>NC_064618.1:260608575-260946075 GCF_023898315.1 Schistocerca nitens
AACATCATCCTGAAACTTTTGAAAATCCAAATACAGTAATAACATGCTTCTTGATCTTCGCATCGACAAAACAAAAACAAAAAAAAAACAATATATATATATATATATATAAGGCCGTGAAATTTGTATAGTCCTGCCTGCTGCCATTGTAAATCATTTTCATTTCAAGGTTCTTGCGTGAATACAGGTAATCGAACGAGGAGGAGGTTTTATTTTCCATCGGCAAACAACTACATATTCGTGTTTTATGATATTTCTCGGACTTGACATGGTAAAGTTAGATTTGTTTAAGCAGTCTTTGTTTTTAAATTTATTGTATCATTTTGCTGAAGGGAAATTGCCGTATTAGTGTTTAATGGTTGACAACATTTGATAAGAAGGGGACGTAATTTGACAAAAGGCGTAGAGCCATTGGAAGATAGCAGTTCGATGACCGTTTGGTGAGACTAATATTGTGACATCCGATATTGGAATGTAAGGAGTAGCTAAAAGCAGATATAGATTGAAATAAAAGTTTATTTCTGATGAATAGTAGTCTGAAGTTTAAGATCATCGCCAGGAAGAATAAATGCGCAAGGAACTGGGATGCTAAGTACTGTGGAATATGGATGTGTTTTTGAAATACTCTGAGGCTCTAGATATAGCGATAATGAATACCACAACATGAAGTTCATTTGAGGAGGAAAAAACGCCGGCAAGAAAAAGGAGTTATAAGAAGCTGAACGGACAAATATAGGAACAAGAAAGATACCTTCATAGAAACCTAGGTACATAGAAGAAGGAAAGAAAAATGATAAGGAAACGAAAAGAATACTAAATTTTAAGTCCCAAAATGAAATTAATAGGCTTGGAACGAAGCTAAAGTGAAATGGATGCAGTAAAAATGGGAATAAAATGAAAAGAAAAAGGTGTCGGAATGAGAGCTTCAGCATACAGAATGTCAAAATAAGTTTTGAAGAACGTAATTCCTGTGTCAAACGTAGAGAAGAGATCGATTGGGTAGAAACAGAATGTTTAAGGCCTCAACGAAGGAAAGGATCTTTCTGGTGGCGTGTTAGGACGAAAAATAGGTCTCGATATCGAATATATTTGAAACCCAGTATTCAACTCAAGAGTTCGCAAGAGGTTTGTGCGAGGGCATGCTCAAATGTTTTCGAGAGCAACAGTGAGTTAAAAAAAACTTGATAGATGACTAGCTCAGAGGTCTAATCAGATCCGTAGTTTATAAAATTATCCCTCATATTTCACATTACAAGTTTCAAAAACAAAGTCAAAATACTAAGAGGTCATTAATAAATGTTTTTTAAACTGAAATATGATTAATTATGAAGCAAATGGTCCTACAAAGAGTTTTTCATTCACTTTTGAGCAAAACGGAGGCAGCTACAAAATTCAAAACCCTATTGCACGTACATGAGTGCATGCATTTGTGTGTATTCTCGTCAGTAGTATTAGATACCCCATAGCCTAAAACAAGGCTACAATTTCTTTCGCTTTGGTGAAAACTGAATTTTTAAAAGGTTTTTTAATTTGCCACAAACTGTTGCCTCCTTCTTGCACCAAACCCCTCAATTCATAAGATCACAAGAGTAGATAAATGTAAAGAACTCACACAGCTCAAGTGTCGAGGTTGAAAATCAGAGTAATGTATGTAGAAATTCAAAAGAAAACTGAGGAAAGATAACGACAATTAGACAGTTACTTTTCCTTTAGGACACGCCAACGGCAGCAGCGAAGGAGTCCAGATGTTGCACTAAGAAACGAAAGCAAGACAGAAGCAAAATGAATAAATTTTAATACGATTTCCCGACTCAAAACTTTTCCGACAATTTAAAATGGTGCAAGGCGTGTCATATCTTTGGAAGTATAAGGATAAGCACTAGAGAAAATAAGGTAATATGCATTATTTACGAAACCCTAGAACGAACAATAAGAGACAAGCGAACGGCTAAAAAAGGGCATAAGCCAAGGACGCATTATTTCTCTTATACTGTTCAACCAATCTATAAAAGAAGGCTAGATGAAATAAAAAGAAAAGTTCTGACGTGGGATTAAAATTCAGGGCGAAACGTGAAAGTAAATCAGTGATAACTTTCCCTGATGTCATGAAATTGCTGCCCTCTGTGAAAATAAGGAAGAATTACAAGCTTTGTTGGATGGAATTAACAATTATTGAGCACATATAAAAGCTAAGTTAGAAAGAGTAGCGAGAATGAGATTATCGATAAGCTAAACATCAAAACTTAAGGAGCAAAATTTTGCTGCTCTGGAAGCAGAATATCGCATCCCTGACGAGGTAAAGAAGATACGCCGGCCAGTGTGGCCGAGCGGTTCTAGGCGCTTCAGTCTGGAACCGCGCGACCGCTTCTGTCGCAGGTTCGAATCCTTTCTCGGGCATGGATGTGTGTGATGTCCTTAGGTTAGTTAGGTTTAAGTAGTTCTAAGTTTTAGGGGACTGATGACCTCAGAAGTTAAGTCCCGTAGTGCTCAGAGCCATTTTTGAACTTAACCAGGGCAGTTCCACCGAAGACGAGAATTTCCAAGGAAGAGCGGAAAGCACTTTAAGCGGCTACGAGAGGGTTCTGAGACGGTCGTTCTCCCTGGAGACAAAACAAAATTTGCAGTCCTGCTACCACGTCACATTTACAGACAAAAATGGATCGATTATTAGAGGACGACACATACAGGAAAACTGAAGACGATTTCTCCAAACGAATGAAGAGGAAGATCGGCGAGCTTCTCCAATACATATTCCTAGACATGAAGACGGTGAAAAAACTTGGTTTACGTCACCCAGATTTTACGGGCTGCCTAAAGTCCCAAGCAAGAAATTCTTCTTCGTTCAGTTGTTAGCAACAGTGGCGCACCAGCATTCGAATTAGTGAAACACGTGACAACGATGCTCAGTCCTTTTATAGGTAAATGACAGCACCGCTTACGAAGTTCGGTGGATTTCATTTAGACGCTCCAGAACTTTCTCTTCACAAGGGTGCCGCTAAGAGATTGCCTAACATCATAGGAGAAAAGTTTGGTCCAGCGTTAACAAAAGTGTTTGAATTGGTGCTTAGGTCAATCTACTTTCTGTACGATAGAAATTATTGCGAACAAACAGACGAAGTAGTGAATGCCTGCCCACTACCATTAGTGGTGACCAATTTCTTTATGGAGGCATCTGAAGAAGAAGCCCTGCAGTCGGCTGTCTACAAAACCCTAGTGCTCTTTTAGACATGTAGATGACACATGCGTAATCTGGTCACATGGACGAAGCCACCTACAGGACTTCCTGCAACAACCAAATTCGTTGCACCAGAACATCAAATTCACGACTGAGACAGATGAAAACCATTAACTTGCATTTCTGGATGTGCTCGTCGAACTAAAATGAGACAGCACGCTAGGTCACATCGTCTACAGTAAACCGTCATATACAGTCATATTGTCATACAGATCGGTACTTGGATAGCTCCAGCTATCAATTCTCCTTCCCACTAGTGCACAGAGCACACGGAATCTCGGACCGAGGAAATGAGCGTATTGCATCGTTGGCCGGGAGACCTCAGTTGGGGAAGTTCGGCGGCCAAGCGCAAGTCGTATTTCAGTCGACGCCACATTGGGCGACTTGCGTGCCGGTGGTGAGGATGAAATGATCCCAGTCCACGAGCAGAGAAAACTTCCATCCCGGCCGGGAATCGAATCCGGGCCGCTGCATGGGAGGCAAGCACGTTACCACCCAACTAATCAGGCGGACTCTCGGACAGTAACCATTTCGCAGATGAATTGCACCAGTATGTTTCGAACAAACGGTTGCAGCAACAGCCTTAAAACCAAAGAAGTCAAGATCACAGCCTGCTGGGGACGAATGTAATACAGTTGCGACGGCGGTTATTTCATACGTCCGGAACACATCAGCAGAAACGGCAAGAATATTCCCGAAACGTAACGTCAAGTGCGTGTTGCGCCCGCCAACCAAGCCAAAACGTTATTAGAATCAGTCAAGAATGACCTAGGACTCAGGAAACCGGGAATCTACCGTATCCATTGCCAGTATGTGAAAATGTGTGTAAGCCAGACTATCTGGACAGTAAGGAGACATTCAGTGAGCATAAATGCCATACAGACAACATTCAGCCAACAAAGCTCCCTGTGGAAGAGCACTGCAGTTCCCTCGGACATACTAAGAATTATGACGACACCAATTTGTTTCAACCATCCAACACCTTCTGGGACTGGTTTCTCAAACAAGCTGTAGAGATCCGGCTGATTGACGGACTAATGAATGACAGCAGTTTGCAATAATGCAAGGCCTGGGACCCAGCCTTTGGGCTTGACCAGAGCACAGCGATAGTCTACGTTGAAGTCTGCCCCTGTCACGACATCTGAAGAGGGCAAAGAGGCACTGTTGCCAAGCCAGCAGAGATCCACGCCCAGCGCCGGCCGCGCCGCTACTGAACGCTCTCGATCGACACCCAGCGCCGTACTTCCCCCACCACAGAACCAAGCCCTCCCCCCGGGGCGCTGGCTGGAAGCTGCGGGTGGCGGGGGGGAGGGGGAGGGATGGGGAGTGCAAAAAGGCCGTACCTAGAAGATATTACACAGTCATCAGGAACGTCTGAAGTGGCAAGAAGCCGTCTTGTCGAAATATCGCGCCTTTTAGGCGACGCCACTCCACTGAATACCCGACACCTATTCAAAAATATATGTATGGTAGCAGCTGTGTAATTTTGATATTTGTCAGTTATTTTCATCGTGGTTTTACTAATGTCGGTTAGAAGAATTGTCTGTGGTTGGCATACCTTGGAATTAAACCTGCAATTCATTAGAATTAAATATTTTTGCTGTATTACTCTTTATGCAGTGCAAATCTACAACACTGGATTTAGCCAGAAAGTTAGAAGTTTCAGTAGGATGTGAAACTAATTATTTGCAACCAGAGCTCGACACAGGAATTCTCGGCGCCCTCTGCTATTACGTATGGATTTGGAGATGTCACTGTAGATCTCTAAATACTCTGTTCAGTGATCAGAAATGAAGTTTCTCGGTAATTACTGCGATCACGATAGTGTTCTTGTAGGAAAATGGAATATTTAGACTGGTACTATAATTTTTTTACATTGGTGTACTGCTACCTACAACTTGTTTCTGCAAAACGAATGACTTCCTTCATACCTAGGAAGCTAGTACGTTATTCTTGTTTTTGGGCTCTACGTATTCAGTGTCCATCTGTTTCCCCATAAGACACCCTTTCGACTTGTTATATTATTAGGTGGTCAGTGGCGAATCTATTTCTAGGAGGAGTATGTCTGAAATTTATTTCCATCGGATGGTACTGATCATTTCTGCGTCTTCCTCCAGCAATGCATTTGTTAAGGTGGAACGCGTAGTTTCTAGGGAAGTCCTAGTACAACTAAACTGAAAGTTTGCTGCTTTCGAAATCGTTTTACTGTTCTCCTGCTGAAGAACATGCACCCATAGTCGCTTTTAGGTTTTCTTAAGAGTCCTACGCATTTAGTAAAAGAATGTTATAATCTGCTCTCCACACACGTTTGTAAGCAAGCATATAACCGGTGAAAGCCAAACATGTGATCTTATGTGTGTTAAAATAGAAAAGTTTTCCAGAAAGTGGGTTCCGATCGCTCACGGTAAAGGAAAACACATCTAAAATCCGATTAAGCTTCATACAGATGTGCTGGGCAGTGTCTCTAGTAAGGCTGTCGATTGCTCCACTTCGCTCTTTGCAGTTCTGAGCGCACAGTGATATTGAAAAGATGCCAGAAAACAGTGTCTACCCCAAAGTATGGGTACCTGCCGAGAGATTTTGCATGATTTCATGCGACCATGCAACATGCATTTCGTTTTTCATGACAGGTCTCGGCCGCAGACTAGAGGCAATGAAGACGCTGCTGTAGCGTTTTCGATGTGGAGTATTGGAACACCCACCATACCGCACGGACGTGTCTCCCTCAGATTTTCATCTCCGCTGGCATGAACAGTTGGCTATGAAGACATTTTGGCACAGTCAACGAGCTGCAGGCCAGAGTGGCGGGAAGCACAGGCGGCTGTCTTCGGTGACGAGGGTGTTGGAAAGTTGGTACGACGCTGCGACAAATGATTAAGCTGGACCGGCTTCTATGTAGACAAGTAGCTGGAAGGTGCAGCTAACTGTCTCAGATAAAACATTTCTGATTTACACCGTGATTTCCATTTCGTGAGAGATCAGGACTTACTTTCTGGACAAACCTCGTAATGATGATGATTCTATGTTAGATAATTTTTTCCTTCTCAGTTCTCATCTAGAGAATAAGACTCTAATATACACTATGTGACCAAAGTATCTGAAGACCCAGCTGAAAATGACCTACAAGACTGTGGCGCCGTCCATCGGTAATGTTGGAATTCAATATGGTGTCGCCCACCCTCACCCTTGTTGACAGCTTCCACTCTCGCAGGCATACGTTCAGTCATGTGCTGGAATGTTTCTTGGGGAATGACAGCCCATTCTTCATGGAGTGCTGCACTGAGGAGAGGTATCGATGCCGGTCGGTGAGGCCTGGAAAGAAGTCGGCGTTCCAAAACATCCCAAAGGTGTTCTATAGGATTCCGGTCAGGACTCTGTGAAGGCCAGTCCATTACAGGGATGTTATCGTCGTGTAACCACACCACTACGGGCCGTGTATTAAGAAAAGTTGCCTGATCGTGTTCACAGATGCTATCGCCATCCCCGAATTGCTCTTCAACAAGGGGTGCAAGGCTCCTCCATGAAAAACACGACCACACCGTAACACTACCGCCTCCAAATTTTACTGCTGGCATTACACACACTGGCAGATGACGTTCCTCGGGCACTCGCCATACGCACACCCTGCCATCGGATCGCCATATTGTGTACCATGATTCGTCATTCCACACAACGTCTTTCTACTGCTCAATCATCCAAGCAGCCGCTCGACTACGAAATCCAAGTTTTCTCACCTCCCACCTAACTGTCAAAGTACTTGCAGTAGATGCTGATGCAGTTTGGAATTCCTGTGTGATGGTCGGGATAGATGTCTGCCTATTGCACATTACGACTGTCTTCAATTGTCGGCGGTCTGTCAGTCAACAGACGAGGTCGGCCTGTACGCTTTTGTGCTGTACGTCCCCTTCACGTTTCCACTTCACTATCACATCGAAAACAGTGGACCTAGGGAGGCTTAGGAGTGTGGAAATATTGCTTACAGACGTATGTCATAAGTGACACCCAATCACCGGACCACGTTCGATGTCTGCTCTCTCATGATGTCTAATGACTACTGAGGTCGCTGATATGAAGTACCTGGCAGTAGATGGCAGCTCAATGCACCTCATGTGAAAAATGTATGGTTTTGGGGTGTGCATATACTTTGGATCACATTGTACATGTGAATATCACACATTCCCTTCAGAAAATCACGATAATTTAGAGAATTCTAGCCCGTTCATCTGTGTCCTTTTGAGTCATGTGTTCATTATTTACTTAATCTGTGTGGTCGTAAGGAGCTCTTCCTCCTCATATTAATTTTCGGTATTACTTTCATTACTAACCTTAACCGGTCCATCTATAGGTCATTTCGGAGTCTCAAAGCTTCTATCCCACTCCAGTTTGAGAAGACGATGGGAATACTGTTGAGGTTGACAGTATTTACTAATAAAGTGAAATTAAGAGTTAATCACACTAGCACCGGTGCAACTGTTTCTACACTAATTCTTCAAGTTTCTGTGACCAATTTTACCCGTAATGACCGTAGTGGCACGAGAAACGGACCAGTCGTTTTCTGGTGTTTACTTTAGTGAGGCTAAGCCGATCAGACTGGATACGCACAAAATATTCGTCTTCTGAGCACAGAAAGAAGAATCTTACGGTAATGTTAGGAGTCGTTAAACCAACTACTCCGAGAGGCTTTTCTTCCTCCGCACACAATGGCACTTCTCTGTGCGGTGTGAGAGTGGTGGTGCAAGTTTACCTGTTGCGACGGCTACGATGGGTTGTGTTTAGTGTGGTCCCTGATGCGCTGGTGCAGCCCTGGAGAATGGCGTATTGCATCACAGCCGTCCACAATACGAGCACGAAGAGTCTCTACATTTGGTACCGGGGTCGCGTAGACTAGAGCTTTCAAATGCCCCCATAAATGAAAGTCAAGAGGGTTGAGGTCAGGAGAGCGTGGAGGCCATGGAATTGGTCCGCCTCTTCCAATCCATCGGTCACCGAATCTGTTGTTGAGAAGCGTACGAACACTTCGACTGAAATGTGCAGGAGCTCCATCGTGCATGAACCACATGTTGTGTCGTACTTGTAAAGGCACATGTTCTAGCAGCACAGGTAGAGTATCCCGTATGAAATCATGATAACGTGCTCCATTGAGCGTAGGTGGAAGAACATGGGGCCCAATCAAGACATCACCAACAATGCCTGCCCAAACGTTCACAGAAAATCTGTGTTGACGTGATTGCACAATTGCGTGTGGAGTCTCGACAGCCCACACATGTTGATTGTGAATCGAGGAAGTACAGTACATACTGACGAAACTAAAATGAGCTCTAACATGGAAATTAAGCGTTTCCGGACACATGTCCACATAACATCTTTTCTTTATTTGTGTGTGTAGAATGTTTCCTGAAAGTTTGGCCGTACCTTTTTGTAACACCCTGTATGTAACACATCGCCTTACAAACCCTCGCATGCCGTGACGAGTACGTGGGCGGCCGTGTAATACCAAAAGCAAAGGATGATTCCGCAGCTAATCAATCGATATGACAGAAAGAAGGTCAGTGTTAGTCGTAATGTCATCTGTTTTACAGATGACATTCGACCGATGGTGACCTTCGTCCTGGATTACATCACGGCCGCGGGGCAGAACTATTCCCATGAAATCGAACATTATGAATTGATACTAAATCAGGTGGCAGCTTCGGGACTTTTTGATGAGGAACAAACTGCTATTGTATCCATAATTTACGTGTCAAATGCTTTTTGAAACAATTAAAAAATTCAGGCATGAATTAAAGCTTTAAAGTAATTACAGAGAGGAAAGACTCTTTATAATAGTAGTTTTCCACATACAGAGGAACCTAACTCTGTAAACAGATTTTGCCTGCAATAATTTTAAGACGAACTAATTATTGGTGATATATTTCGGCGAATGTTAAAGATTCTGTTTTCAACGGAGTGTCTTCTTGTTGCATACAAAAATACAGGTCAGTTCTGACGGTTGCAGCGGCGACAGGGCAGGGAACTTCTGGGGCAGAAAGGAAGAGGCCAGTTGTGTGAGCTATTAGGCGAGACCTAGCTGTCGGTGCAGCCATCTGTATTATTATTATAATATTATTATTTCATTTCTGTATGAAAAGGTGTCTATTATGTAGGGTCTGTAAAAAAGAAAATAATCATTTTTCATTTTTGTGTTCGTGCAATATTTATGTGTCTATGTTTTGCAAATAACGTCTGTGATCGGCGAGTGTGGAAATCGAAGCAGACGATTATAATTGAAAAAATTAAAAAAATATATTTATTAGCGTACTGAATTGATTATAAATAGTGGAGGCTTAAATGTTACTCTCTCCGTCTTCTTGTAGCCGTTAAAGTTGTAAGAGGCTGTGACGCTCGCTTGAATGCTTGGTTAGCTTTCTTTTGTTCTTTGTTCGAGAAAGACGCCATTGGAGGCTGATGTATAAAAAAGTGTGTACTTTGAATTTATGTTGATGTTTGAATATAGAAATTGTTAAAAATACTTGTAATAATTTATTGCTAGCTTGCCCAGTATTTCATTCCACATTTTTTAGCCGTTTTCAGCATATTTAGAATTTTTCATGAAGGAGAGCTGCGCCGCGATCGCGGGAGCCGCTACCGCGGCAAATTCAAATTATAATTGAATGAAAGCAGTTTTCCCACAATTAAGCAGGCAGGTAATGGTGCATTAAAAGTATTTCTTTCAGTTTCCCGGAGACGTCAGAGGATAATTGTGGATTTTATTATGTCATTTTCAGGTGGACATAGGCAACTGCTATTACAATCTCAGTGACGTAAATAATTTACGTAAATCAGAGTGGTAAAACTTCACTTGTGTGATTTTCTTTGTCTTTGCTGCTGTGCTGAAACCAGTTCTGGCTAATAATAATATTAAAATCAAATTTCATTTCTTGTTTCAAGCTCTTGTGTTAGTCGTGGCGATCAGTAGTGTTCATATGTTAAAAAAATCCACTGCAGCTTTTATGTTTAGCGAACATACCACACTGTAACTTCTGTACGTGTAAACAAGAGTAATTTTCAGTGCATTTCAGAGATGAAGGTAGAGAAGGACATGTTTAATTTCATAATAATTAGTTACAGTAATGATACCGTGTTCCATTTCTAACAGGTCTGATCAAGGTTATATAGACATAGTTTGCAAATTAAAGATCACGCGTTCACAGCAAGAAATATTTTAGTGTTGTGCTTATCCCCACATAACAGTTCGAGGTGCACAAAGTTGAAGTTTTTCAACTACAGAAACTAATAATGAGAATCGCATGTTATCTTTTGTACTCGCAACAGTAAGCAATATACAGTTAATTGAAATGTTATGCAACATAAACTGCATATAAAATCAAAAAGTGTGCGGTGGGGAGACGCGACACTTGAATAATTCCAAAACTAAGTACTCTAGAGAAATCGTATCCCATTACAAAATTTAATTGCATTATATTTCCTACAAAAGGGTCATGTTCATTTTTTGTGTCCGACAAACAGTTTGGATATATATTGGGCGGGAGAATAGGAATATCTTGTGTGTGGTACTTGAAGGCACTGGTGGTTCCATAAACCAATGGGTAGAGTCAGTTGAATCACCCTATATGTGCAGTCCCTGTGACTGCACAAAGGCTGAACTCAGTTAAATATTGCTCTGTTCAGTTCCAGTTTCAGAATACATGTTAGTTTTATATTTAGTGCACCTTTTCATTGTTAGTGTTGCGATTCCAACGACCTTTCCACAGTGTCCATACAAATGAGTGGTCCCCTGCTAGTATGAAACTAGTGCACGGCTTCCCACGGTCTAATACTGAATAGGGAATTTATCTGAGATCCCGATGGCCTATTAACGTTTATCTCTCCCGTTAGTTGAGGCAGGCTCTTTCCTTTTATGCCGCCTTGGATTCGAACAGCTTGTCATCAGTTTAGGTGTGGTGGCGCATTTTCATGTCACAATAAAAGAAGGCTTGGAACGTAATGCAGGTAATCAGGAACCTTGTACCATATCTCCTACTCTTACTGGTAAAATACTGCAGTTGAATTTTAGTTCCAGCACCAGAATTCGAACCTCTGAGACGAGCAGAGGCATGCGACAGCAACCTCGGCTATGGTGGATGACGATGGACGGAGAATGCTTAACTACTCGGATAGAAAAAAACTTTTAAACGCTAATCACCATTTATTTCAAATGGAAGTAAGCTGTCCATTAAACTGAACAGCTTCCGTGTTGGCATTACAAAACTAGCCGAAAAACTCAGCTTTACATTGATTGCCAACATTTCTTCAGCTGCATTGGCGTCCTCTTCGTTCTCCGGCATCTCTTGAAATTCCTTTACATCGTCATCGCAGTCCATCTCCGTGTCCGTGTCCATGTCCAGGCTTAAAATAAAGAAAACTTTATATTGCAATGCAGTCTACTAACAATAATCCGATGACATGTATACATTAATCTATTTCATACTTATTTGGAATATTGTGAAACTAAACCTGTTGTAATATCAGTGAAATTGCTAATAGCAGAAAAGCTGTTTCTTATAAGATGGCGATAAACTAGTGCCGGATTGCGGATTCTCGTGTTGGGGAGGACTCTGAATGTTATCTTCGATGGACAGTGGTCCACAGGTGTGGAAGTCACACCAGCGTAGTGCATCAGGGGTGTGTCGGGATCCTTGCAGTTCGTGTTGTACATTAATGATCTTGCAGTCAATATAAATAGTAATCTAAGACTTCCCGTGGATAACAGTTATCTATAGTAAACTATTGTCTGAAAAAAGCTGTACAGATATTCTGTGAGATCTTCGTAAAATTTGAAAGTGATGCAGGTATTGGCAACTTGCTTTAAACGTTCTGCAGCGTCATCGCGGCAACTTCTCTATTAAAAAAAAAAAATCCTATGACTATAGTATCAGTGTGTCAGCTTACATAAACGACTGAAACGATTGAAACGACTGACTGTAACAGTTTTTAGGGATATGAAATGGAAGTATCGCATTGGCTTAGTCGTAGGTAAAGCAGATGGCAGACTTCGATTCATACGCACATGAATGAAAAATGCAATTAGAACTAAGAAGTATAATAATAGTAAACGGTAAGGCAATTGAACTAGAAAAATAGATGAACAGATACTAGAAAAACTAATTTAACATGGGGTCATTCTGACAATTCTAGCGCCATTCGAACTTGGGAGATCGTGTATATTTAATTAACCATCTTAGTTACGGTAGCAACTGTTCATCAATCTTTCTCGTTTAACTGTATTATTTTTTACCCTTATTATATTTTCTAATTCTCAATGTGCTTTTCATAGATGTATACGTCTGAGGTTGCGAGTAAATCACTGCGAAATCGTTGGTGTAATAAAGGAATTATTAACAGCTAAGGCCGCTACAAAAAGCATTTTAGAAGATGTTAATAGAGTTTTTGTTTTAAATTAACGTACTTCTATGATGTATCTAAGCTGTGGACGCCCACAGTGACCTCTCCGCTACGTTGTAGGAAATTTAGCTGTCGCGTGGCGTATGTTCATACTTCAGGCGTATTCCAGGATAGTTTAATGGTCTCATTTCCTTCTCTGTAGATCTTTGCTGTACTGTACGAGTTCACATCTAATAAACAATGCTGTAGTTCCTACCTTCCAGTTCATTTTTATTCAGATTTTTGGTACGGAGTTCTTTTAGGTTTCTTAAGTTACTGAGAAACACAAGCAACCTCTCAAATTTCCATATGATGGGGAAATCATGATGTACTTAGGATCTATCATATGTGAAATTTACGCAACTGATACCATTCTGCTAACTTTACATCATCTACTATTTAGAAAAAAGCTTTTTTACTTACTTTGTCACCAGTGGGAACAGCAACTCCCAAAGGAGCCTGAAACAGAAAATGAAAGAACGTGTATTTTCGTAGCGACTGACACAGAATAAGATGTTTAAGCGGTTATCTTGACTACATAGAAATACTGTAAAGCAGTCGTTAGAAAATTTACTCATTCATGACTTCTTCAGTATCGGCAGTTCTTATCAAAACTCCTTTGCATTAGCAACTACTAACCGACAAGTCATTTTCAAACGTCAGGTAGTCTACTTCAAAATAAAATAAAATATCGTCAGTCAGTTAAGTTAAGAGATTGATGATTTATCATTTGGAACAGTAAATGTCAAGTTTTTTATAGATTCCGCTTAGAACAATTTCGCGGTGACTGACTTCAACAATGTTTCGAGGTCCTGGCTTCAAACAGTAGTAATAACAGAACATGCAATGACTGCAGAGCCAATTCCAGATGCGCTTACGGTGGTATTTCTGTGACGAAACTTAGGAGAGCGTGAGTTACACTCTGAAGTTCATTCCATAAATGGCTGCTTTTTCGAAACCTTATCACATATGAAACATCCAACTTCGTTGTGATTTTTCAAAACAAATTAGCTGGACGAGACAAAATGTATCATTAAGCCGTGTGGTGAAACTGCATGGGATCCACTTCAACCTACAGAAACAGTGTTTCTCAATACGATACCACGTGCTTAGTGACTAATCTGGTGAACAGTTCGTCTTTGTTCTCGTCGTCAGTCTTTGGACTGGTTTGATGCAGTCCTCCACGAATCTCAGAGTAGCACTTGCAACCTAAGTTCTCAGTTATTTGGTGGATGTAACCCAATCTCAGTCTTCCTCTACAGTCTTTACTTACAGCTCCCTCTAGTACCATGGAAGGTATCCTCTGATCTGTTAACAGATCGTATCATTCTGTCCCTTGTTCTTATCAGTGTTTCCATATGTTCCTTTCCTCGCCATTTCTACGGAGAACCTCCTCTTTCCTTACCTTATTAGTGAACTTTAAACATTCATCTGTGGCACCATACCACATCTGCTTCGACTTTCTTCTGTTCCCGTTTTTCCAAGGTCCATGTTTCACTACCATACAATACTGTGTTCCAAACGTACGTTACCAGAAATTCCATCCACAAATTAAGGCCTACGTTTGATACTAGTATGTTTTTCCTGGCCAACGACGCCCTTTTCGCCAGCTCTCAGTTACTTTATATGTCCTCCTTGCATAATCCATCATGGGTTATTTTCCTGCCTATGTTGCAGAATTCCTTAATATCGTCTACTCCGTGATCCCTAATTCTGATATTATGTTTACCGCTGATCTTATTTCTATTACTTCTCATTACTTGGGTCTTTCTTCTGGTTAGTCTCATTCTGAAGTGTGTATCTATTAGACTGTTCATTGCATTGAATAGGTCCTGAAATTATTACTCACTTTCACGGACGACAACATTGTCTTCAGCAAATCTTATCATTGATAATCTTTCACCCTCATCTTTAATCGCAATCTTGAACCTTTCTTTATTTACCGCGATTGTTTTTTGGATGTATAAATTGAACGCTAGGGTCGCAAGGCTACATCCCCGTCTTACATCCTTTTTAATCCGATTACTTCTTTCTTGGTCTTCTAGTCTTTTTGTTCCCTCTTGGTTTTTGTAAAAGCTATATACTAAGTCTTTCGCTAAATCTTACTCCTGTTCTTCTCATAATTTCGAATGTCTTGAACCATTTTAAATTGTCGAATGCGTTTTCCAGGTCGACAAATCCTATGAACGTGTCTTTATTTTTCTCCAGTCGTGCTTCCATTATCAAACGCAACATCATAATTCCCTCTCGGGTGTCTTTACCTTTCCTAAGGACAAACTGGTCGTCACCTAACAGCTCCCCCATTTTCTTTTCCATTCTGCTGTGTATTGGAGCCGGCCGAAGTGGCCGTGCGGTTAACGGCGCTGCAGTCTGGAACCGCAAGACCGCTACGGTCGCAGGTTCGAATCCTGCCTCGGGCATGGATGTTTGTGATGTCCTTAGGTTAGTTAGGTTTAACTAGTTCCAAGTTCTAGGGGACTAATGACCTCAGAAGTTGAGTCCCATAGTGCTCAGAGCCATTTGAACCATTTTTGTGTATTGGATTCGTGAGATGTAAGGGCGACTGCAAGATGCTTCTCGCTCTTATGTGTCCTTGCTATCTTTGGAATAGTGTGGAATATATTTTTCCAAAAGTATGATGGTATATAGTCAGTTTCACACGTTTTACAAACCTACGTGAATTGTCGTTTGGTGGCCATTTCCGTCAATGATTTTAGAAATTTTGCAAGAATGTTATCTGTCGTTTCTGCCTTCTTTGATTGTAAGTTTTCTAAAGATCTTTTAACCTAAGATTCTGATTCTGGTTCTCCTACGCCTATCATTGTCACTCTTAGATGCACAGTGGTCAGTGTATCTGGCTGCTAAGCATATGATCCGGGTTCGATTCCTGGTACTGCCAGGGATTTCTCCTTGCTGGGAGAACTGATACGGTTTGCACTGAGCCACGTGAGGCGAGCTGAGGAACTATTTCTGTGTGGAGCAGTGGCTCCAAGGTCAAGAAAGCCGACAGCATCCGGGTGAGCGATTTGCTGAATCAGTACCGTATCCGATGACGTCACTGGCGTAGGATGACATGGCGGTTGGTCGGTCCACACTGTCCTATCATGGCCAGGAGGCAGAGCTTTTCTTTGATATATCAATAACTGGAGTCGTTAAACCTGAAAGTAACGTGTGATGTACCACAACGAATTCTGAGTTAATCGTTAAATTTCAGAATATATGTAAAGGAACTGGTAGACAATGTCTTTAGTACAAATTTTCTTTGTGGCAAACCGCAGCTTAATCAGTTCATAGTTAAAAGGTTTTTTAAAAGGTTTCGTGATAAAATCTTCTAAAAAATTGCAGAGTCCGCTTGTAGCACTGCTAATGCTCAGTTACTGTGAGATCAAGGTACAACAGATTTCGCGATAATCAATCGCATCTTCAGGTTAATTTGGTGTGGTTACATCAAGCGATTATACCAATACGATCTCCAAAAGTTATATAAGGCACATATCTAGGCAACATCAGATCCAATGGTTGTTGAAAGATCCATCAATAACCTTAGATAATTATGAACCATCACACAGGGAATCCAGCCAAATTAATCTGAAGATGCGATTCATTATCGCGAAACCGTTTGTACCTTCATCTCATAATATTTGAGGATTAGCAGCCACAAGCGGAATCCAGAAGCTCAAAATTTTTAAAAGATTTTTTAACACTGTTTTTAGGGCTCTCACGTCGTGAGAAAAGGTTACGAAATGTTGGAGAACAAGTTGATGGTGAGTGTGGTAGGAAACACTGTTTCCTTACTATCAGCTAAACAACAAGGAGAAATATAATATAAAGGCCGTAAACAGAGGAGCAGCGGATATCTTTTGATTTTAGAGTGATGATCGGTCTTTGCAGTCACTCGCAACCATCTTGTAACATTGGTCTGGAGAGATGAAAACCGTTATAAGCGCTACATCTAACCGTGGAGAAGTCAGGTATGGGGCTGAGTTTAACAGAAAAAATACTTAGGCTGTGAAACGTACTCACAAAGGATGTCGCCGATAAATTTCCCGTTGCACCAATCACTGGGATGTTCGTCTGACTTCTACCCTTACTAAGTTGGTCTATCGTAAGATACAGAAAATATTAAAAAATGATTCTTTGTGGGAAGTGATTTTCCTTGATCAGGGCGTAATTTTTGGAACAATCACTTTGCATCAAGCTTTAGCTGTTTACTAATTTCGTCTCCTTGCGCATCTCCAGGCTAATTATATTGCTGACACCACTGTGAAAATCAGAAACCATACAGCAGCATCTTAAGTTGTGCACATCTGTGTCGAGAAAGTAACATTTGAAAGCGTTCCTAATAAAGATTTTTTGCGATCATGATAGTTTTAGGCACAGTTATCTGCAGAGTTAATTCTATATGCAAAAATAGGAAAATGGGACCCTTATGCGGATTTTGTCACAGTGCCAGCAAATCACACATTAAACTATGTTAGCTTCACATTAAAACAAAACAAGTGGATTGTAGAACATTTAACAAATGAGACTATTGATTCAAAGAAGTGTTTCGAATTTCGACACGGATTTGTTAAGTAAGAGCGAGAGCATCACAGAAATGTGCCGTAGCGCACACTGCATCGCGGAAGATCTTATTCTCAGTATCAAGAGATCTCTCGTTCCAACACGAGCTAAGACACTTTCTGAATCCCGTAACCTGGTATAATGACCACGAGGGTGGAATTAGATGACACAGGACACTGGCACAGGGAAAAGTTCTCGATAGTGTTGAGGCAGAGTCATGCAATATTTTTTGAAGGAATAAACTGCCATTTGACTGTGTATTACTATATTTATATTCTACCTTAACAGACATGACATGTTAATAGTCTAAGAACTTTTAACATTGTACTCGATAACGGCTTAAAAGTCAAAATCTAAATACACACATGAATAAAAGTTTTGCATTATCTCGGTTCCGAGAGTTCCGGAACCTGTACAAAAAATTGGAATAGGCCTCAAAGTTAACATGATTTCCGCCCTTTTTATTGCTCATGAAAACCACACATTGCATGTTGTACCACTACACAGCTAGACATTCAGAGGTGGTGGTCCAGAGTGATGTTCACACCGGTACACCCAGTAGAACATCCTCTTGCATTGATGCATGCCTGTATTCGTTGTGGCATACTGTCCACAAGTTCATGAAGGCACTGTTGGACCAGATTGTCCCACTCCTCAACGGCGATTCGGCGTAGATCCCTCAGAGTTGTTGGTGGGTCGCGTCGTCCATAAACAGCCATTTTCAATCCATCCCAGGCATGTTCAATAAGGTTCATGTCTGGAGAACATGCTGGCCACTCTAGTCGAGCGATGTCGTTATCCTGAAGGAAGTCTTTCACAAGATGTGCACCAAGGGGACGCGAACTGTCGTCCATGAAGACGAATGCCGATATGGTTGCACTATCGCTCGGAGGATGGCATTCTCGTATGATACAGCCGTTACGCTGCCTTCCATGACCACTAGCGGCGCACGTCGGCCCCACATAATGTCACTCCAAAACAGCAGGGAACCTCCACCTTGCTGCATTCGCTGGACAGTGGGTCTAAGGCCTTCAGCCTGACCGGGTTGCCTCCAAACACGTCTCCGACGATAGTCTGGCTGAAGGCATATGCGACACTCGTCGGTGAAGAGATCGTGATTAAAATCCTGAGCGGTCCATTCGGCATGTTGTTGGGCCGATGTTTACCGCGCTGCGTGGTGTCGTGGCTGCAAAGGTGGACCTCGCCATGGACATTGGGAGTGAAGTTGCGCATCATGCAGCCTATGGCGCACAGTTTGAGTCATAACACGACATTCTGTGGCTGCACGAAAAATTTTATTCAACATGGTGGCGTTGCTGTCAGGGTTCCTCCGGACCATAATCCATAGGTAGCAATCATCCACTGCAGTAGTAGCCCTTGAGCGGCCTGAGCGAGGCATGTCATAGACAGTTCCTGTATTTCTGTATCTCCTCCATGTCCGAAAAACATCGCTTTAGTTCACTCTGAGACGCCTGGACACTTCTCTTGTTGAGAACCCTTCCTGGCACAAAGTAATAATGCGGACGCGATCGAACCGCGGTATTGAGCGTCTAGGCGTGCTTGAACGACATACAACACGAGCCGTGTACCTCCTTGCTGGTAGAATGACTGGAACTGATCGGCTGTCGGAGCCCCTCCGTCTAATAGGCGTTGCTCATGTATGGTTGTTTACATCTTTGGGCGGGTTTAGTGAATCTCTGAACAGTCAAAGGGACAATATCCACAGTCAACGTCTATCTTCGGGAGTTCTGGGAACCTGGGTAATGCAAAACTTTTTTTAATGTGTGTAGAACAGACGATAAATACAATACTAAACAGTCACATGGTGGTTTATTCTTTCAAAAAACATACACCAGGGTACCGACGATATTTTTATCTGTTCACCGTACGACAACGGATAGAGGAGAAGGAGGAAAATTACTGTTATGTACGAATACCCGCCTCCACAAGCAGTATGATGGCTAGATACTGATGAAGATGCTGATGCAGATGCAGTTACAGAACCAACGACGTCTCCTTCGCATGATGCTCCGTCCACAATCTGCCCTGTCCTAGTCTTCAATCGATACAGGTCGAGTCGTTATTGGGAACCACAATTAACAGTGATGACAGCCGCCGAGCCTATTTTCAAGGAGCATATTGAGGTCAGCCACGATTCGTCTCCTGCGTCCTACTACTATAGACTGGAGTCTCTGCAGCAGAGGTCTGCTCTGGTTATTATTCGTGCTGGATTAAAATAAGCAAAAATTCTGCCAAACGGTGTGACTAAATGTTTAACGAAGTTTTGGAGTTACGTAAATGCAGTAAGCGCATAGAAATAATTTATTTAGTCCTTCAGTTACATACTGGAACCGAAACGGAATAGATAAAAATAGTGCCGAAATGTAGAATTCGGACTTCCGAAAGGCTTTACCGCAGAAGACCATAATGAAGTTCTTCCTTTCAATAACCCGTGGAGATTGTGGAAAAGAACTACACTTTGTGATTAAATGTATCCGGACACCTGGCTGAAAATGACTTGTAAGTTCGTGGCACCCTCCATCGGTAATGCTGGTATTCAATGTGGTGTTAGCCTACCCTTAGCCTTGATGACAGCTTCCACTCTCCCAAGCATACGTTCCGTCAGGTGCTGGAAGGTTTCTTGAGGAATGACAGCCCATTTTTCACGTAGTGCTGCACTGAGGAGAGATATCGATGTGTGTCGACGAGTCATGGCACGAAATCGGCGTTCCAAAACATCCCAAAGGTGTTCTGTAGGATTCAGGTCAGGACTATGTGCAGGCCAGTCCTTTACAAAATGGTTCAAATGGCTCTGAGCACTATGGGACTTAATATCTGAGGTCATCAGTCCCCCAGAACTTAGAACTACTTAAACCTAACTAACCTAAGGACATCACACACATCCATGCCCGAGGCAGGATTCGAACCTGCGACCGTAGCGGTCGCGTGGTTCCAAACTGAAGTACCTAGATCCGCTCGACCACAGCGGCCGGCAGTCCATTACAGGGATGTTACTGTCGTGTAACCACTCCACCACAGGCAGTACATTATGAACACGACTGTGTTTAAAGATACAATCGCTATCCCCGACTTTCTCTTCTACAGTGGGAAGCAAGAAGGTGCTTAAAACGTCAGTGTAGGCTTGTGCTCTGAAAGTGTCACGCAAAACAAGGGGTTCAAGTCCCTCCATGAGAAACACGACCACACCATAACACCACCGCCTCCAAAATTTACTGTTGACATACTCACGCTGGCAGATGACGTTCACCGGGCATTCGCCATACCACAACGTGCCATCAAATCGCCACATTGTGTACCGTGATTCGTCACTCCACACAACGTTTTTCCACTGTTCAACCGTCCAATGTTTACACTCCTTACAAGAAACGAGGCGTCGTTTGGCATTTAACGGCGTGATGTGTGGCTTATGAGCAGCCGTTAGACCATGAAATCCAAGTTTTCTCTCCCCCCGCCTAACTGTCGTAGTACTTGCAGTGGATCCTGATGTAGTTTGGAATTCTTGTTTGATGGTCCGGACAGATGTCTGCCTATTACTCATTACGACCCTCTTCAACTATCGGCGGTCTCTGTCAGTCAATAGAAGAGGTCGGCCTGTAGGCTTTTGTGCTGTACGTGTCCCTTCACGTTTCCACTTCACCATAACATCGGAAACAGTGGGCCTAGGAATGTTTAGGAGTGTGGAAATCTCGCTTACAGACGTATGACACAAGTGACATCCAATCACCCGACAAATTTCAATGTCTTTGAGTTCCGCAGAGCGCTCCGTTCTGCTCTCTCGCGATGTCTAATGACTACTGAGGTCGTTGATATGGAGTACCTGGCAGTAGGTGGCAGCACGATGTACATAATATGAAAAAATTGTGTTTGGGGGGTGTCCGGATACTTTTGATCACATAGTGTAGCTCCGCTTCTAGTGTCAGTTTATTATAGATCGCTTCAACAATGAAGGCTATCAAGCGATTGAAGGCTACCAAGCGATTGGGAAAAGGCACAGGTCATATGCGTTTTCAAGAATGGTCGTCGGATACAGGCATATAATTACAGGGTTTTATGGCTGACGTCTATCTGTTATAGAATTATGGAATATATTTAATTTGGGCGAATTATGACTTCCTGGGAAAAAAAGAAAACTTCTCTATGATAAGTCACAATGGGTTGTGAAAATAGAGCCTTTGAAAAACTAAGCTCAAACTGTTCGTACATAAGATCCAAAGTACAGTAGATGGCGCCCAGGTCCGTTCCGAGTTCGTTGAGTTTGTACGCATTCGATACGGTTCCGCACTGGCGATTTATGAACAAAATATGAGCTTCCGAATATCCAACTTCATTCTTGATTGGATTCGTAATTTCCGGGTGTATAGAATTCGACGTGTCCTTCTGAAAGGCAAAAAATCAGCTGATGTAAAACTAATTTGTGGAGTAATTAGCGGACAAAATTGAACTTGTCGAGTATCGAATCTGATTTGTGAATGAATTCAAAATGTGTTTCTTAAGCGGACGTAATCAATAGATGTAAAGGTAATTTCGGAAGTAACCCAAGGGAGTGTTATAGCGCTGATACCGTTTACATTATATATAAATGATCTAGTGAGCTTTTCGCGGAAGAAGGTTTTTCTATAGTAAAGTTCCAAAGCAAACAGCTGTACTGAAATGCGGGAAGATGTCCAGAAGATTGATATTTCTTGCAAGGACTGGATATTGAGCTTGAATTTATGTAACTGTAACGTACTATTTATAAATAATCGGAAAGTTCCATTACTATTCGATTAAGCCAATAACAACAAACAACAGGCAAAATAGTTACGATTAACAGTCTGGAGGAACCAATATTTTGATGATGACTGGGAAAAGCTGATGCTAGAGTAAGACTCATTGGAAGAATATTAAAGAAATGCAATTCGCCCATGAAAGAAGTGCCTTGAGAAACGAAATTTCGAGCGATTGTTGAACATTTGTCATTAGTCTCGGATTCTTATCAGTAAGGCCTGGATTTCTAAGCACAATAAAATAGCAAGATAAGCAAGCAAATAAACTGGGAAAATGGTGAAAACAAGCACTGAAAGGAAAAAAAAGTAATGCAGGCAAAAATTATAGTTTCATAGGACTCGTACCTTATTGCAGACTGATACATTACACAAAGAATGTCTTCCTGAGATTTTCCTGTGTATCTATCTGTGCATCTATCTGTGAAGAATGATCTGTACATCGAAAATGTTCTTTCGATGTCGCATGACGTCAATAGGTGTATGTGAAAACACCACACTGCTTCTTCGGTGACTTCCTCTTCAATATTTGTTTCGTCACAAAAAACCTTTTTAAAACTTTGACACCGTGTTTTGTGTCCGGAATTTTTCTCTAGCACATGATTTACTTTCTCGAAAGCAGCTTTTCAAACTCTTTGTATTTGTGACGACAATGTTACAAAAATTTAGTCCATCAGAGAAAATGAATGTTACAAGGAATTATTTAGAGCTTCCAGCTGTTTTAAAATATCAGGTATTTTAGAGAAATGATTATAGATGTACTCTGTCTTTTCTTGGATTCCATTTTAAGCAAAAAATTCATGGTCTATGGTTTACGGAATTCAAAACATTTTTCCTTTCACTGAAATGTTCTGCGTTGTATGACATATCCTGTTACTACGTTCCTACTGAGTAAAAAGTGGGTGAGGAGTTAAAGCCGTATTTGGAAGATGTTCACGGAGTTTTTGAATTGTAATTGGTGACTCGATTTCTTCTTAAACCTCTCCTTATGTGACTAGTATTTATGTGCTGCGCAAATATCATATTTGATCTTCATAGAAACGTTCTTTCCACATAGCAAACAAAATAAGGCATTGACGCATTCACGGAAAATACTTCCTTCAAACTAGTGTACGCATCTGTGTAAGAACGCAGACAGAAGTTTCATTGGTCGCCCTCCGTAAATACAACAGCGAGAAATCATGCAGACTTAAACTAAGGCGCGTTGCACAACGTCTGAAACTTGGAACTCGGAGATTCACGCTCCTTGACAATGACATAATTCCGATGCGGTAACTGATTCCTCTGCCCAATCACAGCAGGTTTTTATCCTTTCATTATGAGTTCACAACATCTTATACCTTAAAATTGCATTCTTACGCATTCGACCGAAGTTAATTGTCATAGGCCATTAAAAAAGAGTATCAATTATTGACAAACGACGGTTAGGAGTGATATTTACACATTTTAAATCACAGTTTTCTGTAAAATATGTTGTTTTAATTAAAAATGATAAAATAAGTAAGCAAAAACATTTTCTCGTAAAATAAGCATGAGTAAGCACAGATAAATATAGTTAAAGCTACTTATCTAGGTGTTTCTTACGAAGTATAACCTTTCTGCTTATCCCTAAAAGTGTGAAAAAGTTATTCATTTTTCTTAGAAATCCGACCATGACTCACGTCATCGGATAAAAGAAGAGCGAGGGAGGGAGAGAGAGAGAGAGAGAGAGAGAGAGAGAGAGAGAGATCCAATAAAAAGCGGCTCGTTTCGTTAGGGGTCAGTAAGCAAGCCAAAAGTGTTATGGAGATACTTAACAGACTTCTGGAGAAGTTTGGTGAGAAATGGAGAGATTTGTTGTTAAAATTAAGATATCGTGCTTCTGCTAAAAGTTAAGCGACTATGGCACACGCCTGGTGGAATAACCACGAAGAGAGAATCAGAGATCTTATTCGGAAGTTCGGCGACCGTTATTTCACCCTCACTCCATACAGGAACAGAGGAACAGAACTGATGGGAGGGGCAGTGTAGACGGAGATGTTTGCCTATCGAATCCGCTGGCTCCAAACGATAGATATCAAACGTGCAATTGAAAATCGACTACTCGACTGTGGTGGCGGGCATTATGAGCATGCTTATAGTGGTCATTACAGCTCCGAAAGGAGAGCGTTACTAAAATACTTGGAATTACAAAGGTAACGACTTACCTCACTCGTCTTCGATGTTGTCGTCATGAGGAAGTCGGTTTGATGTGTATGCTACCGGAAGCATTCCCTTTTTGCCATAACCTGGGTAAACTCTGCCAATGTCACGGAACAATATGGGCAGAGTGTCACATGTGCTAACTTTTCCTTGCAAACGCTAGTTATGGAAATAGATGTAGTGAAACAATTAGAGTTCGTCTGTTTATCCTGGACGCCCTTGTCTTTTAGTGGAAGCTTTCACAGATTTCCACAGCCACTCGATGTTCAGCGTGTGCACACTGGGGTCATCCGAAGGCACAAAATCTGCAGAGTGGTCGAATCCTTTGCCTTCAGTGTTTTGTAGGACTTGAAAGCCGTCTATAATGACTTTACTACTGGGCAGTATAAAGTGCTTTATCAAACCGACTAAAGTTACCTCGTCTCTGGACAACACTCTCAAAACAAAACACTTCTGGGACTCCCGTTCTATACCACCAAATACCCAAATATGCGTGATTTCATTCTTTGAACGTGGTCCTCTCTTCTTTCTATGTGAGATTCGACCACATCAACAACTTTACTCGGTCCACCAATCGGTACACTGTGTTTCGTCACTCTGCTAAACCCGAAATAGTCTCACACTGTATTAGTAGATAAGCCAGTTTCCGATTCTCTTGCTTGCAGAGTGTAGTCTCGAATTCAACAAGATAGAAGAATTATGCCGGTCTGGATGGATAATTTGGAATACTCAAATCATGCACTCTTCCTGACAGTCGTTCGTTTTCCACACTTTCCGCAATGAAATTGTAACGATATTTCAGTATCAGAACTCTTCTTACGAATTTTGACATACTTCGCCCCACCGCACTCTACGCAAGCCCTCCTTTCCTCATCCGGTATTAGTCCATATTTGCGACAAAGAGTCAAACAATTTTCTACATTGTGTAAGCATGGAATTGGATTCATCCACGTGAGGCAACTGGCCGACGAAACGTCAACAACACCAGATATCACACTCACTACCGACATAAATCGTCTGTGTTTCCCTAGTAAATGGTTCTAATGGCTCTGAGCGCTATGGGACTCAACATCGGAGGTCATCAGTGTCATCAGTCCCCTAGAACTTAGAACTACTTAAACCTAACTAACCTAAGGACATCACTCACATCCATGCCCGATGCAGGAATCGAACCTGCGACCGTAGCGATCGCGCGGTTGCAGACTGAAGCGCCTAGAACCGCTCGGCCACAACGGCCGGCGTATCCCTAGCAAATCACAAATAATTTATCATAACGCTCGCCAGCACGGTCGCCTGATGGATTTACAATCGCACGTTCGATAACTATCGTTTGAAGCATTGTGGCTTCGATAGGCAAACGTTCTTGGAAATTACCTTTTTCCTATTAAGCAGTGCATTACTGTTGATAAATTCGTGGCACATGAACTACAGTATGCACCCTTCACTTTTGTATCTGAAAGCTTTTACAAATGTAGAGATAAATAGATCCCAGTTTTTTATTTATTTATAAACACGAGTTGTCGTAATCGAAAAATGCTGATCAGGGAGAATAATATGACAATCTATACCCCACGTATTCTCGAAACTACGCAGAAGAAAGAACGCTAAAGTATAGTTAGGACTTTGTGAAACAATACTGCAAGAAGAGAACCTTGCTGCAATTGGGCAGATGAGTCAATTATCGCATCGGAATTATGTCAGACTGAGAAACGTGCGGATCTGCAGACGCTCGCGGCGACTTACCATAAAAGAAGGCCGGCGGCCACCTCGTGGATAATAGCGCTTAGCAAAGCGAACATTTCCGTTCAAAAGCTTAGCACCAAGTGTTTCCGTGGTTACCGCCGCTGCATCTCCATTGTCGAAACGGAAGGCAGAAGCTATTCGTATGACCGCGGTTGCGTGTGAGCTCGGTTTATCACTTCATTTCATACGGACTTGCTTTTCTTGTTAGTGGGTAACATGCATGTACCGAAGCCAAAACCAAGAAGCTTCGTGCGCGTAGAAACAAGTCGGGACGAGGCCCCAAAGAAGCCTGTACCTCTAGCAAGACAAAAACAGGAGAATGTGAAATCAGACAGAATTATGAAATATCTCGATCAATGTGCGTCAAGACAATCGCCATCGAGGGCCATAAGTTCAGATACCGGAACTGCGACGGAAGGTGTATGGGAGAGAGTTAAGGTAGCGTCTGGTGACAAGAAGAAAGCGAGTTCAATTTTGGAAGAATAATTTCGTACTATAGGTGAAAGGTTATCGGTGCATTTTGATGGTGAAACCACCGATATTAGCGCATGGGAGCCAGATCTAAGGAGAAGTCCTTCACTTTCTGCAGAAAATATTTTTCAGCCAGCTTCATTTCAGTCGACGTTAGTTGCGGAGCTCAGGTGTCGTCAACGAAAGGAAGGCGATTGTAGTCATTGAACACGCCTCGTCTCATGTACCCAAGGTGTCACTGCGTGATGACTGTTTACGATGTTCTGTCAGTGCTAAGCCTTTCAAATCTGCGTCTACTACTAACAACTACAAACAAAATAAGCGAGTGAGGAATATTACGAATCCTCACCACACTGATCAAACGAGTTACGAACACATCCAACGCCTGGAAAATCTTCGCTGACCCTCCGCTGTGAAGAAACAGTTGTCATCTACGAACACTTCATCCAAGTCGCGATGGACAGCTGTCACTGATGCATCACACTCAGATATCTTAAAATAGTCATCTTCCATCTGCAGTCAAATCGAAACACGTGTCTACAGGTGTCCTGCATGCGGCACATGTGACTGTTGTGACAATCGTAGGCTTAGAGGCACAACCTCTGCGGTTCTGACGTTTGAGGTAACACCGTTGGAAAGGTTGCGTGACATACCTTAAACAGTTAGTGACGTCCTGATAAGACGCTTGAAACAAATTCGATGTCCGTAAAGTCGCGTTGTGATACGCCATAAAGCAATGAAATTCATACTTCAGTTTTTGTCAAGAAATCATTAACTTGTTATGATGGAGTTGTATTAGAAGCAATGATGGAGCCGGTCAGAGTAGCCGAACGGTTCTAGGCGCTACAGTCTGGAGCCGCGCGTCCACTACGGTCGCAGGTTCGAATCCTACCTCGGGCATGGTTGTGTGTGATGTCCTTAGGTTTAAGTAGTTCTAAGTTCTAGGGGACCGATGACCTCAGAAGTTAAGTCCCATAGTGCTCAGAGCTATACGAACCATTTGAGCAATGATGGAGCGCAAATGGCCCCTCTTCTGTTCACAATCGTTTTCGGAAGTCTCTAATTAGTTCGAAATAAAGTATCTGACCCCTGCTAGTCAAGGGAAGGCAGGAATCGATTGCGATTGTGGACGGGGTCATAATCATTGACTGTTGGTTGTCTTTTACAATTACACACAATTTATTTTAAACTAGTAATTCCAAACTCAACAATAAATAAAATACCACACGTCATTAATGAAGGAATAAACAACGGTGTAAATAATAGTGTTTTCAGTGAGCTACAGTTTAGTAAACCACCATTAAAATACAGATACAACATATAATGTTTTAAAAACAAGCCACTGTGATCTGGGCAGAATGCCGTACACGCCAGGAATGGCAATAAATTAAGAATTGTTTAAAGTTGCTACAACTTAGAAATTACATGTATTGAAATATTAGTGGGATGTCGCCACAAACACAGCAGAAGGCATCAGACACAAGGAATGGCAGTAAATAAGATTTTAAAGGCTTACTGCGTAAATACAAATACCAAGTTGGAATTTTAAGGCAAGTGACCACAATCGCGACTGAAGCCCTTACACGGTAAGAATACCAATAAATTAAGAATTGCTTAAGAACTCGCTGCAATTTACAAGTTACAGGTGTTGAAATATTAAAGGTAAGTCAACACAAACACAGTAGTAGGCATCAGACGCCAGGAACGGCAGTAAATAAGGTTTTAAGGCTTACTGCTAAAACACAAATACCAAAATGGAATTCTAAGGCAAATGACCACAATCACGGCTAAAGGCCTTACATACCAGGAATGGCAATAATATACAAAAATTAGAAACGTGTTGTAAAACAGCAAATACAATAGCAAAGGTTAATTTAAAAAAAGCAGCTGATCACCTAATCGGTGAAATAAGATGATGGTAAACTTTGTAACACAAGGGGCCACAGACAGTGCTCTAGGAATCGACCTCTGAGAATTTCCGACAACAAACACTTTCGCGAGTGATGAAATAGGCAGCCAATTGCTGCATTCATTTCACAAGATGGTAACTCAGACTAGAGGCAGTCTAACGGATGAGCAATGATAATCTTGCTGAAGCTACTTGACGTCCGAAGAACCAAATGCAACAATGGAAAAATACGCCAAATCCGGAAATTTCGGTGTGCACTACGTCCACAGAATACTGTGTTTGTAGCGCCTGGAACGGGAAAGGAATCACTACCACCGCCTTCCCCAAGCACTCCACTCTCTGCTTTTCGCCTCGACGACACTACGAGCAGCACACGAACCCAAGTCACTGGAGAATAGCGAGATATCACAATGGTGGAGGTTTCTCTACTTGGATTGAAATACACTTATCTTAAAGCTTGCTGGTTCCGGTTTACGATGAGGTCTTGCACCCTCGTGACCACAGCCCTTCCATCCTGCAGTCCATTCGTGGCACCAGTGGTCCCGGCGTGTTCTCGCACTTTGCGGACCTGGCTGCTCATGAGTCCCCAACCGAACTGTACACTCACACGACCCGGCAAACAACAACGTCACCCCAAAGATGGGGCAACTGTTACTACATATCGACAACCGCTGCTGCTGCCAATAGTGGACAGGCAACGTTTGCGAAACCAAGTGGTGCATGTCAACATGAGAAGAAGGCAAACAACCGCATCCATTACAACTAAGTGATATCGTCCGGCCTCCAAAGAGGGCGGAAACCTACAGACAGCACCAACGCGAGCCGCAGCATGGCTCAGTATTCTCGTTAGTAAGGAGTGGTCGAACACACTTGTAAAGAATAGCTTTATTAACAAAACAAAACTCAGTCGTAATGTCCTTGGATGAATACCGCACAACTACATACAATGAAATTGTCTTTCCTGTGACGTTGTCTGCCTGCACAACGAACCATTGAGTCGCGGTAGGCAGTAGCGTGAAGATCCTGGACGTTACTGGGCCGGTGCTGTCGGCGTGTGACGCCTGACGTGCCGCTGGTGCAGACCTAGGCTACGTGGGTTGAGCCTGCCAGCGTTAAGCGCTGAGATGAAACTGCTGGTACTGTCAACTGGTAGCGCTGCAACTGAACTGCTGATGCTGCTAGAAAGAACTGCTGGTACTGCCGACTCGAGGCGTGTTCGTGAGAGCCGCTTACGCACGTCCTCCTGGTGGGGCAGCTGCTCTCATGGCCTGCTTGGTGTGCAGAGCAATCTACGATCACGTGGATACATCAACAAATAAATATGAGTCGGAATGAAGTCCAATTATTGTTCTCCACAAGAAGTGGTAGGGAACTGCCATTGGGATGGTGTATGTTTGGACTCATCGGGCAGTACACATCTATTTTGGCGTAGAAGATATTTTTCTTTTTATTGCTCTCAAAAAAATACATATAACAAGAAGATAAAAAAAAATATCTTTCCATACCTCTTCACTATGTGCCACGCTGGAAAAAAAGCTGTAATTTGCTCTAGAAGGTTTACATCACACATTCCCTTCCGATAATCGACGATAAAATTAGGTTTTATCACCTCCACTCTTGACTGCTGATTTTCCTTTACTCTCACTTTTCATTTTCCATTGATGTCAAAGGATCATTACCACTGCTGAAAACAGTATCAGCAAGCTTCTGTAAACCTTCATCACCATGAACTACTCTCTTCATTATCTGTGTTGTTTACTAAGATCAGCTGCCAAGTGACACAGATGAATTGTGCTTCGATTTCGAATACATTTAAGAATTTAGGAATTTAGCTCCATGAGTTCATATCGCGAAGTGTGCATTTGTGAACTGAGCTCATCACGTGATTTAAATTCCATGGCAACTTCATGCGATAACAGCTGAGAATAATGAAATTATTTGTGAAAGCCTTGTACAAATATCGTGATTGTTTTAATTATCTCTACCAGACGTTTCCTCGTGTATCAAAAGCTAAATTGAAAGAAGACGTTTTGGCAGGACCTGATACTCAAAAAATGATATTCGAGTCCAACTCTGAATGAAATTGAGACTAAGTGAGAAAGATAGTGGGGTATTATTCAAGTATGTTGTTGGGAAACAAAACGTACCAACATCAGTGTTCGTTTTACACATTAACGTGACTACCTGTCAAAAGCCTGAATAACCAACTTTTGCAGTACGGACGTGCAGGAAACGTCAGTGAGGTTCTGGAAGACACCGACAGGAATGTGGAGCCATGTCGACTCTGGTATTGTGGTCAGCCCGATGTAGGTGGTCCCATAGATTCTCGATTGGATCTAAATCCGGGGAGTTTGATGGACGTGGCCATTACGTTCATCCTGGTGCTCATCGAACCACGCACATACACTGCGAACTGTGTAACTCGGTGCATTGTCCTGTTGGCAGATGCCTTCGTGCCGAGGGAAAACAAACTGTGTGTAGGGGTGGACATGGACGCCAAGGATAGATATATACAGTACTTGTGTTGACCCATTTTGCGTTCCAGAATTGTGAGATTTCCCAGGGAATATAACGAATTCATTTTCTGTGGCCTGGAACCTTACGACGATTGCTGCAGGGCCATATGTGCCAACAGCCATCTGTCAGGTGGAGCACAAAACACGATTCATCTGAAAAGGGCAAGTGTCACCATTCATTGGACTTCCAGCTGCAATATTGACGTGCAAATTCCAGCCTGCGTCGTCGATTAACAGCAATCAGTGTGGGACCATGAACCAGTTGCTTTCTGCGGTGGGCAATGCTAAGTCATTTAGTGTCTGAGAAAGTTATTTTTACTACTAGCGGCCCAGAAAATTGTACTGTTATCTACTATCTTCTACCACAAGGCTAGTTTATTGTGTTATAGAGACAGTTAAAATACGACCGTCCTTCTCTTTTATGACCCGTCCGGCCATCCAGATTAAGATTTCCGTGATTTCCCTAAATCGCTTAAGATGAATGCTGGTATGGTTCCATTAAAAGGGCTTGACCGATTCCTTCGCACTCCTTTCCTGTGCTCTGTCTCTAGTGACCTCACTGTCGACAGGATGTTAAACACTAATCTTGCTTCTTTTTTTTATTGCCTTCTGCATTTTCACTCTCTACAATGGCATCGTAAGGTATTTCAGAATACCGTCACCTAATAAAATTCCGATTATGGTTCATGCTTGGTACAGTCAATGCACGATCACTCTACACACGTGTCTTCGTTACCACATAAACTATTCGCTTTTGCCTGTGAGTGTGTCTTATCAATCGATCCCTTCTTCTAGCCAAGCTGTGCCATAATTTTTTCTCCTCGATTCGAATGCCTAAGCTTTCATTAGTTACTCAGTCTACTTAATTTACCTTCAGCAGTATTCCGCAGCACTACATTTCGTGTGCTTCTGCTCTCGTCTTCACTAATTACCGTCTGCAAGATGCGTTCAATAAGTAATGCAATACATTTTTTCTGAAAGCAAGTTGTTTTTCTTCCAGGATTTCACTACACCATGTTATTCGCCACTCTGCCGGCTACAAAACCCTCTTTTACAACGTAATCTAACGTTCAGTGCGACGGAGTTACCCCACCTTACTGGCAGGGTATTTATGCCCGCATAGTACCACTTTACTGGTCGACGTGGGCGCCAACGCGTTGCTGTATCAATAACTTCCCCATCATCCACGCGCTGTTTCCCGTGGAGTGCCACAGTTATTGGACCAAACAGATAGAAGTCGGAAGGTGTGAGATCCGTCTGGTAGGGTGAATGCAGAAGTACAGACCGACCAAGTTTTGAGACTTCTCGGGTGAGCACGCTTGTTTGGTGTCTTGTGTTTCGTGGAGGAGGAGAAGTTCGTTTGCATTTTTGTGGCGGTGAACAGTCTCAAGTGGTTTCATCAATTTCACAATACACTTCCCGGTTGAACGTTGCTCCATGAGGGGGACATCAAACAGAATAACCCCTTAGGCCCCTAAAAGGCAGTCACCATGACTTTACTGGCTGAGGGTGGGGCATAGAACTTTTTCTTCTGAGGACAGATGGTGTGGCGCCAATCCATGGATTGCCGTTTGCGGCCGGGTGGCGCTCAAAAGTTCGCTAGCACTGAGTGAAGCAAGCTGCAGATTAATGTACAACTACCTCAGTACAGCGTTCGTCCGCCACCCTTTTCTCTACATTCGTAGGTACTAAGTAGACGATGTTAAAAGCAGCGCTGAAGAAAACCATCATTCATACTTACGACTGCATGGTCTGTGTAACTGAGGTAACAAAAAATGTTCAAATGTGTATGAAATCTTATAGGACTTAACTGCTAAGGTCATCAGTCCCTAAGCTTACACACTACTTAACCTAAATTAAACAAGGACAAATACACACGCCCATGCCCGAGGGAGGACTCGAACCTCCGCCGGCACCAGCCGCACAGTTCATGACTGCAGCGCCTAAGACCGCTCGGCTAATCCCGCGCGGCAACTCGGGTAACAAAATAAACATGTAAGTCTCTAGTAATACCGGGAAAAGTGGATGCTTACTGCTTTCATTGAAAATGTCCGCTTCCCGATACTAATGTTTTTATCGTCTTTTAGTTACGGTGTCAACAAGCCCCCATTTACGCCGATAGCACATCTACTACTAGTTCATGCAGCTTATATCATACGCAAGACAGCCAGAAATGTTCTATGTCCAACTCAAAGTATTACGAGATTAATACAGTCAACACTATGCTACGAAATGAGTTTCACACTCAGTCCTTTTCAGTGGATTCTTGAAAGGAAGATGCTCGCCAAAAAATGTTCTGTAAATGCATACTGAACACGCCACGCAGAATTCTTCACAAAGGCCGAAAGTTTCACACTCTTTTTCTCTACAACAAACAATCCAAAATCTCCCAAACTCCACAGAACTGTCCGTAAATGCATCTGCTTGCACGGCGATATAAACCGAACGCGAAATAACAGTCACTTCTTCATTTTACACATAACTTTTTCGGACACGTCTAACATGACCTTCTCGTCCGGCTGCTAGTCCACGACTGTCTGAATGCCACTGCTTTCAGGGCATATAATTCATTCCAGTGAGTGGGAAAGACTTTACTCTGATTGGTTGATCAATATGAACAGCCAACCAGATCAATCTTTCAAGATCATATTCGCGCTTAAACTGTTTTTCTCCAATCAACATTCTCAGATGCATTTACGTCATTTCATGCTGCAAATATTAACAAAATGTTCCACCAAACCAAACCAAACGAAAACTAAGAGAAAACTATGCTTGAAGTATACTTTAGAACTGATTACCCTCTTATTACCTTTCTGGCTGCCTCATTACAAAAGGAAACACTAGCAGACATACTTCATCCGCCAGTTAGGGGGATTTATAGTTTTCATGGCACGCTGGTGACGTAACATTTGCTTGTTACGTAAGGTGTAATACAATATAGAATTAAAATTTGACACATGTCCCACATACACACTGACATTCACTCTCATTTACTCTCACCCTAACACATAATACAAATATTAACTTTTAAACTGTTATTTTCATTATGAAAGAAAAATTATCGAAACTTTAGAATAGAAAATCTTTAAAAAATAAATCGGCACAATGAGAGTGCTATTAGTATTTTCAAATAGCAAAATAAATTTAAACTGTTATTGTTCCTATCTGAATTTACTCTCTTAAGTGCCAGTTAAGCACTTCTTAATGTTTTTTTTATATCTCCGAAACTATTATAGGTAGCGGTATCAAAATTTCACACAAAGCTCGTCTGAATAACAAAAGGTCATGAACCAAATTTGGAATAAAACAGATAATTTTCAACACAGTTATTTACTTTCTCAGGTGAGGTGAATAAGTGATTTTAGTACGCGCCACAGTGAGCATTCTCGAGGTCCGCTTTAGCGGCAGGTCTGGCGATGACGCGTACGGCAGGTCACAAGTCGGCCGCCGCCGAATGCTACTATACTGCAGGCTTCCAAAACAGCTTGGCATAACGTAACAAAACTTACTGCAAAAATATGCAGTCGCGTAATAGCTGCGACGCTACACGTTTTGTTTCCGGTTGGAAATGATGAACCCGTTTTTCATCGCATTTCACGGTATTTCAATTAAAATTGTCACGGTCAGCCCTATAATGTGCAAGCAGTTCCACACCGGTAGCCCTTCGTCTTCTGTTACGTTGCGAGGAAAGCAACAGGTACACACTTTAGGTACCCCAAGATGTGGACGAATGTGTCACCACTACCGACAGAGAAGTCGAACTGATCAGCAAAGTGTTTGATTTTGATCCGTCAGTCACCTCCAATGAGAGTGTCCGCACTTCCCAACATTGCTGGAGTCACAACTGTGTGCAGCCAGCCTTCAGCCTGGAGATCGATCGGTATTCGAGGAATTGTTCCCATGATGACAGACGCCCCGCCCAACGACTCACTGCGCTTTTACTCGCTGCTACGTCTCCGTAGACATTCTGCAAGCGTCTATGAATGTTTGCGATGTTCTGGTTCTCTCCAAAAGAAACTCAGTGACAGTTCTCTGCTTGGAACGCACCTCCGCCACAGACACCATTGTGAAGGCTACGTGAAGCGCCATCAGCTGTCGGAACTTCATGAAACTACAGGTGCTGAAGCAAGAATATTCCACCATGTCCCGCAGTAAATTATTCATTTTTTCAACAGAAGCTAGCCGAGAAAAAAAGTATGTTGCATTACTTATTGAGTACCTCTCGTATGTTTCACTTTCATGCAAGGCTACACTTTGGACAAACAGTTTCAGAAAAGACTTCCTCACACTTAAATCTATTAGAGATATTAACATATTTCATTTTTTTCAAGAATCCTTTTCTTGTTATTTCCATCCTGCGTTTTGCATCCCCTTAGCTCTGCTATCTTCAATTAATTTTTTTGTCGAACGGCAAAACTGGTCTACTACTTTCACAGTCTCATTTGACAATGTAGCCGGTCGCGGTGGTCTCGCGGTTCTAGGCGCGCAGTCCGGAACCGCGCGACTGATACGGTCGCAGGTTCGAATGCTGCCTCGGGCATGGATGTGTGTGGTGCCCTTAGGTTAGTTAGGTTTAAGTAGTTCTAAGTTCTAGGGGGCTGATGACCACAGATTTTAAGTCCCATAGTGCTCAGAGCCATTTGAACCATTTTGACAATGTAATTCCTGCGGTATAACCTCATTTATTTTGATTACATTCCATTACCCTTGTATTTAGTTTGCTGACGTTCATCTTATAAGCGATTATCAAGATATTACCCATCCATTAAACTGATTCCTTTGCCGTCTGCGACAGAATAACAGTATCATCGGCAAACCTTAAAGCTTTTATCTCTTCTCTTTGAATTTTAATTACTTTTCCAAACGTCTCCTTGGTTTTGCTTATTTTACTCAGTTTACAAATCGAGTAACGTTGGATGACAGACTGAACCATGTTTCACTTTCTTCTCAACTACTGTCTGCCTTTAATACTTCTATTCTTGTAACTGGAGTCTGCCTTACGAATGAATTTTAGGTAACCTCCAGCTCCCTGAACTTTATCCTCAGCTTCAGAATTTTAAAGCGTGTATTCCAATAAACCATCGCAAAATCTTTCTCTACATTTAGAAATGATATAAACATATGGTTGCCTGTTTTTTAATCTATCTTCGCGATACGTTGTAGCGCCCCTCCCGCCGGAGGTTCGAGTCCTCCCTCGGGCATGGGTGTGTGTGTTGTTATTAGCAGAAGTTAAATTTCGTTTAAGTAGTGTGTATGTCTAGGAACCGATGACCTAAGCAGTTTGGTTCCTTAGGAATTCACACACATTTTTTTTACGCTGTACCTTCACTATAGCCACGTGTGTTCTCAATACAGCTTCTCTAGGATCAGCAGCAGTACCTAGTTTGTATACAGGGTGGTCCATTGGTAGCGACCAGGCCAAATATCTCACGAAATAAACATCAAACGAAAAAACTACAAAGAACGAAACTCGTCTAGCTTGAAGGGGGAAACCAGATGGCGCTATTGTTGGCCCGCTAGATGGCGCTGCCATAGGTCAACCGGATATCAACTCCGTTTTTTTAAATAGGAACCCCATTATTATTGCATATTCGTGTAGTACGTAAATAAATATGGATGTTTTAGTTAGACCACTCTTTTACCTTTGTGATATATGGCGCTTTAACAGTCACAAATGTATAAGTACGTGGTATCACGTAACATTCCGCCTGTGCGGACGGTATTTGTTTCGTGATACATTACCCGTGTAATAATTGACCGTTTACCAATTGCGGAAAAGGTCGATATCGTGTTGATGTATGACTATTGTGATCAAAATGCCCAACGGGCCTGTGATATGTATGCTGTTCGGTATCCTGGACGACATCATCCAAGTGTCCGGACCGTTCGCTGGATAGTTACGTTATTTAAGGAAACAGAAAGTGGTCAGACACATGTGAAACGTCAACCACGACCTGCAACAAATGATGATGCCCAAGTAGGTGTTTTAGCTGCTGTCGCGGCTAATCCGCACATCAGTAGCAGACAAATTGCGTGAGAATTGGGAATCTCAAAAACGTCGGTGTTGAGAATGCTACATCAACATCGATTGCACCCATACCATATTTCCATGCACCAGGAATTGCATGGCGATGACTTTGAACGTCGTGTACAGTTATGCCACTGGGCACAAGAGACATTACGGGACGATGACAGTGTCATTCACCAACAACGGTAACGTAAACCGGCATAATATGCACTATTGGGCAACGGAACATCCACGATGGCTGCGACAAGCGGGACATCAGCGACCTTGGTGGGTTAATGTATGGTGCGGCATTATGGGAGGAAGGATAATTGGCCCCCATTTTATCGATGGCAATCTAAATGGTGCAATCTATGCTGATTTCCTACGTAATGTTCTACCGATGTTACTACAAGATGTTTCACTGCATGACAGAATGGCGATGTACTTCCAACATGATGGATGTCCGGCCCATAGCTCGCGTGCGGTTGAAGCAGTATTGAATAGCATATTTCATGACAGGTGGATGGCCCGCACGTTCACCGGATCTGACGTCACCGGATTTCTTTCTGTTGGGAACGTTGAAGGATATTTCCTATCGTGACCACCGACAACGCCTGATAACATGCGTCGGCGCATTGTCAATGGATGGCAAACTACTCGCTGTTGAGAGGAATTTCGTTACACGTATTGCCAAATGCAATGAGGTTGAGCATTTATTGCATTAATGTGGTATTTACAGGTAATCACGCTGTAACAGCATGCGTTCTTAGAAATGATAGTTCACAAAGGTACATGTATCACATTGGAACAACCGAAATAAAATGTTGAAACGTTCCTACGCTCTGTATTTTAATTTATAAAACCTACCTGTTACCAACTGTTCGTCTAAAATTGTGAGCTATATGCTTGTGACTATTACAGCGCCATCTGTTACAAAACGAAAAAAGTGGTCCAACAAAAACATTCATATTTCTTTACGTACTACACGAATATGTGATAAAAAATGGGGGTTCCTATTTTTAAAAAAACGCTGTTGAAATCCGTTTGATCTATGGCAGCGCCATCTAGCGGGCCAACCATTGCGCCATCTGGTTTCCCCCCTCAAGCTAAACAGGTTTCGTTCTTTGTAGCTTTTTCGTTTGATGCTTATTTCGTGAGATAGTTGGCCCGGTCACTACCAATGGACCACCCTGTATATCGGTTAGTTTAATAGTTTTCATACGTGCTACCTGCAGAAAATGAACCCTAACATTAATTTTAACATTAATTTTAATTTTCCGTTAGTGTCTCAGTTTTGTTTTTAGAGTTCGTGTATTCTGCGATAATTACTGTCATGTGAGTAGATTTCATGCTAGTTTCTATTTTTCTTGTATAGTGTAGATTTGAACCAACTGCACCGACAGAGTTGGGTAATTTGATTCCTTGCTGGGATCAGTTTGTACTTTCTCAGTTAGTCTCTGACTGCCTTTATTACCGTAGTGCACATTTTCGGTTGTTGAGTGCGGTCACAAGATGAATTGGACGGTCAACGGGCTTCGTGTTGTCCCTCTACGCAGGAGCGACGCTAAGGAGCCTGTGGCGAAAGTTATAACGCCACAGGTGCCGCTGGAATCCTGGAAACAAGCCATCTGCGCGATTTGTCCTCAGTCGAGGGCGCGAAGCGAGCAGTGGCGGCTTTACATCAACATCTACATTATATTCCACAAGCCACCTAACGGTGTGTGGCGGAGTGTACTTCTGGTAGCACTAACTGATCCTCCATACCCTCAACCACTATCGAATGGCGCGTGTGAAGAATGGTTGTCGGTAAGCTTCTGCATTCTCTCTAATTTTTCGAATTTTCTCGTCGTGGTCATTTCGCAACGTGTAAGTGGAAGGGAGTAATATGTTGTCCGATTCTTCCCGCAAAATATTCTATAGAAACTTCAATAGTCTACCTCTCCGTGTTGCACGAAGTCTCCTTTATAACGTCTGCCATTGTAGTCTGTTGAGCATCTCCGTAACGCTCTCGCGCCGACTAAACGATACCGTGAAGAGACGAAAGTCTCTTCGTTGTATCTTCTGTACCTCTTCTATCAGTGCTACCTGTTAAGGATACCAGACTGATGAACAATACTGAAGAATCGGTTCAACAAGCACCTTACAAGCCGCTTCTTTCGTTACATTTGCTTAAGATTCTTTTGGTGAATCACAGTTTCGCATCTGTGTTTCCTACTATTTGTTTATGTGGTCATTCCACTTAAGGTCGCTCTGGATAAGTACTCCTAGGTATTTTACCGTCGATATTGTTTCCAGCAGTTTCTCATCAACAGTGTAGCTGTGCAGTAGTGGACGTCTTTTCCAGTGTGTGCGCAATGTGTTACATTTATTTACGTTTAGGGTCAAATGTCAGAGTCTGCACTATTCATGAATTCTCTGGAGGTCATTCTGAAGTCTATACTGTCTTCTAGAGTTGCTACTGTCTTACAGACAATCGTATCATCTGCGAACAGTCTTAAAGAGCTTGTGACGCTTTCTGCCAGATCATAAACAGTAACGGCCATATTACACTTCCTAGGGGTACTCTAGAACTTACCATTACAATGTCGATTTTGTTCCTTAGGACAGACGTGTCGAATTCTGTCTGCAAGGAAGTCTTGAATTCAGTCGCAAATCTGGTTCAATACCCGATGAGCAACTATTTCTTTCTCTAAACTGCAGTGCGGGACAGTGTCAAATGCCTTCCTGTGATCAAGAAACACGCCATTAACCTGATCGTCGTTTGTCTGTAGCACTTTGGATCTCGTGGAGGAAAAGAGCGAACTGAGTTTATCAAGATTTATGTTTGCGGAATCCATGTTCAGTTTTTGTAGATGAGATTTTCGTCCTCCAAAAACGTCATAATTCCTGAGCATAAAATACGTTTCGTAATTCTACAACGGATTGACGTCAACGATATAGACCTATGATTGTGTGCATCCGCCCTACGAACCTTCTTCGAAATGGGAATGACATGCGCTTTTTTCAGGCGCTAGGTAATCTTCGTTTCTCCAGCTAAGATAAACTGCTGCTAGAAGGGGAGCAAGTTGTTTCACGTAATCTTTGTAGAATCTTAGAGGTGTCTCTTCCGGTTCTGATGCGTCTTCACTACTAAGCTATTGCGGTTGCTTTCTATTTCGCGATCGGTTATCTCAATGTTTGCATTTCGACGTTCGTACGGAAGACGAATATGTGAACTGATACTACGACTGCCCCATTACGCCGTAGCAACAGGTACGAGGTGTTTTCCTGTCTTGAAAACGCATCTGAGCCAGTAAGGAATGCATCTTTGTTGCGCCAGTGATAGGTTTTCCGGCCAGGTTCGGGGAACAACAAAGAGGCGGCCGAGAGGCGGTACCTGTATGTTGCTGAAAATTCAAATGGCTGTAAGCACTATGGGACTTACCATCTGAGGTCATCAGTCACCTAGGCTTAGAACTACTTAAACCTAACTAACCTAAGGACATCCCACAAATCTATGCCCGAGGCAGGATTCGAACCTGCGACCGTAGCAGCAGCGCGGTTCCGGACTGAAGCGCCTAGAACCGCTCTGCCACAAAGGCCGGCTGTATTTTGCTGAATGGGAACTACAACGTTAGGCGGGTAATGGTTTCCCCAGTAGAAAGTTAGAGAGCTCGCGAAAGATGGCGAGTGTGCTTTCGGAATGCTTTCCAGGATGTCTCATCCATGATATGGATGAGACTTTGTCAACGGTTATAGAACGCACTGAGTGAAAACTTCAGCAAACCGCAGCACATGTCGGCACGAGTGACGCTTGCTGCCAGATATCTGAGGCCATTCTCGGCTGCTTTTAGCGGCTGTGGCAAGAAGGCAGGGTGAAAACAGGGCCATTTGCAGCATTGTATCAGAGTGCACCGCGGTTTTTTAATTTGGAACCTAAAACGGACAGAATCCGTCTGCCTCCCTGGTTGGTAATAATGCTCCTGGTTTGGTTAAGATTGTTTTACAAAAGTTACTGGAGGTTGTAAATCGCTGACATGATCTACGGTATCTCCGAACATAACTCCCAAATATGAGCAAAACCAATGCTCTTCACTCTTTTTCTAAAATCCACTGATAACAAGAGTTCAGTGCAACACCACAGTTAATCAGTATCTCAGCGTTCGAAGTGGGCTCCACTACAACACCTCTGCAGCCAAAATTAATTTAGAGAAGCATGCCCCTTTGAGTGGCTTCGATTATCCCAAGACGCTTCAAATACGCTATAATTAATTTCTGAAAATCGAGCCGTGGTTATTTACTTCTTAATACGTGACTGAGATGAACAAGGCAGCACATTTACGCACTCGCATTCACTCTTACAAACAGTGATTACAACCAAATTCATACATCTATACACATACACAAATGTTTGAAAGTATTGCCGCAATGATACTTACTAATAGTTAATTGTTTGCTGTTGAAAGGAGATAGCCGACCGCTGTGGACGAGCGGTTCTAGGCGCTTCAGTCCGGAACCACGCTGCTGCTACGGTCGCAGGTTCGAATCCTGCCTCGGTCATGGATGTGTGTGATGTCCTTAGGTTAGTTAGGTTCAAGTAGTTCTAAGTGTAGGGGGCTGATGACCTCAGATGTTAAGTCACGAAGTGCTTAGAGCCATTTTTGAAAGCAGATAAGCAGAGAAGTAACACAATTCTGTCTAAGTTAATATTTATACAAAGGTTAAGTAACATAAGGTCAGATCGAACGTAGTAACAAGATGTCGATTGCTGTAAAGGCAGGTTGCATATGACGATGACATAAGTTGAGTTAATTAATCATCATTCAGACTAGCACTTAACTATGGTTAATGATACACTGGTAAGAAAAACGTTACGGCCACTGCCCCTCGCGACGCTGGATGCCACATGGCGGCGTTGCGGGCACGTGTCATGGTAAAAAAAAATATCTAAGCGGAGCAAACACAGACCGAAGATATGGACTGAAAATGGGGAAATCCGTTGAGGTAAGTGACTCTCACAAAGGACAAATTGTTATGACACAGAGAGTGTGAACGGGCATCTCGAAAACGGCGAAGCTGGTCGAATGTTCTCGTGCTACTGTCGTGGGCATCTATGGATAGAGGCAGAGGGACAGTGAAAGTACCACTAGCCCCTAAATTGTTGGACGTCCACGATTCTGCACAGAACGTGGGGTTCAGAGGCTTGTCTGCTGTGTAAATTAGGATGAATGGTGATCTGTGGCATCTCTGTCGAAAGAGCACATTGCTGGTGCACGCACATATGTTTCGGAGCACACCATCTATCGTACATTGTTGGAGCTCCGCAGCAGATCAGTCCTACATTTTCCTACGCTGACCCAGTGACATCGTTAATTACGACTGCAGTGGGCACAGGACCATCGGAATTCGCCCGTCGATCAAACGAAACGTGTCGACTCGGTGGGAGCAATATCACGCTATAGGAGACATTTTCCTGCGCTTGGGACCTAAGGTAGTAATCGAAGGCACGCTGAAAGCTGTAAACCACCTACATCCCTTGATGCTTGATGTCTCATCCGACGGCGATGTCATCTTTCAGTAGTATAATTGTCCGTGTCGCGGAGCCAGAAGTGTGCTACAGTGTTTTGAAGAGCATTATAGCGAACTCGCGTTGATGTCTCGGCGACCGAATTCGCCTGATATAAACCCTATAGAATCCATCTAGGTCCCAATCAGCATGTACGCAGATCAGCGGCCCGTTATTTACGCGAGTTACATGACCTGTGCGTGGACATATAATGCTACATACCTCCACAAACCCACCAGCTGTCGGATCCCTGATTAGTCACTTCTGTACTTTTTCTAATTTGAGTTGTAGGCAGTTACATACGAACTTCAAATCAGTCCTGCTTGAAATCACCTATGTTCATTTATCAGTTACTGTAATCTTTAATCTTGCGCTCAACCAAGGAACACGCTCAACTTTCTCGCGACATATGTCACAAATATAACTCTAGTAATGACAGCCCGTAGGAATAGAATGGAATTGGATATTACACCAGGCATATAGTAAAATGTTAGTACAGCTCTAATATATAATCTGATAGTAAAGTTGTCACTGCGAGACAAATTAATGAGCTCCTAATGTAATTGTTATTTGGAGTAACATAGTTAATTATTTTTATTCAGTTAATTTGTCCATGCTTATTATTCGGACAAAGAATGTCTTTTCACACTACATAAACAAAAATGTTGGTGGGTCTGAAGCATAGAGGATAAATATCTATGGAGTGACCATTCGGATGTGCAGAACGAGAGTTCTGTCCGCAACATCTCCTGCAGCTCAAGTCACGTGATTTTGGAACGGCGCATTTTAGCCCGTTTAGCGCTTAGAGTATTTTGTGTGTTACTACTTCGCTGCTACAGATAGATCACCTTAAGAAGTACCGCGAATCTTTTAATATGCGTTTTACAGACATATTAACAATTTGACACCAGGAACTGTTGGTTTAGATAAGTAAAGAACAATGATATTGTGCTTTTTCCAGTAACATAGCTCACATTCTAATTTATGTAAGTTTTTTCGGTAACGGGATAAGAAGTGACAGACAACAGTATTTTTTTTTCCTCATTCATATTGTCGAATCTCTGTTCTAAGTAACAATGTTACAATGACACTATAGACGGGGTCCTAGTGTCTCGAAAAAACAACGCATTTGGTACTATGAAACTGTTACAGTAAATACGGTAAGTGATATGGACCCCTACTTGTCCATTATTATTTTCAAATTTTCTTTATTTGCCTTCTGATTTTTGTAGACAATGAAAAGTTTATAATATATTTTCGCCATGTTATTAGAAAAGTAAAACCATACTAAGAAATAAAAAAATAAATACTTAAAAAAGTACAAGACCAGTACTCAAATTTTGTAGTAATAAAAGAAGTGGCAGCCAACGATATTTCCTTAGGTTTTGTGTTTCAGTGATTCATATTGTCGAATGTATTCTAGTCAATAACTTTACAATGACCCTGAATAGGAAACCGTCTCATGCAGAAATACTTAGATGCTCACAAGCGTTTGAGAACCTGCATAAATAGGAGGTAACTAATCAGACTTCATGCTTAAATTTCATCTGCATATAAATATGCACCAATATGTACTGGCAATTTACTCAAACACACTTGCAATATTATCTAGCACCTGTCTCGTAAAATCATGGCCATAAAAGAGAGGAAATTATCTCTACAATGCAATACATTATAATAGCGTGCCTCGATATTTTTCAACAAATAAAGTGCCGTATCAATATGATATTTACAGTTACACATTTGTTGTGTGAATGACTATGAAAAGGAACTGGTCCTATTTTGACATACTTCTTTTAAATCCATAACAACGACAATACTGCACATAGATTTTACTAAAACACCACAAAGGTATATAACACAAGGTGAATACGTGTATCAAGTTTCGCTATTACCATAATTTCTAGACAAATAGCGTCATCCCAAAGTCACAGGACTAGCCCGATTTGTAAATAGTCAGAATGTGTAGTATTTCTTGTTCTGAGGTCAGTCTGCTGGCGACGTATGTTGATTTTCTTTTGTGACGTGACTGTTGGCATAAAGGGTAAAGATGGTTGGAATTTTCCGTACGAACATGCACAGTAGGCTGTAATCACTCCATGGCTATATACTAATGTGTACATGTACAGATGGCGATAGTATGGAGTAAAAATCATGTAAAATAGCAGAGCAGTGCCAAAGCTGTCATTTATACTCAGATGTTTCATGTGAAAAGGTTTCTGATGGTAGTTAAAAATTTTGAAATTGGAATGATAGTTGGGTTTTGACACATGGGACATTCCATTTCAGAAATTGTTAGGAAATTCAGCTGGCTACCAGAGGCGGTCGAAATTCAAATAGCTCTAAGCAATATGGGACTTAACATCTGAGGTCATCAGTCCGCTAGACTTAAACCTAATTAACCTAAGGACATCACACACATCCATGCCCGAGGCTGGATTCGAATCTGCGACCGGAACAGAACCGCTCGGCCACAGCGGGCGGCAGAGGCGGTTGGACGTCTGGCTCTTTCAGAGTCAGTGGAATGAGGTACCGATGCAGAAAGCGCTCACCATGTAGGAAAGAGATGCATAGGGAGAGCATATTTATTCTGGTGCGAATCAAGTACGTGTCATTGATAAATATTTGCCAACAAAAGTTGCCTTTTGCCACTCAGACATTAGGAAGAATATACGGGTCATAAATATTACTACTGTTGAGTAATTTTACAGTTACAGGGAACGCTGATATTGATAAATAAATGAATAACTTCGGAATAACCGAAGATGTACGATCATATACAAACTGTACCAATTGTAAGCTCAAGTAACAGATTGATCGCCATAGTCGGCAATCCTCGATAATATGCATTTCGATCTAGTTATGCGGTGGACCACGCTCTCGTACCGTTAATAGTTAGATTATAATCAGTGCGAACAAGTTCATTTTAGGCTTCATTACGCAAAATATAGACCGTGCTATTACACTTTCAGAAACCGACGGCGCTGCTACGGCTCTGCAAGAGGATATAGAACTGCGAGAGCATCACGACGCAACAGGCAGGGAGAAGCAGCGACTACCGAAATCAGTTCAAGGACGAACTGGCTTAATTTCTGCAAAACTCGGGTGGGAAAGAGTGGCCTGTTATACTGTACGCAACTTGTACCGCCATCTACGGACTCACCGGCTAGACTGAGAGATTTCTGGATGTTTAGTATAGATGGGGGTGGGGTTCTTGCAACCATATCAGTTGGACCCTAGACCATTGGAAAACCGTGGTCTGATCAGATGAGTCCCGCTTTCATTTGCTAAGAGCTGACTGTAGGGATGAAGTGTGGCTCAGATCCCACGAAGCCATGGACCCAAGTTGTCAACAATGCACAGTGCAAAAGGGTAGTGGCTCCGGAATGGTGTGGTCTGTGTTTAGATGGTTAGGAGTGGGTCTTCCGGGCTAACTAAACCGATCATTGCCTATAAATGGTCATGTTCGGCTACTTGGAGAACATCTGCAGCCATTCAACGACGGAATTTTTATGGATGACAGTGCTCCATGTCACCGAACCACGGCTTTTCACTGTTGGTTTGAAGAACATGCTGGACAGTTGGAGCGAAAGATTTGGCCACACCGATCGTCCGACATGAACCTCATCGAACATTTAGGGAACACAATCCAGTGGCCGGTTCGTGCACAAAATCCTACACCAGCAACACTTCCGCAGTTATGGACGGCTGACTCAGTATTTCCGCAGAGGACCTCCAACAACTTTTTGAGTCCATGCAATGTCGAAGTGCTGCACTACTCCAGGCAAAAGAAGGTCCGACATGTTATTATGATGGGGCCCCATGACTTTCATCACCTCAGCGTACGTACTCCATTTTGTAAGCCCTCGTCGCCAGTTCTGCAAAGGCCTCGTCGCTACTGCTGTGGAATCCGAGTTGCCAGTGTTGTTACGGTAGGCCGAGTTTGTGAGTTCGTGAAACGGCTACTGGTGCAGTGCACCGCTAAGACAATTTCTCCCTGCCACAATAGCCGGCCGCGGTGGTCTCGCGGTTCTAGGCGCTCAGTCCGGAACTGCGAGACTGCTACGGTCGCAGGTTCGAATCCTGCCTCGGGCATGGATGTGTGTGATGTCCTTAGGTTAGCTAGGTTTAAGTAGTTCTAAGTTCTAGGGGACTGATGACCACAGATGTTAAGTCGCATAGTGCTCACAGCCATTTGAACCATCCCTGCCACAATTATATAACGGTGCCCCAGGGTCAGGTAACAGGTTAGGAGAACCAAGGATCTACAACTTTGCAACAAATTGATAACGAAGCCAACAAATGAGTTAAAAGGTTTTGTGACTAGTTGAATAATGAAGCTTGCGACAATGCTTGTAATACAACACAAAAAAGACCCTTAATGGCTAAGTGTAAATAATCGTAGGCAAACGTCACAGTACATAGCAAATACGATTTACAACTGTCTGTTCACTGCTAAGAATTCACTGAACTACGTTCTCTGTCTATGTCAGCCCTGGAATATGATCTATAACGAAGTGGGCAAGAGCTACTCTTTTCTCTTCCGAGTAGGCTTCTGTTCGTTGTCGTCTGGCCATTCGTGGATTGCACTCGGCAGGCAATTGGCCGAGGCGAAGTCGATACCTTCATCCTCAGCGCCGCCCGTGGCACTGGTAGAACTCGTGCAAGTGGCGGGTCTCTATGGCACAGGTACCAGCTCGCATCTCAGCCCCTGTGGTGCTTTTGCCCTGGCTGTGTCTTGTTCGGACTTCACAGTTTGATGCCACTGATATTGAAAGGTGGCTACACTGAGTCATAGCGCCAGAGATTGCGCCAAAGAGTATTATTCCGCCGCCTCCACTGGGGCAGTAGTAGTTCAGAGGTTGCCGTGGGCAGTGCTAGTTGAGAGGAAGCCGATAGCAGTACTAGTTGAGGGCATGTCGTGTGCAGTTGTTCTGTTGGGCGAGACAGCAGATGCTGTTCGATTGGGCATGTTGAAATGATCACAGTGTATTTTTCGTCAATATATATGAAGGTAACAAAAAATATTTTGTTTCAAATTTCCTAAATAACAATGCCTCTTGGTCACAGGTTCAGTCAACAAAACATCTGGCTTGTGTTCATGTATTAGACTGTAATTCTGGTTTCTATGTGCAATTATAGTATTTCTGGTCTTTAATTACTTCATTGTAAATATGTTGTCGTATTGAGGAAGAACCGTGTCAGATACGTGTACGTTGAATCACACTTCCACACACAGAACAGTTACACTTGTGCTTTGTTGTTTCGTAGCTTTTATAGTTGCTCGGAACTTAATTCATCAATTGTGTTAACGGAAATTTCCTTTGATCCTTTATTGTTATTCTAGGCAGTCAGTTTGCGTACTAATACTACTCAGGGCCAACCGGTTACGAGACTTCGTAACCGGACATACAACTACTAAAATTATTGCATTTTAATTACGCCCCCATGCAATATATTCATTCACATGACTGACCTGGTGTCGCCACTACAGTGAAGTAAGTTCTCTGGAGCTATCTTTTTGGTGTTCTTAAGACTGCCAATCTGCAGCAAGATGGCGATAGTGATCTTGTTGGTTAGATGAATAAATACCAAAGCTGCAATACTTTCACAACCTCTCCGGCATACGGTTTTCTAGTAGAACACAGCATAAATAAGCTTTGAATTGTCTGAGTTTAGGACTGTGGTGTGGGATAATGTCGGGTTAATAAACGCTGCAAGCACTGATTTTGCCCGTTCAACAATGTCGTCTGCGCAGCTATAGTTAAATGGCAAAAGGGCCATTTATCACTTAACTCAAAAATTTACCGTGCGGCCCGTTTCGGTATCGATAGTTCCCGCTCGTCATTGGCCTCTCTGTCTGCAATAGCCTCTGGAACGGTTTGTCGCCTGCAGAGGGCATGTCTGTGGACCAGCATTTAACCCTGTTGTAGCGGCTAGGAGGCGCTTTCGAAGTGACTGGCGGTTGAGCGGTGTGTTTGACAGCAGCTGCAGTAAAAGGCGTAACATCGTGGCCGACAGTGTCCTTAACCCGCTGCTTTAAGTTGCGTTGTTCGTCCCTGCGGATTCGGTGGGATTGAATATAGGCTGGGGCCGTGAAGATTGCTCCTTGAAAAAGCTATCTCTGTAAAAACGATGTGCATTACAATGTTGCTTCGGGAAATGGGCGTTGTAAGTCGCCACCTTGGTTATCCTATGTGACATGTAAACATCTTCATCCACGAATGCTTTAAATCATCCCACTGAAGTGGGTCGAGCTAAAGAAGACTGGGTACGATAAATACCTTTAATGAGAGTATCTGTCTCTCTAGTGGAGACTGCCGGGCACTCTTAAGTAAAGAAGGAGAAGTTGCTTCGCTCTGTAAGCCTCGCTTGTATGATACTTTGAATTTAATGTTGTCAAGTTATTCCGCTTGCTTGGAACCAGTGGAATTCCTTATAAATATAAGCAAAGGACATGTGATAGTGGATGGCTAATGTAAATGCCCTGTTAGTATTTTCAATATGTTTTTTGAAACTGGTAATATGAATTATGCAGGATGATTTTATAAACTAGGGATCTGATTAGACCTATGTACTAGGCATCTATCAAGTTTTTTTTTTTAACTTACTGTTGCTCTCGGCCGGCCGGAGTGGTCGAGCGGTTCTAGGCACTACAGTCTGGAACCGCGCGACCGCTACAGTCGCAGGTTCGTATCCTGCCTCTGACATGGATGTGTGTGATGTCCTTAGGTTAGTTAGGTTTAAGTAGTTCTAAGTTCTAGGGGACTGATGACCTCAGAAGTTAAGTCCCATAGTGCTCAGAGCCATTTGAACCATTTTTCTTTGTTGCTCTCGAAAAATCATTTTTCTTTTTAATTTCATTCAGTCATTTCTCCAATTTATGTAATGGCTCCTAACAGTTGGAAATTAATTTAATTAGTTCTGGAGGTAGCTTCTCGGATTGTATAACATCATTTTTTTAAAATTTGTTTTAAATTTCGCTCAGTGTCCTTCCACTCGACACCAGCTCCCAATCACATGTAAAAATCAAACACACACATCAAAAAATAGTTTTGCGACAATTCGGTTCCGAGAGTTCCGGAACCTGTACAGAAAATTGGAATAGAGATCAACATAAACATCATTTCCGCCCTTTTTATTGTTCATGACAACCACACACTGCATGTTGTACCACCATACAGCGAGTCCTTTCAGAGTTGGTGGTATAGAGTGGTGAACACATCGGTACCTCTAATAATCAGTAGAACGTCCTCTTATATTGGTGCGTACCTGTATTCGTCGTGGCATACTATCAACAATTCATTTAGGCACTGTTGCTCCAGACTGTCCCGCTCCTCAATGGCAATTCGGCATAGATCCCACAGAGTGGATGGTTGGTCACGTCGTCCATGAATAGCCATTTTCAATCTATCCCAGGCATATTCGATAATGTTCACTTCTGGAGAACATGCTGGCCAATCTAATCGAGCGATGTCGTTATCCTGAACACAGTCATTCACAAGATGTGCACGATGTTGGCGAGAATTGTCGTCCATGAAGACGAATGCCTCGCCAATATGCTGCCGATAAGGTGGCACTTTCGGTCGGAGGATCGCATTCACGTATCATACAACCGTTACGGCGTGTTCCATGACCACCAACGGCGTACGTCGGTCCCACATAATGCCACAGCAAAACAGCAGGTAACCTCCACCTTGCTGCACTCGCTGGACAGTGGGTCTAAGGCCTTCAGCCTGACCGGGTTGCCTCCAAACACGTCTCCGATGATTGTCTGGTTGACGGCATATGCGACACTCATCGGTGAAGAGAACGTGACGCCAATCCTGAGCGGTCCATTTGGCATGTTGTTGGGCCCATGTGTACCGCACTGCATGGTGTCGTGGTTGCAAAGATGAACCTCGCCATGGACGTCGGGAGTAAAGTTGCGCAGCATGCAGCCTATTGCGCACAGTTTGAGTCATAACACGACGTCCTGTGGCTGCACGAAAAGCATTATTCAACATGGTGGCGTTGCTGGTAGGGTTCCTCCGAGCCATAATCCATAGGTAACAGTCATCCACTGCAATAGTAGCGCTTGGGCGGCCTGAGCGAGGCATGTCAATGACAGTTCCTGCCTCACTGTGTCTCCTCCATGTCCGAACAACATCGTTTTGGTTCACTCCGAGACATCTGTACATTTCCTTTGTTGAGAGCCCTTTCTGGCACAGAGTAACAATGCGGACGCCATCGAACCGCGGTATTGACCGTCTAGGCGTGGTTGAACTACAGACAGCACGAGCCGTGTATCTCTTTCCTGGTGGAATGTCTGTAATTGATCGGCTGTCGGACCCACTCCGTCTATAGGCGCTGTTCATGCATGGTTGTTTACATCTTTGGGCGGGTTTAGTGACATCTCTGAACAGTCAAATGGACTGCGTCTGTGATAAATTATCCACAGTCGACGTCTATCTTCAGGAGTTCTGGGAACCGGGGTGATGCAAAACTTTTTTGATGTGTGTATTTTTTCTTGACTGATAATTTCAATAAAGTTTTCGTTGTATTTTTTGTGTTTTAGGTGACTTGCTCATTAAGTAATTTAGTGGGTAGTTGTGTGTATATAAATAGGTTACATCTCTTGCAAAATATTTATTAGTTATTCTGCGGCTGTTACTTGTAGAATTTGGAATTTAAAACAAGGTATCCAAATTCTGCATGTAACATTCAAAGGTCGCTAGCAAGAATTCGAAACGGAAGTGCGTGAGTTCCTCATCTGTCATTCGAGACAAGGTCCAGCAAACGTGTATGTGAAAACTGTCCTGCTGAAATACTGCACTTGGAGTAACTTTCAGATAAGACAGTCCATCGGGCACTAATAACTCCCTGCTCTGGCAAGTCTTGTGCGGGTGCTCTTGGTACTAAAGACGCAGCGTTGGATGATGCTTTCGATGCTGTTTGGCCGCTTTGTTGCTATACCGCCTCCAGACGATGCAACCTGACATTTTACTTTCATAGCGGGAACGTCTGTTACGATTCTAACTATCTATGTAGGACATGTAGAAGCAAGATTCCAACGCCGACAGATCATTATGACACCCAGCATACCATCAGGGACTTTCACGTAACTCTGCAAAGTGATGATTTTCTGACGTCTTGTTAATGGAAGAACACGCAGTGGAGTACGCAGCACGCAACAGACACCGTTGATTCAGTGGGGTCGACGCCTTTAGATGTGTAATCTTAGCAGTATGGAAAGATAAGAGTCATAGAGCACTGTTGACAGGAAGACCCCGAGGAGTTGTTCAGTCACCTAACTGGAAAGGGTTTCCTAGCTCTACATACAACTGCTTTTTTAGCATGTATGATGAGTGTAGGTGGCTCTAATGCGTGCGCGTATAGTGGAGTGCCTTATTTGTATTTACATGACCATGAGAGAGGGGGGAGGGTGAAGTCCAGTATCGGAAAGTAGCCGGCCATCTCGAGTCGCACCGAGAGGAACCTCGGCTTATCGCCTTCAGGCGATACACGTATCACATGATCTCACGTCCCAAGACAGTGAGACGAGATTTGGAACTTAATACAGGCCAATGGCGCATAGTAGGGTGATCATTATAATTGTTAACATCATCCTAAAACTTTTGAAAATCCAAATACAGTAATAACATGCTTCTTGATCTTCGCATCGACACAAAAAAAAAAAAAAAAAGAAAAAGAAATATAAGGCCGTGGTCTAATGCCCGGTTCCGTCGGTATATGAAGCTTTTCGGCTGTCTGCACTGTAGAACTAGCAAGAAATTTGTATAGTCCTGCCTGCTGCCATTGTAAATCATTTTCATTTCAAGGTTCTTGCGTGAATACAGAATAATCGAAGGAGGAGGAGGTTTTATTTTTCATCGGCAAACAACTACATATTCGTGTTTTATGATATTTTTCGGACTTCACACGCTAAAGTTAGATTTGTTTAAGCAATCTGTCTTTGTTTTTAAATTTATTGTATCATTTTTCTGAGGGGAAATTGCCGTATTAGTGTTTAATGGTTGACAACATTTGATAAGAAGGGGACGTAATTTGACAAAATGCCTAGAGCCATTGGAAGATAGCAGTTCGATGACCGTTTGGTGAGACTATTATTGTGACATCCGATATTGGAATGTAAGGAGTAGCTAAAAGCAGATATAGATTGAAATAAAAGTTTATTTCTGATGAATAGTAGGCTGAAGTTTAAGATCATCGCCAGGAAGAATAAATGCGCAAGGAACTGGGATGCTAAGTACTGTGGAATATGTATGTGTGTTTGAAATACTCTGAGGCTCTAGATATAGCGATAATGAATACCACAGCATGAAGTTCATTTGAGGAGGAAAAAACATCGGCAAGAAAAAGGAGTTATAAGAAGCTGAACGGACAAATATAGGAACAAGAAAGGTACCTTCATAGAAACCTAGGTACATAGAAGAAGGAAAGAAAAATGATAAGGAAACGAAAAGAATACTAAATTTTAAGTCCCAAAATGAAATTAATAGGCTTGGAACGAAGCTAAAGTGAAATGGATGCAGTAAAAATGTGAATAAAATGAAAAGAAAAAGGTGTCGGAATGAGAGCTTCAGCATACAGAATGTCAAAATAAGTTTTGAAGAAAGTAATTCCTCTGTCAAACGTAGAGAAGTGATCGATTGGGTAGAAACATAATGTTTAAGGCCTCAACGAAGGAAAGGATCTGTCTGGTGGCGTGTTAGGACGAAAAATAGGTCTCGATATCGAATATATTTGAAACCCAGTATTCAACTCAAGAGTTCGCAAGAGGTTTGTGCGAGGGCATGCTAAAATGTTTTCGAGAGCAACAGTGAGTTAAAAAAAACTTGATAGATGACTAGCTCAGAGGTCTAATCAGATCCGTAGTTTATAAAATTATCCCTCATATTTCGCATTACAAGTTTCAAAAACATATTCAAAATACTAAGAGGTCATTAATAAATGTTTTTTAAACTGAAATATGATTAATTATGAAGCAAATGGTCCTACAAAGAGTTTTTCATTCACTTTTGAGCAAAACGGAGGCAGCTACAAAATTCAAAACCCTATTGCACGTACATGAGTGCATGCATTTGTGTGTACACTCATCAGTAGTATTTGATACCCCATAGCCTACAACAAGGCTACAATTTCTTTCGCTTTGGAGAAAACTGAATTTTTAAAACGTTTTTTAATTTGCCACAAACTGTTGCCTCCTTCTGGCACCAAACCCCGCAATTCATAAGATCAGAAGAGTAGATAAATGTAACGAACTCTCAGAGCTCAAGTGTCGAGGTTGAAAATCAGAGTAATGTATGTAGAAATTCAAAAGAAAACTGAGGAAAGATAACGACAATTAGACAGTTACTTTTCCTTTAGGACACGCTAACGGCAGCAGCGAAGGAGTCCAGATGTTGCACTAAGAAACGGGAGCAAGACAGAAGCAAAATGAATAATTTTAATACGATTTCCCGTCTGAAAGCACTAGAGAAAATAAGGTAATATGCATTATTTACGAAACCCTAGAACGAACAATAAGAGACAAGCGAACGGCTAAAAAAGGGCATAAGCCAAGGACGCATTATTTCTCTTATACTGTTCAACAAATCTATAAAAGAAGGCTAGATGAAATAAAAAGAAAAGTTCTGAAGTGGGATTAAAGTTCAGGGCGAAAAGTGAAAGTAAATCAGTGATAACATTCCCTGATGTCATGAAATTGCTGCCCTCTGTGAAAATAAGGAAGAATTACAAGCTTTGTTGGATGGAATTAACAATTATTGAGCACAGATAAAAGCTAAGTTAGGAAGAGTAGCGAGAATGAGATTATCGATAAGCTAAACATCAAAATTTAAGGAGCAAAATTTTGCTGCTCTGGAAGCAGAATATCGCATCCCTGACGAGGTAAAAAAGATAAGCCGGCCAGTGTGGCCGAGTGGATCTAGGCGCTTCAGTCTGGAACCGCGCGACCGCTTCTGTCGCAGGTTCGAATCCTGCCTCGGGCATGGATGTGTGTGATGTCCTTAGGATAGTTACGTTTAAATAGTTCTAAGTTCTAGGGGACTGATGACCTCAGAAGTTAAGTCCCATAGTGCTCAGAGCCATTTGAACTTAACAAGGGCCGGCCGGAGTGGCCGAGCGGTTCTAGGCGCTACAATCTGGAACCGAGCGACCGCTTCGGTCGCAGGTTCGATTCCTGCCTCTGGCATGGGTGTGTGTGATGTCCTTAGGTTAGTTAGGTTTAAGTAGTTCTAAGTTTTAGGGGACTGATGACCTCAGAAGTTAAGTCCCATAGTGCTCAGAGCCATTTTTGAACTTAACCAGGGCAGTTCCACCGAAGACGAGCATTTCCAAGGTAGAGCGGAAAGCACTTTAAGCGGCTACGAGAGGGTTCTGAGACGGTCGTTCTCCCTGGAGACAAAATAAAATTAGCAGTCCTGCTACCACGTCACATTTACAGACAAAAGTTGATCGATTGTTAGAGGACGACACATACAGGAAAACTGAAGACGATTTCTCCAAACGAATAAAGAGGAAGATCGGCGAGCTTCTCCAACACATATTCCTAGACATGAAGACGGTGAAAAAACTTGGTTTACGTCACCCAGATTTTACGGGCTGCCTAAAGTCCCAAGCAAGAAATTCTTCTTCGTTCAGTTGTTAGCAACAATGGCGCACCAGCATACAAATTAGTGAAACACGTGACAACGATGCTCAGTCCTTTTATAGGTAAATGACAGCACCGCTTTCGAAGTTCGGTGGATTTCATTTAGACGCTCCAGAACTTTCTCTTCACAAGGGTGCCGCTAAGAGATTCCCTAACATCATAGGAGAAAAGTTTGGTCCAGCGTTAACAAAAGTGTTTGAATTGGTGCTTAGGTCAATCTACATTCTGTACGATGGGAATTATTGCGAACAAACAGATGAAGTAGTGAATACCTGTCCACTACCATTAGTGGTGACCAATTTATTTATGGAGGCATCTGAAGAAGAAGCCCTGCAGTCGGCTGTCTACAAAACCCTAGTGCTCTTTTAGACATGTAGATGACACATGCGTAATCTGGTCACATGGACGAATCCACCTACAGGACTTCCTGCAACAACCAAATTCGTTGCACCAGAACATCAAATTCACGACTGAGACAGATGAAAACCATTAACTTGCATTTCTGGATGTGCTCGTCGAACTAAAATGAGACAGCACGCTGGGTCACATCGTCTACAGTAAACCGTCATATACAGTCATATTGTCATACAGATCGGTACTTGGATAGCTCCAGCTATCAATTCTCCTTCCCACTAGTGCACAGAGCACACGGAATCTCGGACCGAGGAAATGAGCGTATTGCATCGTTGGCCGGGAGGCCTCAGTTGGGGAAGTTCGGCGGCCAAGCGCAAGTCGTATTTCAGTCGACGCCACATTGGGCGACTTGCGTGCCGGTGGTGAGGATGAAATGATCCCAGTCCACGAGCAGAGAAAACTTCCATCCCGGCCGGGAATCGAATCCGGGCCGCTGCACGGGAGGCAAGCACGTTACCACCCAACTAATCAGGCGGACTCTCGGACAGTAACCATTTCGCAGATGAATTGCACCAGTATGTTTCGAACGAACGGTTACAGCAACAGCCTTAAAACCAAAGAAGTCAAGATCACAGCCTGCTGGGGACGAATGTAATACAGTTGCGAAGGCGGTTATTTCATACGTCCGGAACACATCAGCAGAAACGGCAAGAATATTCCCGAAACGTAACGTCAAGTGCGTGTTGCGCCCGCCAACCAAGCCAAAACCTTATTAGAATCAGTCAAGAATGACCTAGGACTCAGGAAACCGGGAATCTACCGTATCCATTGCCAGTATGTGAAAATGTGTGTAAGCCAGACTATCTGGACAGTAAGGAGACATTCAGTGAGCATAAATGCCATACAGACAACATTCAGCCAACAAAGCTCCCTGTGGAAGAGCACTGCAGTTCCCTCGGACATACTAAGAATTATGACGACACCAATTTGTTTCAACCATCCAACACCTTCTGGGACTGGTTTCTCAAACAAGCAGTAGAGATCCGGCTGATTGACGGACTAATGAATGACAGCAGTTTGCAATAATGCAAGGCCTGGGATTCAGCCTTTGGGCTTGACCAGAGCACAGCGATAGTCTACGTTGAAGTCTGCCCCTGTCACGACATCTGAAGAGGGCAAAGAGGCACTGTTGCCAAGCCAGCAGAGATCCACGCCCAGCGCCGGCCGCGCCGCTACTGAACGCTCTCGATCGACACCCAGCGCCGTACTTCCCCCACCACAGAACCAAGCCCTCCCCCCGGGGCGCTGGCTGGAAGCTGCGGGTGGCGGGGGGGAGGGGGAGGGATGGGGAGTGCAAAAAGGCCGTACCTAGAAGATATTACACAGTCATCAGGAACGTCTGAAGTGGCAAGAAGCCGTCTTGTCGAAATATCGCGCCTTTTAGGCGACGCCACTCCACTGAATACCCGACACCTATTCAAAAATATATGTATGGTAGCAGCTGTGTAATTTTGATATTTGTCAGTTATTTTCATCGTGGTTTTACTAATGTCGGTTAGAAGAATTGTCTGTGGTTGGCATACCTTGGAATTAAACCTGCAATTCATTAGAATTAAATATTTTTGCTGTATTACTCTTTATGCAGTGCAAATCTACAACACTGGATTTAGCCAGAAAGTTAGAAGTTTCAGTAGGATGTGAAACTAATTATTTGCAACCAGAGCTCGACACAGGAATTCTCGGCGCCCTCTGCTATTACGCATGGATTTGGAGATGTCACTGCAGATCTCTAAATACTCTGTTCAGTGATCAGAAATGAAGTTTCTCGGTAATTACTGCGATCACGATAGTGTTCTTGTAGGAAAATGGAATATTTAGACTGGTACTATAATTTTTTTACATTGGTGTACTGCTACCTACAACTTGTTTCTGCAAAGCGAATGACTTCCTTCATACCTAGGAAGCTAGTACGTTATTCTTGTTTTTGGGCTCTACGTATTCAGTGTCCATCTGTTTCCCCATAAGACACCCTTTCGACTTGTTATATTATTAGGTGGTCAGTGGCGAATCTATTTCTAGGAGGAGTATGTCTGAAATTTATTTCCATCGGATGGTACTGATCATTTCTGCGTCTTCCTCCAGCAATGCATTTGTTAAGGTGGAACGCGTAGTTTCTAGGGAAGTCCTAGTACAACTAAACTGAAAGTTTGCTGCTTTCGAAATCGTTTTACTGTTCTCCTGCTGAAGAACATGCACCCATAGTCGCTTTTAGGTTTTCTTAAGAGTCCTACGCATTTAGCAAAAGAATGTTATAATCTGCTCTCCACACACGTTTGTAAGCAAGCATATAACCGGGGAAAGCCAAACATGTGATCTTATGTGTGTTAAAATAGAAAAGTTGTCCAGAAAGTGGGTTCCGTTCGCTCATGGTAAAGGAAAACACATCTAAAATCCGATTAAGCTTCATACGGATGTGCTGGGCAGTGTCTCTAGTAAGGCTGTCGATTGCTCCACTTCGCTCTTTGCAGTTCTGAGCGCACAGTGATATTGAAAAGATGCCAGAAAACAGTGTCTACCCCAAAGTATGGGTACCTGCCGAGAGATTTTGCATGATTTCATGCGACCATGCAACATGCATTTCGTTTTTCATGACAGGTCTCGGCCGCAGACTAGAGGCAATGAAGACGCTGCTGTAGCGTTTTCGATGTGGAGTATTGGAACACCCACCATACCGCACGGACGTGTCTCCCTCAGATTTTCATCTCCGCTGACATGAACAGTTGGCTATGAAGACATTTTGGCACAGTCAACGAGCTGCAGGCCAGAGTGGCGGGAAGCACAGGCGGCTGTCTTCGGTGACGAGGGTGTTGGAAAGTTGGTACGACGCTGCGACAAATGATTAAGCTGGAACGGCTTCTATGTAGACAAGTAGCTGGAAGGTGCAGCTAACTGTCTCAGATAAAACATTTATGATTTACACCGTGATTTCCATTTCGCGAGAGATCAGGACTTACTTTCTGGACAAACCTCGTAATGATGATGATTCTATGTTAGATAATTTTTTCCTTCTCAGTTCTCATCTAGAGAATAAGACTCTAATATACACTATGTGACCAAAGTATCTGAAGACCCAGCTGAAAATGACCTACAAGACTGTGGCGCCGTCCATCGGTAATGTTGGAATTCAATATGGTGTCGCCCACCCTCACCCTTGTTGACAGCTTCCACTCTCGCAGGCATACGTTCAGTCATGTGCTGGAATGTTTCTTGGGGAATGACAGCCCATTCTTCATGGAGTGCTGCACTGAGGAGAGGTATCGATGCCGGTCGGTGAGGCCTGGAAAGAAGTCGGCGTTCCAAAACATCCCAAAGGTGTTCTATAGGATTCCGGTCAGGACTCTGTGAAGGCCAGTCCATTACAGGGATGTTATCGTCGTGTAACCACACCACTACGGGCCGTGTATTAAGAAAAGTTGCCTGATCGTGTTCACAGATGCTATCGCCATCCCCAAATTGCTCTTCAACAAGGGGTGCAAGCCTCCTCCATGAAAAACACGACCACACCGTAACACTACCGCCTCCAAATTTTACTGCTGGCATTACACACACTGGCAGATGACGTTCCTCGGGCACTCGCCATACGCACACCCTGCCATCGGATCGCCATATTGTGTACCATGATTCGTCATTCCACACAACGTCTTTCTACTGCTCAATCATCCAAGCAGCCGCTCGACTACGAAATCCAAGTTTTCTCACCTCCCACCTAACTGTCAAAGTACTTGCAGTAGATGCTGATGCAGTTTGGAATTCCTGTGTGATGGTCGGGATAGATGTCTGCCTATTGCACATTACGACTGTCTTCAATTGTCGGCGGTCTGTCAGTCAACAGACGAGGTCGGCCTGTACGCTTTTGTGCTGTACGTCCCCTTCACGTTTCCACTTCACTATCACATCGAAAACAGTGGACCTAGGGAGGCTTAGGAGTGTGGAAATATTGCTTACAGACGTATGTCATAAGTGACACCCAATCACCGGACCACGTTCGATGTCTGCTCTCTCATGATGTCTAATGACTACTGAGGTCGCTGATATGAAGTACCTGGCAGTAGATGGCAGCTCAATGCACCTCATGTGAAAAATGTATGGTTTTGGGGTGTGCATATACTTTGGATCACATTGTACATGTGAATATCACACATTCCCTTCAGAAAATCACGATAATTTAGAGAATTCTTGCCCGTTCATCTGTGTCCTTTTGAGTCATGTGTTCATTATTTACTTAATCTGTGTGGTCGTAAGGAGCTCTTCCTCCTCATATTAATTTTCGGTATTACTTTCATTACTAACCTTAACCGGTCCATCTATAGGTCGTTTCGGAGTCTCAAAGCTTCTATCCCACTCCAGTTTGAGAAGACGATGGGAATACTGTTGAGGTTGACAGTATTTACTAATAAAGTGAAATTAAGAGTTAATCACACTAGCACCGGTGCAACTGTTTCTACACTAATTCTTCAAGTTTCAGTGACCAATTTTACCCGTAATGACCGTAGTGGCACGAGAAACGGACCAGTCGTTTTCTGGTGTTTACTTTAGTGAGGCTAAGCCGATCAGACTGGATACGCACAAAATATTCGTCTTCTGAGCACAGAAAGAAGAATCTTACGGTAATGTTAGGAGTCGTTAAACCAACTACTCCGAGAGGCTTTTCTTCCTCCGCACACAATGGCACTTCTCTGTGCGGTGTGAGAGTGGTGGTGCAAGTTTACCTGTTGCGACGGCTACGATGGGTTGTGTTTAGTGTGGTCCCTGATGCGCTGGTGCAGCCCTGGAGAATGGCGTATTGCATCACAGCCGTCCACAATACGAGCACGAAGAGTCTCTACATTTGGTACCGGGGTCGCGTAGACTAGAGCTTTCAAATGCCCCCATAAATGAAAGTCAAGAGGGTTGAGGTCAGGAGAGCGTGGAGGCCATGGAATTGGTCCGCCTCTTCCAATCCATCGGTCACCGAATCTGTTGTTGAGAAGCGTACGAACACTTCGACTGAAATGTGCAGGAGCTCCATCGTGCATGAACCACATGTTGTGTCGTACTTGTAAAGGCACATGTTCTAGCAGCACAGGTAGAGTATCCCGTATGAAATCATGATAACGTGCTCCATTGAGCGTAGGTGGAAGAACATGGGGCCCAATCAAGACATCACCAACAATGCCTGCCCAAACGTTCACAGAAAATCTGTGTCGACAGCCCACACATGTTGATTGTGAATCGAGGAAGTACAGTACATACTGACGAAACTAAAATGAGCTCTAACATGGAAATTAAGCGTTTCCGGACACATGTCCACATAACATCTTTTCTTTATTTGTGTGTGTAGAATGTTTCCTGAAAGTTTGGCCGTACCTTTTTGTAACACCCTGTATGTAACACATCGCCTTACAAACCCTCGCATGCCGTGACGAGTACGTGGGCGGCCGTGTAATACCAAAAGCAAAGGATGATTCCGCAGCTAATCAATCGATATGACAGAAAGAAGGTCAGTGTTAGTCGTAATGTCATCTGTTTTACAGATGACATTCGACCGATGGTGACCTTCGTCCTGGATTACATCACGGCCGCGGGGCAGAACTATTCCCATGAAATCGAACATTATGAATTGATACTAAATCAGGTGGCAGCTTCGGGACTTTTTGATGAGGAACAAACTGCTATTGTATCCATAATTTACGTGTCAAATGCTTTTTGAAACAATTAAAAAATTCAGGCATGAATTAAAGCTTTAAAGTAATTACAGAGAGGAAAGACTCTTTATAATAGTAGTTTTCCACATACAGAGGAACCTAACTCTGTAAACAGATTTTGCCTGCAATAATTTTAAGACGAATTAATTATTGGTGATATATTTCGGCGAATGTTAAAGATTCTGTTTTCAACGGAGTGTCTTCTTGTTGCATACAAAAATACAGGTCAGTTCTGACGGTTGCAGCGGCGACAGGGCAGGGAACTTCTGGGGCAGAAAGGAAGAGGCCAGTTCTGTGAGCTATTAGGCGAGACCTAGCTGTCGGTGCAGCCATCTGTATTATTATTATAATATTATTATTTCATTTCTGTATGAAAAGGTGTCTATTATGTAGGGTCTGTAAAAAAGAAAATAATCATTTTTCATTTTTGTGTTCGTGCAATATTTATGTGTCTATATTTTGCAAATAACGTCTGTGATCGGCGAGTGTGGAAATCGAAGCAGACGATTATAATTGAAAAAATTAAAAAAATATATTTATTAGCGTACTGAATTGATTATAAATAGTGGAGGCTTAAATGTTACTCTCTCCGTCTTCTTGTAGCCGTTAAAGTTGTAAGAGGCTGTGACGCTCGCTTGAATGCTTGGTTAGCATTCTTTTGTTCTTTGTTCGAGAAAGACGCCATTGGAGGCTGATGTATAAAAAAGTGTGTACTTTGAATTTATGTTGATGTTTGAATATAGAAATTGTTAAAAATACTTGTAATAATTTATTGCTAGCTTGCCCAGTATTTCATTCCACATTTTTTAGCCGTTTTCAGCATATTTAGAATTTTTCATGAAGGAGAGCTGCGCCGCGATCGCGGGAGCCGCTACCGCGGCAAATTCAAATTATAATTGAATGAAAGCAGTTTTCCCACAATTAAGCAGGCAGGTAATGGTGCATTAAAAGTATTTCTTTCAGTTTCCCGGAGACGTCAGAGGATAATTGTGGATTTTATTATGTCATTTTCAGGTGGACATAGGCAACTGCTATTACAATCTCAGTGACGTAAATAATTTACGTAAATCAGAGTGGTAAAACTTCACTTGTGTGATTTTCTTTGTCTTTGCTGCTGTGCTGAAACCAGTTCTGGCTAATAATAATATTAAAATCAAATTTCATTTCTTGTTTCAAGCTCTTGTGTTAGTCGTGGCGATCAGTAGTGTTCATATGTTAAAAAAATCCACTGCAGCTTTTATGTTTAGCGAACATACCACACTGTAACTTCTGTACGTGTAAACAAGAGTAATTTTCAGTGCATTTCAGAGATGAAGGTAGAGAAGGACATGTTTAATTTCATAATAATTAGTTACAGTAATGATACCGTGTTCCATTTCTAACAGGTCTGATCAAGGTTATATAGACATAGTTTGCAAATTAAAGATCACGCGTTCACAGCAAGAAATATTTTAGTGTTGTGCTTATCCCCACATAACAGTTCGAGGTGCACAAAGTTGAAGTTTTTCAACTACAGAAACTAATAATGAGAATCGCATGTTATCTTTTGTACTCGCAACAGTAAGCAATATACAGTTAATTGAAATGTTACGCAACATAAACTGCATATAAAATCAAAAAGTGTGCGGTGGGGAGACGCGACACTTGAATAATTCCAAAACTAAGTACTCTAGAGAAAACGTATCCCATTACAAAATTTAATTGCATTATATTTCCTACAAAAGGGTCATGTTCATTTTTTGTGTCCGACAAACAGTTTGGATATATATTGGGCGGGAGAATAGGAATATCTTGTGTGTGGTACTTGAAGGCACTGGTGGTTCCATAAACCAATGGGTAGAATCAGTTGAATCACCCTATACGTGCAGTCCCTGTGACTGCACAAAGGCTGAACTCAGTTAAATATTGCTCTGTTCAGTTCCAGTTTCAGAATACATGTTAGTTTTATATTTAGTGCACCTTTTCATTGTTAGTGTTGCGATTCCAACGACCTTTCCACAGTGTCCATACAAATGAGTGGTCCCCTGCTAGTATGAAACTAGTGCACGGCTTCCCACGGTCTAATACTGAATAGGGAATTTATCTGAGATCCCGATGGCCTATTAACGTTTATCTCTCCCGTTAGTTGAGGCAGGCTCTTTCCTTTTATGCCGCCTTGGATTCGAACAGCTTGTCATCAGTTTAGGTGTGGTGGCGCATTTTCATGTCACAATAAAAGAAGGCTTGGAACGTAATGCAGGTAATCAGGAACCTTGTACCATATCTCCTACTCTTACTGGTAAAATACTGCAGTTGAATTTTAGTTCCAGCACCAGAATTCGAACCTCTGAGACGAGCAGAGGCATGCGACAGCAACCTCGGCTATGGTGGATGACGATGGACGGAGAATGCTTAACTACTCGGATAGAAAAAAACTTTTTAAACGCTAATCACCATTTATTTCAAATGGAAGTAAGCTGTCCATTAAACTGAACAGCTTCGGTGTTGGCATTACAAAACTAGCCGAAAAACTCAGCTTTACATTGATTGCCAACATTTCTTCAGCTGCATTGGCGTCCTCTTCGTTCTCCGGCATCTCTTGAAATTCCTTTACATCGTCATCGCAGTCCATCTCCGTGTCCGTGTCCATGTCCAGGCTTAAAATAAAGAAAACTTTATATTGCAATGCAGTCTACTAACAATAATCCGATGACATGTATACATTAATCTATTTCATACTTATTTGGAATATTGTGAAACTAAACCTGTTGTAATATCAGTGAAATTGCTAATAGCAGAAAAGCTGTTTCTTATAAGATGGCGATAAACTAGTGCCGGATTGCGGATTCTCGTGTTGGGGAGGACTCTGAATGTTATCTTCGATGGACAGTGGTCCACAGGTGTGGAAGTCACACCAGCGTAGTGCATCAGGGGTGTGTCGGGATCCTTGCAGTTCGTGTTGTACATTAATGATCTTGCAGTCAATATAAATAGTAATCAAAGACTTCCCGTGGATAACAGTTATCTATAGTAAACTATTGTCTGAAAAAAGCTGTACAGATATTCTGTGAGATCTTCGTAAAATTTGAAAGTGATGCAGGTATTGGCAACTTGCTTTAAACGTTCTGCAGCGTCATCGCGGCAATTTCTCTATTAAAAAAAAATCCTATGACTATAGTATCAGTGTGTCAGCTTACATAAACGACTGAAACGATTGAAACGACTGACTGTAACAGTTTTTAGGGATATGAAATGGAAGTATCGCATTGGCTTAGTCGTAGGTAAAGCAGATGGCAGACTTCGATTCATACGCACATGAATGAAAAATGCAATTAGAACTAAGAAGTATAATAATAGTAAACGGTAAGGCAATTGAACTAGAAAAATAGATGAACAGATACTAGAAAAACTAATTTAACATGGGGTCATTCTGACAATTCTAGCGCCATTCGAACTTGGGAGATCGTGTATATTTAATTACCCATCTTAGTTACGGTAGCAACTGTTCATCAATCTTTCTCGTTTAACTGTATTATTTTTTACCCTTATTATATTTTCTAATTCTCAATGTGCTTTTCATAGATGTATACGTCTGAGGTTGCGAGTAAATCACTGCGAAATCGTTCGTGTAATAAAGGAATTATTAACAGCTAAGGCCGCTACAAAAAGCATTTTAGAAGATGTTAATAGAGTTTTTGTTTTAAATTAACGTACTTCTATGATGTATCTAAGCTGTGGACGCCCACAGTGACCTCTCCGCTACGTTGTAGGAAATTTAGCTGTCGCGTGGCGTATGTTTATACTTCAGGCGTATTCCAGGATAGTTTAATGGTCTCATTTCCTTCTCTGTAGATCTTTGCTGTACTGTACGAGTTCACATCTAATAAACAATGCTGTAGTTCCTACCTTCCAGTTCATTTTTATTCAGATTTTTGGTACGGAGTTCTTTTAGGTTTCTTAAGTTACTGAGAAACACAAGCAACCTCTCAAATTTCCATATGATGGGGAAATCATGATGTACTTAGGATCTATCATATGTGAAATTTACGCAACTGATACCATTCTGCTAACTTTACATCATCTACTATTTAGAAAAAAGCTTTTTTACTTACTTTGTCACCAGTGGGAACAGCAACTCCCAAAGGAGCCTGAAACAGAAAATGAAAGAACGTGTATTTTCGTAGCGACTGACACAGAATAAGATGTTTAAGCGGTTATCTTGACTACATAGAAATACTGTAAAGCAGTCGTTAGAAAATTTACTCATTCATGACTTCTTCAGTATCGGCAGTTCTTATCAAAACTCCTTTGCATTAGCAACTACTAACCGACAAGTCATTTTCAAACGTCAGGTAGTCTACTTCAAAATAAAATAAAATATCGTCAGTCAGTTAAGTTAAGAGATTGATGATTTATCATTTGGAACAGTAAATGTCAAGTTTTTTATAGATTCCGCTTAGAACAATTTCGCGGTGACTGACTTCAACAATGTTTCGAGGTCCTGGCTTCAAACAGTAGTAATAACAGAACATGCAATGACTGCAGAGCCAATTCCAGATGCGCTTACGGTGGTATTTCTGTGACGAAACTTAGGAGAGCGTGAGTTACACTCTGAAGTTCATTCCATAAATGGCTGCTTTTTCGAAACCTTATCACATATGAAACATCCAACTTCGTTGTGATTTTTCAAAACAAATTAGCTGGACGAGACAAAATGTATCATTAAGCCGTGTGGTGAAACTGCATGGGATCCACTTCAACCTACAGAAACAGTGTTTCTCAATACGATACCACGTGCTTAGTGACTAATCTGGTGAACAGTTCGTCTTTGTTCTCGTCGTCAGTCTTTGGACTGGTTTGATGCAGTCCTCCACGAATCTCAGAGTAGCACTTGCAACCTAAGTTCTCAGTTATTTGGTGGATGTATCCCAATCTCAGTCTTCCTCTACAGTCTTTACTTACAGCTCCCTCTAGTACCATGGAAGGTATCCTCTGATCTGTTAACAGATCGTATCATTCTGTCCCTTGTTCTTATCAGTGTTTCCATATGTTCCTTTCCTCGCCATTTCTACGGAGAACCTCCTCTTTCCTTACCTTATTAGTGAACTTTAAACATTCGTCTGTGGCACCATACCACATCTGCTTCGACTTTCTTCTGTTCCCGTTTTTCCAAGGTCCATGTTTCACTACCATACAATACTGTGTTCCAAACGTACGTTACCAGAAATTCCATCCACAAATTAAGGCCTACGTTTGATACTAGTATGTTTTTCCTGGCCAACGACGCCCTTTTCGCCAGCTCTCAGTTACTTTATATGTCCTCCTTGCATAATCCATCATGGGTTATTTTCCTGCCTATGTTGCAGAATTCCTTAATATCGTCTACTCCGTGATCCCTAATTCTGATATTATGTTTACCGCTGATCTTATTTCTATTACTTCTCATTACTTGGGTCTTTCTTCTGGTTAGTCTCATTCTGAAGTGTGTATCTATTAGACTGTTCATTGCATTGAATAGGTCCTGAAATTATTACTCACTTTCACGGACGACAACATTGTCTTCAGCAAATCTTATCATTGATAATCTTTCACCCTCATCTTTAATCGCAATCTTGAACCTTTCTTTATTTACCGCGATTGTTTTTTGGATGTATAAATTGAACGCTAGGGTCGCAAGGCTACATCCCCGTCTTACATCCTTTTTAATCCGATTACTTCTTTCTTGGTCTTCTAGTCTTTTTGTTCCCTCTTGGTTTTTGTAAAAGCTATATACTAAGTCTTTCGCTAAATCTTACTCCTCTTCTTCTCATAATTTCGAATGTCTTGAACCATTTTAAATTGTCGAATGCGTTTTCCAGGTCGACAAATCCTATGAACGTGTCTTTATTTTTCTCCAGTCGTGCTTCCATTATCAAACGCAACATCATAATTCCCTCTCGGGTGTCTTTACCTTTCCTAAGGACAAACTGGTCGTCACCTAACAGCTCCACCATTTTCTTTTCCATTCTGCTGTGTATTGGAGCCGGCCGAAGTGGCCGTGCGGTTAACGGCGCTGCAGTCTGGAACCGCAAGACCGCTACGGTCGCAGGTTCGAATCCTGCCTCGGGCATGGATGTTTGTGATGTCCTTAGGTTAGTTAGGTTTAACTAGTTCCAAGTTCTAGGGGACTAATGACCTCAGAAGTTGAGTCCCATAGTGCTCAGAGCCATTTGAACCATTTTTGTGTATTGGATTCGTGAGATGTAAGGGCGACTGCAAGATGCTTCTCGCTCTTATGTGTCCTTGCTATCTTTGGAATAGTGTGGAATATATTTTTCCAAAAGTATGATGGTATATAGTCAGTTTCACACGTTTTACAAACCTACGTGAATTGTCGTTTGGTGGCCATTTCCGTCAATGATTTTAGAAATATTTGCAAGAATGTTATCTGTCGTTTCTGCCTTCTTTGATTGTAAGTTTTCTAAAGGTCTTTTAACCTAAGATTCTGATTCTGGTTCTCCTACGCCTATCATTGTCACTCTTAGATGCACAGTGGTCAGTGTATCTGGCTGCTAAGCATATGATCCGGGTTCGATTCCTGGTACTGCCAGGGATTTCTCCTTGCTGGGAGAACTGATACGGTTTGCACTGAGCCACGTGAGGCGAGCTGAGGAACTATTTCTGTGTGGAGCAGTGGCTCCAAGGTCAAGAAAGCCGACAGCATCCGGGTGAGCGATTTGCTGAATCAGTACCGTATCCGATGACGTCACTGGCGTAGGATGACATGGCGGTTGGTCGGTCCACACTGTCCTATCATGGCCAGGAGACAGAGCTTTTCTTTGATATATCAATAACTGGAGTCGTTAAACCTGAAAGTAACGTGTGATGTACCACAACGAATTCTGAGTTAATCGTTAAATTTCAGAATATATGTAAAGGAACTGGTAGACAATGTCTTTAGTACAAATTTTCTTTGTGGCAAACCGCAGCTTAATCAGTTCATAGTTAAAAGGTTTTTTAAAAGGTTTCGTGATAAAATCTTCTAAAAAATTGCAGAGTCCGCTTGTAGCACTGCTAATGCTCAGTTACTGTGAGATCAAGGTACAACAGATTTCGCGATAATCAATCGCATCTTCAGGTTAATTTGGTGTGGTTACATCAAGCGATTATACCAATACGATCTCCAAAAGTTATATAAGGCACATATCTAGGCAACATCAGATCCAATGGTTGTTGAAAGATCCATCAATAACCTTAGATAATTATGAACCATCACACAGGGAATTCAGCCAAATTAATCTGAAGATGCGATTCATTATCGCGAAACCGTTTGTACCTTCATCTCATAATAATTGAGGATTAGCAGCCACAAGCGGAATCCAGAAGCTCAAAAATTTTAAAAGATTTTTTAACACTGTTTTTAGGGCTCTCACGTCGTGAGAAAAGGTTACGAAATGTTGGAGAACAAGTTGATGGTGAGTGTGGTAGGAAACACTGTTTCCTTACTATCAGCTAAACAACAAGGAGAAATATAATATAAAGGCCGTAAACAGAGGAGCAGCGGATATCTTTTGATTTTAGAGTGATGATCGGTCTTTGCAGTCACTCGCAACCATCTTGTAACATTGGTCTGGAGAGATGAAAACCGTTATAAGCGCTACATCTAACCGTGGAGAAGTCAGGTATGGGGCTGAATTTAACAGAAAAAATACTTAGGCTGTGAAACGTACTCACAAAGGATGTCGCCGATAAATTTCCCGTTGCACCAATCACTGGGATGTTCGTCTGACTTCTACCCTTACTAAGTTGGTCTATCGTAAGATACAGAAAATATTAAAAAATGATTCTTTGTGGGAAGTGATTTTCCTTGATCAGGGCGTAATTTTTGGAACAATCACTTTGCATCAAGCTTTAGCTGTTTACTAATTTCGTCTCCTTGCGCATCTCCAGGCTAATTATATTGCTGACACCACTGTGAAAATCAGAAACCATTCAGCAGCATCTTAAGTTGTGCACATCTGTGTCGAGAAAGTAACATTTGAAAGCGTTCCTAATAAAGACTTTTTGCGATCATGATAGTTTTAGGCACAGTTATCTGCAGAGTTAATTCTATATGCAAAAATAGGAAAATGGGACCCTTATGCGGATTTTGTCACAGTGCCAGCAAATCACACATTAAACTATGTTAGCTTCACATTAAAACAAAACAAGTGGATTGTAGAACATTTAACAAATGAGACTATTGATTCAAAGAAGTGTTTCGAATTTCGACACGGATTTGTTAAGTAAGAGCGAGAGCATCACAGAAATGTGCCGTAGCGCACACTGCATCGCGGAAGATCTTATTCTCAGTATCAAGAGATCTCTCGTTCCAACACGAGCTAAGACACTTTCTGAATCCCGTAACCTGGTATAATGACCACGAGGGTGGAATTAGATGACACAGGACACTGGCACAGGGAAAAGTTCTCGATAGTGTTGAGGCAGAGTCATGCAATATTTTTTGAACGAATAAACTGCCATTTGACTGTGTATTACTATATTTATATTCTACCTTAACAGACATGACATGTTAATAGTCTAAGAACTTTTAACATTGTACTCGATAACGGCTTAAAAGTCAAAATCTAAATACACACATGAATAAAAGTTTTGCATTATCTCGGTTCCGAGAGTTCCGGAACCTGTACAAAAAATTGGAATAGGCCTCAAAGTTAACATGATTTCCGCCCTTTTTATTGCTCATGAAAACCACACATTGCATGTTGTACCACTACACAGCTAGACATTCAGAGGTGGTGGTCCAGAGTGATGTTCACACCGGTACACCCAGTAGAACATCCTCTTGCATTGATGCATGCCTGTATTCGTTGTGGCATACTGTCCACAAGTTCATGAAGGCACTGTTGGACCAGATTGTCCCACTCCTCAACGGCGATTCGGCGTAGATCCCTCAGAGTTGTTGGTGGGTCGCGTCGTCCATAAACAGCCATTTTCAATCCATCCCAGGCATGTTCAATAAGGTTCATGTCTGGAGAACATGCTGGCCACTCTAGTCGAGCGATGTCGTTATCCTGAAGGAAGTCTTTCACAAGATGTGCACCAAGGGGACGCGAACTGTCCCCCATGAAGACGAATGCCGATATGGTTGCACTATCGCTCGGAGGATGGCATTCTCGTATGATACAGCCGTTACGCTGCCTTCCATGACCACTAGCGGCGCACGTCGGCCCCACATAATGTCACTCCAAAACAGCAGGGAACCTCCACCTTGCTGCATTCGCTGGACAGTGGGTCTAAGGCCTTCAGCCTGACCGGGTTGCCTCCAAACACGTCTCCGACGATAGTCTGGCTGAAGGCATATGCGACACTCGTCGGTGAAGAGATCGTGATTAAAATCCTGAGCGGTCCATTCGGCATGTTGTTGGGCCGATGTTTACCGCGCTGCGTGGTGTCGTGGCTGCAAAGGTGGACCTCGCCATGGACATTGGGAGTGAAGTTGCGCATCATGCAGCCTATGGCGCACAGTTTGAGTCATAACACGACATTCTGTGGCTGCACGAAAAATTTTATTCAACATGGTGGCGTTGCTGTCAGGGTTCCTCCGGACCATAATCCATAGGTAGCAATCATCCACTGCAGTAGTAGCCCTTGAGCGGCCTGAGCGAGGCATGTCATAGACAGTTCCTGTATTTCTGTATCTCCTCCATGTCCGAAAAACATCGCTTTGGTTCACTCTGAGACGCCTGGAGACTTCTCTTGTTGAGAGCCCTTCCTGGCACAAAGTAATAATACGGACGCGATCGAACCGCAGTATTGAGCGTCTAGGCGTGGTTGAACGACATACAACACGATCCGTGTACCTCCTTCCTGGTAGAATGACTGGAACTGATCGGCTGTCGGAGCCCCTCCGTCTAATAGGCGTTGCTCATGTATGGTTGTTTACATCTTTGGGCGGGTTTAGTGAGTCTCTGAACAGTCAAAGGGACAATATCCACAGTCAACGTCTATCTTAAGGAGTTCTGGGAACCGGGGTGATGCAAAACTTTTTTTAATGTGTGTAGAACAGACGATAAATACAGTACTAAACAATCACATGGTGGTTTATTCTTTCAAAAAACATACACCAGGGTACCGACGATATTTGTATCTGTTCACCGTACGACAACGGATAGAGGAGAAGGAGGAAAATTACTGTTATGTACGAATACCCGCCTCCACAAGCAGTATGATGGCTAGATACTGATGAAGATGCTGATGCAGATGCAGTTACAGAACCAACGACGTCTCCTTCGCATGATGCTCCGTCCACAATCTGCCCTGCCCTAGTCTTCAATCGATACAGGTCGAGTCGTTATTGGGAACCACAATTAACAGTGATGACAGCCGCCGAACCTATTTTCAAGGAGCATATTGAGGTCAGCCACGATTCGTCTCCTGCGTCCTACTACTATAGACTGGAGTCTCTGCAGCAGAGGTCTGCTCTGGTTATTATTCGTGCTGGATTAAAATAAGCAAAAATTCTGCCAAACGGTGTGACTAAATGTTTAACGAAGTTTTGGAGTTACGTAAATGCAGTAAGCGCATAGAAATAATTTATTTAGTCCTTCAGTTACATACTGGAACCGAAACGGAATAGATAAAAATAGTGCCGAAATGTAGAATTCGGACTTCCGAAAGGCTTTACCGCAGAAGACCATAATGAAGTTCTTCCTTTCAATAACCCGTGGAGATTGTGGAAAAGAACTACACTTTGTGATTAAATGTATCCGGACACCTGGCTGAAAATGACTTGTAAGTTCGTGGCACCCTCCATCGGTAATGCTGGTATTCAATGTGGTGTTAGCCTACCCTTAGCCTTGATGACAGCTTCCACTCTCGCAAGCATACGTTCCGTCAGGTGCTGGAAGGTTTCTTGAGGAATGACAGCCCATTTTTCACGTAGTGCTGCACTGAGGAGAGGTATCGATGTCTGTCGGCGAGTCATGGCACGAAATCGGCGTTCCAAAACATCCCAAAGGTGTTCTGTAGGATTCAGGTCAGGACTATGTGCAGGCCAGTCCTTTACAAAATGGTTCAAATGGCTCTGAGCACTATGGGACTTAATATCTGAGGTCATCAGTCCCCCAGAACTTAGAACTACTTAAACCTAACTAACCTAAGGACATCACACACATCCATGCCCGAGGCAGGATTCGAACCTGCGACCGTAGCGGTCGCGTGGTTCCAAACTGAAGTACCTAGATCCGCTCGACCACAGCGGCCGGCAGTCCATTACAGGGATGTTACTGTCGTGTAACCACTCCACCACAGGCAGTACATTATGAACACGTGCTCGACTGTGTTTAAAGATACAATCGCTATCCCCGACTTTCTCTTCTACAGTGGGAAGCAAGAAGGTGCTTAAAACGTCAGTGTAGGCTTGTGCTCTGAAAGTGTCACGCAAAACAAGGGGTTCAAGTCCCTCCATGAGAAACACGACCACACCATAACACCACCGCCTCCAAAATTTACTGTTGACATACTCACGCTGGCAGATGACGTTCACCGTGCATACCACAACGTGCCATCAAATCGCCACATTGTGTACCGTGATTCGTCACTCCACACAACGTTTTTCCACTGTTCAACCGTCCAATGTTTACACTCCTTACAAGAAGCGAGGCGTCGTTTGGCATTTAACGGCGTGATGTGTGGCTTATGAGCAGCCGTTAGACCATGAAATCCAAGTTTTCTCTCCCCCCGCCTAACTGTCGTAGTACTTGCAGTGGATCCTGATGTAGTTTGGAATTCTTGTTTGATGGTCCGGACAGATGTCTGCCTATTACTCATTACGACCCTCTTCAACTATCGGCGGTCTCTGTCAGTCAATAGAAGAGGTCGGCCTGTAGGCTTTTGTGCTGTACGTGTCCCTTCACGTTTCCACTTCACCATAACATCGGAAACAGTGGGCCTAGGAATGTTTAGGAGTGTGGAAATCTCGCTTACAGACGTATGACACAAGTGACATCCAATCACCCGACAAATTTCAATGTCTTTGAGTTCCGCAGAGCGCTCCATTCTGCTCTCTCGCGATGTCTAATGACTACTGAGGTCGTTGGATATGGAGTACCTGGCAGTAGGTGGCAGCACAATGTACATAATATGAAAAAATTGTGTTTGGGGGGTGTCCGGATACTTTTGATCACATAGTGTAGCTCCGCTTCTAGTGTCAGTTTATTATAGATCGCTTCAACAATGAAGGCTATCAAGCGATTGAAGGCTACCAAGCGATTGGGAAAAGGCACAGGTCATATGCGTTTTCAAGAATGGTCGTCGGATACAGGCATATAATTACAGGGTTTAATGGCTGACGTCTATCTGTTATAGAATTATGGAATATATTTAATTTGGGCGAATTATGACTTCCTGGGAAAAAAAGAAAACTTCTCTATGATAAGTCACAATGGGTTGTGAAAATAGAGCCTTTGAAAAACTAAGCTCAAACTGTTCGTACATAAGATCCAAAGTACAGTAGATGGCGCCCAGGTCCGTTCCGAGTTCGTTGAGTTTGTACTCATTCGATACGGTTCCGCACTGGCGATTTATGAACAAAATATGAGCTTCCGAATATCCAACTTCATTCTTGATTGGATTCGTAATTTCCGGGTGTATAGAATTCGACGTGTCCTTCTGAAAGGCAAAAAATCAGCTGATGTAAAACTAATTTGTGGAGTAATTAGCGGACAAAATTGAACTTGTCGAGTATCGAATCTGATTTGTGAATGAATTCAAAATGTGTTTCTTAAGCGGACGTAATCAATAGATGTAAAGGTAATTTCGGAAGTAACCCAAGGGAGTGTTATAGCGCTGATACCGTTTACATTATATATAAATGATCTAGTGAGCTTTTCGCGGAAGAAGGTTTTTCTATAGTAAAGTTCCAAAGCAAACAGCTGTACTGAAATGCGGGAAGATGTCCAGAAGATTGATATTTCTTGCAAGGACTGGATATTGAGCTTGAATTTATGTAACTGTAACGTACTATTTATAAATAATCGGAAAGTTCCATTACTATTCGATTAAGCCAATAACAACAAACAACAGGCAAAATAGTTACGATTAACAGTCTGGAGGAACCAATATTTTGATGATGACTGGGAAAAGCTGATGCTAGAGTAAGACTCATTGGAAGAATATTAAAGAAATGCAATTCGCCCATGAAAGAAGTGCCTTGAGAAACGAAATTTCGAGCGATTGTTGAACATTTGTCATTAGTCTCGGATTCTTATCAGTAAGGCCTGGATTTCTAAGCACAATAAAATAGCAAGATAAGCAAGCAAATAAACTGGGAAAATGGTGAAAACAAGCACTGAAAGGAAAAAAAAGTAATGCAGGCAAAAATTATAGTTTCATAGGACTCGTACCTTATTGCAGACTGATACATTACACAAAGAATGTCTTCCTGAGATTTTCCTGTGTATCTATCTGTGCATCTATCTGTGAAGAATGATCTGTACATCGAAAATGTTCTTTCGATGTCGCATGACGTCACAGGTGTATGTGAAAACACCACACTGCTTCTTCGGTGACTTCCTCTTCAATATTTGTTTCGTCACAAAAAACCTTTTTAAAACTTTGACACCGTGTTTTGTGTCCGGAATTTTTCTCTAGCACATGATTTACTTTCTCGAAAGCAGCTTTTCAAACTCTTTGTATTTGTGACGACAATGTTACAAAAATTTAGTCCATCAGAGAAAATGAATGTTACAAGGAATTATTTAGAGCTTCCAGCTGTTTTAAAATATCAGGTATTTTAGAGAAATGATTATAGATGTACTCTGTCTTTTCTTGGATTCCATTTTAAGCAAAAAATTCATGGTCTATGGTAATAGTGACTGCATCTTCCGAATTTACGGAATTCAAAACATTTTTCCTTTCACTGAAATGTTCTGCGTTGTATGACATATCCTGTTACTACGTTCCTACTGAGTAAAAAGTGGGTGAGGAGTTAAAGCCGTATTTGGAAGATGTTCACGGAGTTTTTGAATTGTAATTGGTGACTCGATTTCTTCTTAAACCTCTCCTTATGTGACTAGTATTTATGTGCTGCGCAAATATCATATTTGATCTTCATAGAAACGTTCTTTCCACATAGCAAACAAAATAAGGCATTGACGCATTCACGGAAAATACTTCCTTCAAACTAGTGTACGCATCTGTGTAAGAACGCAGACAGAAGTTTCATTGGTCGCCCTCCGTAAATACAACAGCGAGAAATCATGCAGACTTAAACTAAGGCGCGTTGCACAACGTCTGAAACTTGGAACTCGGAGATTCACGCTCCTTGACAATGACATAATTCCGATGCGGTAACTGATTCCTCTGCCCAATCACAGCAGGTTTTTATCCTTTCATTATGAGTTCACAACATCTTATACCTTAAAATTGCATTCTTACGCATTCGACCGAAGTTAATTGTCATAGGCCATTAAAAAAGAGTATCAATTATTGACAAACGACGGTTAGGAGTGATATTTACACATTTTAAATCACAGTTTTCTGTAAAATATGTTGTTTTAATTAAAAATGATAAAATAAGTAAGCAAAAACATTTTCTCGTAAAATAAGCATGAGTAACCACAGATAAATATAGTTAAAGCTACTTATCTAGGTGTGTCTTACGAAGTATAACCTTTCTGCTTATCCCTAAAAGTGTGAAAAAGTTATTCATTTTTCTTAGAAATCCGACCATGACTCACGTCATCGGATAAAAGAAGAGCGAGGGAGGGAGAGAGAGAGAGAGAGAGAGAGAGAGAGAGAGAGAGAGATCCAATAAAAAGCGGCTCGTTTCGTTAGGGGTCAGTAAGCAAGCCAAAAGTGTTATGGAGATACTTAACAGAATTCTGGAGAAGCTTGGTGAGAAATGGAGAGATTTGTTGTTAAAATTAAGATATCGTGCTTCTGCTAAAAGTTAAGCGACTATGGCACACGCCTGGTGGAATAACCACGAAGAATCAGAGATCTTATTCGGAAGTTCGGCGACCGTTATTTCACCCTCACTCCATACAGGAACAGAGGAACAGAACTGATGGGAGGGGCAGTGTAGACGGAGATGTTTGCCTATCGAATCCGCTGGCTCCAAACGATAGATATCAAACGTGCAATTGAAAATCGACTACTCGACTGTGGTGGCGGGCATTATGAGCATGCTTATAGTGGTCATTACAGCTCCGAAAGGAGAGCGTTACTAAAATACTTGGAATTACAAAGGTAACGACTTACCTCACTCGTCTTCGATGTTGTCGTCATGAGGAAGTCGGTTTGATGTGTATGCTACCGGAAGCATTCCCTTTTTGCCATAACCTGGGTAAACTCTGCCAATGTCACGGAACAATATGGGCAGAGTGTCACATGTGCTAACTTTTCCTTGCAAACGCTAGTTATGGAAATAGATGTAGTGAAACAATTAGAGTTCGTCTGTTTATCCTGGACGCCCTTGTCTTTTAGTGGAAGCTTTCACAGATTTCCACAGCCACTCGATGTTCTGCGTGTGCACACTGGGGTCATCCGAAGGCACAAAATCTGCAGAGTGGTCGAATCCTTTGCCTTCAGTGTTTTGTAGGACTGAAAGCCGTCTATAATGACTTTACTACTGGGCAGTATAAAGTGCTTTATCAAACCGACTAAAGTTACCTCGTCTCTGGACAACACTCTCAAAACAAAACACTTCTGGGACTCCCGTTCTATACCACCAAATACCCAAATATGCGTGATTTCATTCTTTGAACGTGGTCCTCTCTTCTTTCTATGTGAGATTCGACCACATCAACAACTTTACTCGGTCCACCAATCGGTACACTGTGTTTCGTCACTCTGCTAAACCCGAAATAGTCTCACACTGTATTAGTAGATAAGCCAGTTTCCGATTCTCTTGCTTGCAGGGTGTAGTCTCGAATTCAACAAGATAGAAGAATTATGCTGGTCTCGATGGATAATTTGGAATACTCAAATCATGCATTCTTCCTGACAGTCGTTCGTTTTCCACACTTTCCGCAATGAAATTGTAACGATATTTCAGTATCAGAACTCTTCTTACGAATTTTCACATACTTCGCCCCACCGCACTCTACGCAAGCCCTCCTTTCCTCATCCGGTATTAGTCCATATTTGCGACAAAGATTGTGTAAGCATGGAATTGGATTCATCCACGTGAGGCAACTGGCCGACGAAACGTCAACAACACCAGATATCACACTCACTACCGACATAAATCGTCTGTGTTTCCCTAGTAAATGGTTCTAATGGCTCTGAGCGCTATGGGACTCAACATCGGAGGTCATCAGTGTCATCAGTCCCCTAGAACTTAGAACTACTTAAACCTAACTAACCTAAGGACATCACTCACATCCATGCCCGATGCAGGAATCGAACCTGCGACCGTAGCGATCGCGCGGTTGCAGACTGAAGCGCCTAGAACCGCTCGGCCACAACGGCCGGCGTATCCCTAGCAAATCACAAATAATTTATCATAACGCTCGCCAGCACGGTCGCCTGATGGATTTACAATCGCACGTTCGATAACTATCGTTTGAAGCATTGTGGCTTCGATAGGCAAACGTTCTTGGAAATTACCTTTTTCCTATTAAGCAGTGCATTACTGTTGATAAATTCGTGGCACATGAACTACAGTATGCACCCTTCACTTTTGTATCTGAAAGCTTTTACAAATGTAGAGATAAATAGATCCCAGTTTTTTATTTATTTATAAACACGAGTTGTCGTAACCGAAAAATGCTGATCAGGGAGAATAATATGACAATCTATACCCCACGTATTCTCGAAACTACGCAGAAGAAAGAACGCTAAAGTATAGTTAGGACTTTGTGAAACAATACTGCAAGAAGAGAACCTTGCTGCAATTGGGCAGATGAGTCAATTATCGCATCGGAATTATGTCAGACTGAGAAACGTGCGGATCTGCAGACGCTCGCGGCGACTTACCATAAAAGAAGGCCGGCGGCCACCTCGTGGATAATAGCGCTTAGCAAAGCGAACATTTCCGTTCAAAAGCTTAGCACCAAGTGTTTCCGTGGTTACCGCCGCTGCATCTCCATTGTCGAAACGGAAGGCAGAAGCTATTCGTATGACCGCGGTTGCGTGTGAGCTCGGTTTATCACTTCATTTCATACGGACTTGCTTTTCTTGTTAGTGGGTAACATGCATGTACCGAAGCCAAAACCAAGAAGCTTCGTGCGCGTAGAAACAAGTCGGGACGAGGCCCCAAAGAAGCCTGTACCTCTAGCAAGACAAAAACAGCGGAAAGGTTCAAACCTCAGTCAAACAGGAGAATGTGAAATCAGACAGAATTATGAAATATCTCGATCAATGTGCGTCAAGACAATCGCCATCGAGGGCCATAAGTTCAGATACCGGAACTGCGACGGAAGGTGTATGGGAGAGAGTTAAGGTAGCGTCTGGTGACAAGAAGAAAGCGAGTTCAATTTTGGAAGAATAATTTCGTACTATAGGTGAAAGGTTATCGGTGCATTTTGATGGTGAAACCACCGATATTAGCGCATGGGAGCCAGATCTAAGGAGAAGTCCTTCACTTTCTGCAGAAAATATTTTTCAGCCAGCTTCATTTCAGTCGACGTTAGTTGCGGAGCTCAGGTGTCGTCAACGAAAGGAAGGCGATTGTAGTCATTGAACACGCCTCGTCTCATGTACCCAAGGTGTCACTGCGTGATGACTGTTTACGATGTTCTGTCAGTGCTAAGCCTTTCAAATCTGCGTCTACTACTAACAACTACAAACAAAATAAGCGAGTGAGGAATATTACGAATCCTCACCACACTGATCAAACGAGTTACGAACACATCCAACGCCTGGAAAATCTTCGCTGACCCTCCGCTGTGAAGAAACAGTTGTCATCTACGAACACTTCATCCAAGTCGCGATGGACAGCTGTCACTGATGCATCACACTCAGATATCTTAAAATAGTCATCTTCCATCTGCAGTCAAATCGAAACACGTGTCTACAGGTGTCCTGCATGCGGCACATGTGACTGTTGTGACAATCGTAGGCTTAGAGGCACAACCTCTGCGGTTCTGACGTTTGAGGTAACACCGTTGGAAAGGTTGCGTGACATACCTTAAACAGTTAGTGACGTCCTGATAAGACGCTTGAAACAAATTCGATGTCCGTAAAGTCGCGTTGTGATACGCCATAAAGCAATGAAATTCATACTTCAGTTTTTGTCAAGAAATCATTAACTTGTTATGATGGAGTTGTATTAGAAGCAATGATGGAGCCGGTCAGAGTAGCCGAACGGTTCTAGGCGCTACAGTCTGGAGCCGCGCGTCCACTACGGTCGCAGGTTCGAATCCTACCTCGGGCATGGTTGTGTGTGATGTCCTTAGGTTACTTAGGTTTAAGTAGTTCTAAGTTCTAGGGGACCGATGACCTCAGAAGTTAAGTCCCATAGTGCTCAGAGCTATACGAACCATTTGAGCAATGATGGAGCGCAAATGGCCCCTCTTCTGTTCACAATCGTTTTCGGAAGTCTCTAATTAGTTCGAAATAAAGTATCTGACCCCTGCTAGTCAAGGGAAGGCAGGAATCGATTGCGATTGTGGACGGGGTCATAATCATTGACTGTTGGTTGTCTTTTACGATTACACACAATTTATTTTAAACTAGTAATTCCAAACTCAACAATAAATAAAATACCACACGTCATTAATGAAGGAATAAACAACGGTGTAAATAATAGTGTTTTCAGTGAGCTACAGTTTAGTAAACCACCATTAAAATACAGATACAACATATAATGTTTTAAAAACAAGCCACTGTGATCTGGGCAGAATGCCGTACACGCCAGGAATGGCAATAAATTAAGAATTGTTTAAAGTTGCTACAACTTAGAAATTACATGTATTGAAATATTAGTGGGATGTCGCCACAAACACAGCAGAAGGCATCAGACACAAGGAATGGCAGTAAATAAGATTTTAAAGGCTTACTGCGTAAATACAAATACCAAGTTGGAATTTTAAGGCAAGTGACCACAATCGCGACTGAAGCCCTTACACGGTAAGAATACCAATAAATTAAGAATTGCTTAAGAACTCGCTGCAATTTACAAGTTACAGGTGTTGAAATATTAAAGGTAAGTCAACACAAACACAGTAGTAGGCATCAGACGCCAGGAACGGCAGTAAATAAGGTTTTAAGGCTTACTGCTAAAACACAAATACCAAAATGGAATTCTAAGGCAAATGACCACAATCACGGCTAAAGGCCTTACATACCAGGAATGGCAATAATATACAAAAATTAGAAACGTGTTGTAAAACAGCAAATACAATAGCAAAGGTTAATTTTAAAAAAGCAACTGATCACCTAATCGGTGAAATAAGATGGTAAACTTTGTAACACAAGGGGCCACAGACAGTGCTCTAGGAATCGACCTCTGAGAATTTCCGACAACAAACACTTTCGCGAGTGATGAAATAGGCAGCCAATTGCTGCATTCATTTCACAAGATGGTAACTCAGACTAGAGGCAGTCTAACGGATGAGCAATGATAATCTTGCTGAAGCTACTTGACGTCCGAAGAACCAAATGCAACAATGGAAAAATACGCCAAATCCGGAAATTTCGGTGTGCACTACGTCCACAGAATACTGTGTTTGTAGCGCCTGGAACGGGAAAGGAATCACTACCACCGCCTTCCCCAAGCACTCCACTCTCTGCTTTTCGCCTCGACGACACTACGAGCAGCACACGAACCCAAGTCACTGGAGAATAGCGAGATATCACAATGGTGGAGGTTTCTCTACTTGGATTGAAATACACTTATCTTAAAGCTTGCTGGTTCCGGTTTACGATGAGGTCTTGCACCCTCGTGACCACAGCCCTTCCATCCTGCAGTCCATTCGTGGCACCAGTGGTCCCGGCGTGTTCTCGCACTTTGCGGACCTGGCTGCTCATGAGTCCCCAACCGAACTGTACACTCACACGACCCGGCAAACAACAACGTCACCCCAAAGATGGGGCAACTGTTACTACATATCGACAACCGCTGCTGCTGCCAATAGTGGACAGGCAACGTTTGCGAAACCAAGTGGTGCATGTCAACATGAGAAGAAGGCAAACAACCGCATCCATTACAACTAAGTGATATCGTCCGGCCTCCAAAGAGGGCGGAAACCTACAGACAGCACCAACGCGAGCCGCAGCATGGCTCAGTATTCTCGTTAGTAAGGAGTGGTCGAAGACACTTGTAAAGAATAGCTTTATTAACAAAACAAAACTCAGTCGTAATGTCCTTGGATGAATACCGCACAACTACATACAATGAAATTGTGTTTCCTGTGACGTTGTCTGCCTGCACGACGAACCATTGAGTCGCGGTAGGCAGTAGCGTGAAGATCCTGGGCGTTACTGGGCCGGTGCTGTCGGCGTGTGACACCTGACGTGCCGCTGGTGCAGACCAAGGCTACGTGGGTTGAGCCTGCCAGCGTTAAGCGCTGAGATGAAACTGCTGGTACTGTCAACTGGTAGCGCTGCAACTGAACTGCTGATGCTGCTAGAAAGAACTGCTGGTACTGCCGACTCGAGGCGTAGGGCGTAGCCGACTTCGCCCGTGACCTGGCGGAGCAAAAGGGTGCTATGGAGAAAGCACTGTCTGCTGCGACATGCACGCTGCCTGCCGGCAACGTTGGCTCTCCCCGGAACTGTGGAGGCGACGTGTAACTCCGACGTAAATAGCCCAGGCCTTACAAGTAAAGTATCTGTGTTCGTGAGAGCCGCTTACGCACGTCCTCCTGGTGGGGCAGCTGCTCTCATGGCCTGCTTGGTGCGCAGAGCAATCTACGATCACGTGGATACATCAACAAATAAATATGAGTCGGAATGAAGTCCAATTATTGTTCTCCACAAGAAGTGGTAGGGAACTGCCATTGGGATGGTGTATGTTTGGACTCATCGGGCAGTACACATCTATTTTGGCGTAGAAGATATTTTTCTTTTTATTGCTCTCAAAAAAATACATATAACAAGAAGATAAAAAAAAATATCTTTCCATACCTCTTCACTATGTGCCACGCTGGAAAAAAAGCTGTAATTTGCTCTAGAAGGTTTACATCACACATTCCCTTCCGATAATCGACGATAAAATTAGGTTTTATCACCTCCACTCTTGACTGCTGATTTTCCTTTACTCTCACTTTTCATTTTCCATTGATGTCAAAGGATCATTACCACTGCTGAAAACAGTATCAGCAAGCTTCTGTAAACCTTCATCACCATGAACTACTCTCTTCATTATCTGTGTTGTTTACTAAGATCAGCTGCCAAGTGACACAGATGAATTGTGCTTCGATTTCGAATACATTTAAGAATTTAGGAATTTAGCTCCATGAGTTCATATCGCGAAGTGTGCATTTGTGAACTGAGCTCATCACGTGATTTAAATTCCATGGCAACTTCATGCGATAACAGCTGAGAATAATGAAATTATTTGTGAAAGCCTTGTACAAATATCGTGATTGTTTTAATTATCTCTACCAGACGTTTCCTCGTGTATCAAAAGCTAAATTGAAAGAAGACGTTTTGGCAGGACCTGATACTCAAAAAATGATATTCGAGTCCAACTCTGAATGAAATTGAGACTAAGTGAGAAAGATAGTGGGGTATTATTCAAGTATGTTGTTGGGAAACAAAACGTACCAACATCAGTGTTCGTTTTACACATTAACGTGACTACCTGTCAAAAGCCTGAATAACCAACTTTTGCAGTACGGACGTGCAGGAAACGTCAGTGAGGTTCTGGAAGACACCGACAGGAATGTGGAGCCATGTCGACTCTGTTATTGTGGTCAGCCCGATGTAGGTGGTCCCATAGATTCTCGATTGGATCTAAATCCGGGGAGTTTGATGGACGTGGCCATTAAGTTCATCCTGGTGCTCATCGAGCCACGCACATACACTGCGAACTGTGTAACTCGGTGCATTGTCCTGTTGGCAGATGCCTTCGTGCCGAGGGAAAACAAACTGCGTGTAGGGGTGGACATGGACGCCAAGGATAGATATATACAGTACTTGTGTTGACCCATTTTGCGTTCCAGAATTGTGAGATTTCCCAGGGAATATAACGAATTCATTTTCTGTGGCCTGGAACCTTACGACGATTGCTGCAGGGCCATATGTGCCAACAGCCATCTGTCAGGTGGAGCACAAAACACGATTCATCTGAAAAGGGCAAGTGTCACCATTCATTGGACTTCCAGCTGCAATATTGACGTGCAAATTCCAGCCTGCGTCGTCGATTAACAGCAATCAGTGTGGGACCATGAACCAGTTGCTTTCTGCGGTGGGCAATGCTAAGTCATTTAGTGTCTGAGAAAGTTATTTTTACTACTAGCGGCCCAGAAAATTGTACTGTTATCTACTATCTTCTACCACAAGGCTAATTTATTGTGTTATAGAGACAGTTAAAATACGACCGTCCTTCTCTTTTATGACCCGTCCGGCCATCCAGATTAAGATTTCCGTGATTTCCCTAAATCGCTTAAGATGAATGCTGGTATGGTTCCATTAAAAGGGCTTGACCGATTCCTTCGCACTCCTTTCCTGTGCTCTGTCTCTAGTGACCTCACTGTCGACAGGATGTTAAACACTAATCTTGCTTCTTTTTTTTATTGCCTTCTGCATTTTCACTCTCTACAATGGCATCGTAAGGTATTTCAGAATACCGTCACCTAATAAAATTCCGATTATGGTTCATGCTTGGTACAGTCAATGCACGATCACTCTACACACGTGTCTTCGTTACCACATAAACTATTCGCTTTTGCCTGTGAGTGTGTCTTATCAATCGATCCCTTCTTCTAGCCAAGCTGTGCCATAATTTTTTCTCCTCGATTCGAATGCCTAAGCTTTCATTAGTTACTCAGTCTACTTAATTTACCTTCAGCAGTATTCCGCAGCACTACATTTCGTGTGCTTCTGCTCTCGTCTTCACTAATTACCGTCTGCAAGGTGCGTTCAATAAGTAATGCAATACATTTTTTCTGAAAGCAAGTTGTTTTTCTTCCAGGATTTCACTACACCATGTTATTCGCCACTCTGCCGGCTACAAAACCCTCTTTTACAACGTAATCTAACGTTCAGTGCGACGGAGTTACCCCACCTTACTGGCAGGGTATTTATGCCCGCATAGTACCACTTTACTGGTCGACGTGGGCGCCAACGCGTTGCTGTATCAATAACTTCCCCATCATCCACGCGCTGTTTCCCGTGGAGTGCCACAGTTATTGGACCAAACAGATAGAAGTCGGAAGGTGTGAGATCCGTCAGGTAGGGTGAATGCAGAAGTACAGACCAACCAAGTTTTGAGACTTCTCGGGTGAGCACGCTTGTTTGGTGTCTTGTGTTTCGTGGAGGAGGAGAAGTTCGTTTGCATTTTTGTGGCGGTGAACAGTCTCAAGTGGTTTCATCAATTTCACAATACACTTCCCGGTTGAACGTTGCTCCATGAGGGGACATCAAACAGAATAACCCCTTAGGCCCCTAAAAGGCAGTCACCATGACTTTACTGGCTGAGGGTGGGGCATAGAACTTTTTCTTCTGAGGACAGATGGTGTGGCGCCAATCCATGGATTGCCGTTTGCGGCCGGGTGGCGCTCAAAAGTTCGCTAGCACTGAGTGAAGCAAGCTGCAGATTAATGTACACCTACCTCAGTACAGCGTTCGTCCGCCACCCTTTTCTCTACATTCGTAGGTACTAAGTAGACGATGTTAAAAGCAGCGCTGAAGAAAACCATCATTCATACTTACGACTGCATGGTCTGTGTAACTGAGGTAACAAAAAATGTTCAAATGTGTATGAAATCTTATGGGACTTAACTGCTAAGGTCATCAGTCCCTAAGCTTACACACTACTTAACCTAAATTAAACAAGGACAAATACACACGCCCATGCCCGAGGGAGGACTCGAACCTCCGCCGGCACCAGCCGCACAGTTCATGACTGCAGCGCCTAAGACCGCTCGGCTAATCCCGCGCGGCAACTCGGGTAACAAAATAAACATGTAAATCTCTAGTAATACCGGGAAAAGTGGATGCTTACTGCTTTCATTGAAAATGTCCGCTTCCCGATACTAATGTTTTTATCGTCTTTTAGTTACGGTGTCAACAAGCCCCCATTTACGCCGATAGCACATCTACTACTAGTTCATGCAGCTTATATCATACGCAAGACAGCCAGAAATGTTCTATGTCCAACTCAAAGTATTACGAGATTAATACAGTCAACACTATGCTACGAAATGAGTTTCACACTCAGTCCTTTTCAGTGGATTCTTGAAAGGAAGATGCTCGCCAAAAAATGTTCTGTAAATGCATACTGAACACGCCACGCAGAATTCTTCACAAAGGCCGAAAGTTTCACACTCTTTTTCTCTACAACAAACAATCCAAAATCTCCCAAACTCCACAGAACTGTCCGTAAATGCATCTGCTTGCACGGCGATATAAACCGAACGCGAAATAACAGTCACTTCTTCATTTTACACATAACTTTTTCGGACACGTCTAACATGACCTTCTCGTCCGGCTGCTAGTCCACGACTGTCTGAATGCCACTGCTTTCAGGGCATATAATTCATTCCAGTGAGTGGGAAAGACTTTACTCTGATTGGTTGATCAATATGAACAGCCAACGAGATCAATCTTTCAAGATCATATTCGCGCTTAAACTGTTTTTCTCCAATCAACATTCTCAGATGCATTTACGTCATTTCATGCTGCAAATATTAACAAAATGTTCCACCAAACCAAACCAAACGAAAACTAAGAGAAAACTATGCTTGAAGTATACTTTAGAACTGATTACCCTCTTATTACCTTTCTGGCTGCCTCATTACAAAAGGAAACACTCGCAGACATACTTCCTCCGCCAGTTAGGGGGATTTATAGTTTTCATATCACGCTGGTGACATAACACTTGCTTGTTACGTAAGGTGTAATACAATATAGAATTAAAATTTGACACATGTCCCACATACACACTGACATTCACTCTCATTTACTCTCACCCTAACACATAATACAAATATTAACTTTTAAACTGTTATTTTCATTATGAAAGAAAAATTATCGAAACTTTAGAATAGAAAATCTTTAAAAAATAAATCGGCACAATGAGAGTGCTATTAGTATTTTCAAATAGCAAAATAAATTTAAACTGTTATTGTTCCTATCTGAATTTACTCTCTTAAGTGCCAGTTAAGCACTTCTTAATGTTTTTTTTATACCTCCGAAACTATTATAGGTAGCGGTATCAAAATTTCACACAAAGCTCGTCTGAATAACAAAAGGTCATGAACCAAATTTGGAATAAAACAGATAATTTTCAACACAGTTATTTACTTTCTCAGGTGAGGTGAATAAGTGATTTTAGTACGCGCCACAGTGAGCATTCTCGAGGTCCGCTTTAGCGGCAGGTCTGGCGATGACGCGTACGGCAGGTCACAAGTCGGCCGCCGCTGAATGCTACTATACTGCAGGCTTCCAAAACAGCTTGGCATAACGTAACAAAACTTACTGCAAAAATATGCAGTCGCGTAATAGCTGCGACGCTACACGTTTTGTTTCTGGTTGGAAATGATGAACCCGTTTTTCATCGCATTTCACGGTATTTCAATTAAAATTGTCACGGTCAGCCCTATAATGTGCAAGCAGTTCCACACCGGTAGCCCTTCGTCTTCTGTTACGTTGCGAGGAAAGCAACAGGTACACACTTTAGGTACCCCAAGATGTGGACGAATGTATCACCACTACCGACAGAGAAGTCGAACTGATCAGCAAAGTGTTTGATTTTGATCCGTCAGTCACCTCCAATGAGAGTGTCCGCACTTCCCAACATTGCTGGAGTCACAACTGTGTGCAGCCAGCCTTCAGCCTGGAGATCGATCGGTATTCGAGGAATTGTTCCCATGATGACAGACGCCCCGCCCAACGACTCACTGCGCTTTTACTCGCTGCTGATGACCACAGATTTTAAGTCCCATAGTGCTCAGAGCCATTTGAACCATTTTGACAATGTAATTCCTGCGGTATAACCTCATTTATTTTGATTACATTCCATTACCCTTGTATTTAGTTTGCTGACGTTCATCTTATAAGCGATTATCAAGATATTACCCATCCATTAAACTGATTCCTTTGCCGTCTGCGACAGAATAACAGTATCATCGGCAAACCTTAAAGCTTTTATCTCTTCTCTTTGAATTTTAATTACTTTTCCAAACGTCTCCTTGGTTTTGCTTATTTTACTCAGTTTACAAATCGAGTAACGTTGGATGACAGACTGAACCATGTTTCACTTTCTTCTCAACTACTGTCTGCCTTTAATACTTCTATTCTTGTAACTGGAGTTTGCCTTACGAATGAATTTTAGGTAACCTCCAGCTCCCTAAACTTTATCCTCAGCTTCAGAATTTTAAAGCGTGTATTCCAATAAACCATCGCAAAATCTTTCTCTACATTTAGAAATGATATAAACATATGGTTGCCTGTTTTTTAATCTATCTTCGCGATACGTTGTAGCGCCCCTCCCGCCGGAGGTTCGAGTCCTCCCTCGGGCATGGGTGTGTGTGTTGTTATTAGCAGAAGTTAAATTTCGTTTAAGTAGTGTGTATGTCTAGGAACCGATGACCTAAGCAGTTTGGTTCCTTAGGAATTCACACACATTTTTTTTACGCTGTACCATCACTATAGCCACGTGTGTTCTCAATACAGCTTCCCTAGGATCAGCAGCAGTACCTAGTTTGTATACAGGGTGGTCCATTGGTAGCGACCAGGCCAAATATCTCACGAAATAAACATCAAACGAAAAAACTACAAAGAACGAAACTCGTCTAGCTTGAAGGGGGAAACCAGATGGCGCTATTGTTGGCCCGCTAGATGGCGCTGCCATAGGTCAACCGGATATCAACTCCGTTTTTTTAAATAGGAACCCCATTATTATTGCATATTCGTGTAGTACGTAAATAAATATGGATGTTTTAGTTAGACCACTCTTTTACCTTTGTGATATATGGCGCTTTAACAGTCACAAATGTATAAGTACGTGGTATCACGTAACATTCCGCCTGTGCGGACGGTATTTGTTTCGTGATACATTACCCGTGTAATAATTGACCGTTTACCAATTGCGGAAAAGGTCGATATCGTGTTGATGTATGACTATTGTGATCAAAATGCCCAACGGGCCTGTGATATGTATGCTGTTCGGTATCCTGGACGACATCATCCAAGTGTCCGGACCGTTCGCTGGATAGTTACGTTATTTAAGGAAACAGAAAGTGGTCAGACACATGTGAAACGTCAACCACGACCTGCAACAAATGATGATGCCCAAGTAGGTGTTTTAGCTGCTGTCGCGGCTAATCCGCACATCAGTAGCAGACAAATTGCGTGAGAATTGGGAATCTCAAAAACGTCGGTGTTGAGAATGCTACATCAACATCGATTGCACCCATACCATATTTCCATGCACCAGGAATTGCATGGCGATGACTTTGAACGTCGTGTACAGTTATGCCACTGGGCACAAGAGACATTACGGGACGATGACAGTGTCATTCACCAACAACGGTAACGTAAACCGGCATAATATGCACTATTGGGCAACGGAACATCCACGATGGCTGCGACAAGCGGGACATCAGCGACCTTGGTGGGTTAATGTATGGTGCGGCATTATGGGAGGAAGGATAATTGGCCCCCATTTTATCGATGGCAATCTAAATGGTGCAATCTATGCTGATTTCCTACGTAATGTTCTACCGATGTTACTACAAGATGTTTCACTGCATGACAGAATGGCGATGTACTTCCAACATGATGGATGTCCGGCCCATAGCTCGCGTGCGGTTGAAGCAGTATTGAATAGCATATTTCATGACAGGTGGATGGCCCGCACGTTCACCGGATCTGACGTCACCGGATTTCTTTCTGTTGGGAACGTTGAAGGATATTTCCTATCGTGACCACCGACAACGCCTGATAACATGCGTCGGCGCATTGTCAATGGATGGCAAACTACTCGCTGTTGAGAGGAATTTCGTTACACGTATTGCCAAATGCAATGAGGTTGAGCATTTATTGCATTAATGTGGTATTTACAGGTAATCACGCTGTAACAGCATGCGTTCTTAGAAATGATAGTTCACAAAGGTACATGTATCACATTGGAACAACCGAAATAAAATGTTGAAACGTTCCTACGCTCTGTATTTTAATTTATAAAACCTACCTGTTACCAACTGTTCGTCTAAAATTGTGAGCTATATGCTTGTGACTATTACAGCGCCATCTGTTACAAAACGAAAAAAGTGGTCCAACAAAAACATTCATATTTCTTTACGTACTACACGAATATGTGATAAAAAATGGGGGTTCCTATTTTTAAAAAAACGCTGTTGAAATCCGTTTGATCTGTGGCAGCGCCATCTAGCGGGCCAACCATTGCGCCATCTGGTTTCCCCCTCAAGCTAAACAGGTTTCGTTCTTTGTAGCTTTTTCGTTTGATGCTTATTTCGTGAGATAGTTGGCCCGGTCACTACCAATGGACCACCCTGTATATCGGTTAGTTTAATAGTTTTCATACGTGCTACCTGCAGAAAATGAACCCTAACATTAATTTTAACATTAATTTTAATTTTCCGTTAGTGTCTCAGTTTTGTTTTTAGAGTTCGTGCATTCTGCGATAATTACTGTCATGTGAGTAGATTTCATGCTAGTTTCTATTTTTCTTGTATAGTGTAGATTTGAACCAACTGCACCGACAGAGTTGGGTAATTTGATTCCTTGCTGGGATCAGTTTGTACTTTCTCAGTTAGTCTCTGACTGCCTTTATTACCGTAGTGCACATTTTCGGTTGTTGAGTGCGGTCACAAGATGAATTGGACGGTCAACGGGCTTCGTGTTGTCCCTCTACGCAGGAGCGACGCTAAGGAGCCTGTGGCGAAAGTTATAACGCCACAGGTGCCGCTGGAATCCTGGAAACAAGCCATCTGCGCGATTTGTCCTCAGTCGAGGGCGCGAAGCGAGCAGTGGCGGCTTTACATCAACATCTACATTATATTCCACAAGCCACCTAACGGTGTGTGGCGGAGTGTACTTCTGGTAGCACTAACTGATCCTCCATACCCTCAACCACTATCGAATGGCGCGTGTGAAGAATGGTTGTCGGTAAGCTTCTGCATTCTCTCTAATTTTTCGAATTTTCTCGTCGTGGTCATTTCGCAACGTGTAAGTGGAAGGGAGTAATATGTTGTCCGATTCTTCCCGCAAAATATTCTATAGAAACTTCAATAGTCTACCTCTCCGTGTTGCACGAAGTCTCCTTTATAACGTCTGCCATTGTAGTCTGTTGAGCATCTCCGTAACGCTCTCGCGCCGACTAAACGATACCGTGAAGAGACGAAAGTCTCTTCGTTGTATCTTCTGTACCTCTTCTATCAGTGCTACCTGTTAAGGATACCAGACTGATGAACAATACTGAAGAATCGGTTCAACAAGCACCTTACAAGCCGCTTCTTTCGTTACATTTGCTTAAGATTCTTTTGGTGAATCACAGTTTCGCATCTGTGTTTCCTACTATTTGTTTATGTGGTCATTCCACTTAAGGTCGCTCTGGATAAGTACTCCTAGGTATTTTACCGTCGATATTGTTTCCAGCAGTTTCTCATCAACAGTGTAGCTGTGCAGTAGTGGACGTCTTTTCCAGTGTGTGCGCAATGTGTTACATTTATTTACGTTTAGGGTCAAATGTCAGAGTCTGCACTATTCATGAATTCTCTGGAGGTCATTCTGAAGTCTATACTGTCTTCTAGAGTTGCTACTGTCTTACAGACAATCGTATCATCTGCGAACAGTCTTAAAGAGCTTGTGACGCTTTCTGCCAGATCATAAACAGTAACGGCCATATTACACTTCCTAGGGGTACTCTAGAACTTACCATTACAATGTCGATTTTGTTCCTTAGGACAGACGTGTCGAATTCTGTCTGCAAGGAAGTCTTGAATTCAGTCGCAAATCTGGTTCAATACCCGATGAGCAACTATTTCTTTCTCTAAACTGCAGTGCGGGACAGTGTCAAATGCCTTCCTGTGATCAAGAAACACGCCATTAACCTGATCGTCGTTTGTCTGTAGCACTTTGGATCTCGTGGAGGAAAAGAGCGAACTGAGTTTATCAAGATTTATGTTTGCGGAATCCATGTTCAGTTTTTGTAGATGAGATTTTCGTCCTCCAAAAACGTCATAATTCCTGAGCATAAAATACGTTTCGTAATTCTACAACGGATTGACGTCAACGATATAGACCTATGATTGTGTGCATCCGCCCTACGAACCTTCTTCGAAATGGGAATGACATGCGCTTTTTTCAGGCGCTAGGTAATCTTCGTTTCTCCAGCTAAGATAAACTGCTGCTAGAAGGGGAGCAAGTTGTTTCACGTAATCTTTGTAGAATCTTAGAGGTGTCTCTTCCGGTTCTGATGCGTCTTCACTACTAAGCTATTGCGGTTGCTTTCTATTCCGCGATCGGTTATCTCAATGTTTGCATTTCGACGTTCGTACGGAAGACGAATATGTGAACTGATACTACGACTGCCCCATTACGCCGTAGCAACAGGTACGAGGTGTTTTCCTGTCTTGAAAACGCATCTGAGCCAGTAAGGAATGCATCTTTGTTGCGCCAGTGATAGGTTTTCCGGCCAGGTTCGGGGAACAACAAAGAGGCGGCCGAGAGGCGGTACCTGTATGTTGCTGAAAATTCAAATGGCTGTAAGCACTATGGGACTTACCATCTGAGGTCATCAGTCACCTAGGCTTAGAACTACTTAAACCTAACTAACCTAAGGACATCCCACAAATCTATGCCCGAGGCAGGATTCGAACCTGCGACCGTAGCAGCAGCGCGGTTCCGGACTGAAGCGCCTAGAACCGCTCTGCCACAAAGGCCGGCTGTATTTTGCTGAATGGGAACTACAACGTTAGGCGGGTAATGGTTTCCCCAGTAGAAAGTTAGAGAGCTCGCGAAAGATGGCGAGTCCATTCTCGGCTGCTTTTAGCGGCTGTGGCAAGAAGGCAGGGTGAAAACAGGGCCATTTGCAGCATTGTATCTGAGTACACCGCGGTTTTTTAATTTGGAACCTAAAACGGACAGAATCCGTCTGCCTCCCTGGTTGGTAATAATGCTCCTGGTTTGGTTAAGATTGTTTTACAAAAGTTACTGGAGGTTGTAAATCGCTGACATGATCTACGGTATCTCCGAACATAACTCCCAAATATGAGCAAAACCAATGCTCTTCACTCTTTTTCTAAAATCCACTGATAACAAGAGTTCAGTGCAACACCACAGTTAATCAGTATCTCAGCGTTCGAAGTGGGCTCCACTACAACACCTCTGCAGCCAAAATTAATTTAGAGAAGCATGCCCCTTTGAGTGGCTTCGATTATCCCAAGACGCTTCAAATACGCTATAATTAATTTCTGAAAATCGAGCCGTGGTTATTTACTTCTTAATACGTGACTGAGATGAACAAGGCAGCACATTTACGCACTCGCATTCACTCTCACAAACAGTGATTACAACCAAATTCATACATCTATACACATACACAAATGTTTGAAAGTATTGCCGCAATGATACTTACTAATAGTTAATTGTTTGCTGTTGAAAGGAGATAGCCGACCGCTGTGGACGAGCGGTTCTAGGCGCTTCAGTCCGGAACCACGCTGCTGCTACGGTCGCAGGTTCGAATCCTGCCTCGGCCATGGATGTGTGTGATGTCCTTAGGTTAGTTAGGTTCAAGTAGTTCTAAGTGTAGGGGGCTGATGACCTCAGATGTTAAGTCACGAAGTGCTTAGAGCCATTTTTGAAAGCAGATAAGCAGAGAAGTAACACAATTCTGTCTAAGTTAATATTTATACAAAGGTTAAGTAACATAAGGTCAGATCGAACGTAGTAACAAGATGTCGATTGCTGTAAAGGCAGGTTGCATATGACGATGACATAAGTTGAGTTAATTAATCATCATTCAGACTAGCACTTAACTATGGTTAATGATACACTGGTAAGAAAAACGTTACGGCCACTGCCCCTCGCGACGCTGGATGCCACATGGCGGCGTTGCGGGCACGTGTCATGGTAAAAAAAAATATCTAAGCGGAGCAAACACAGACCGAAGATATGGACTGAAAATGGGGAAATCCGTTGAGGTAAGTGACTCTCACAAAGGACAAATTGTTATGACACAGAGAGTGTGAACGGGCATCTCGAAAACGGCGAAGCTGGTCGAATGTTCTCGTGCTACTGTCGTGGGCATCTATGGATAGAGGCAGAGGGACAGTGAAAGTACCACTAGCCCCTAAATTGTTGGACGTCCACGATTCTGCACAGAACGTGGGGTTCAGAGGCTTGTCTGCTGTGTAAATTAGGATGAATGGTGATCTGTGGCATCTCTGTCGAAAGAGCACATTGCTGGTGCACGCACATATGTTTCGGAGCACACCATCTATCGTACATTGTTGGAGCTCCGCAGCAGATCAGTCCTACATTTTCCTACGCTGACCCAGTGACATCGTTAATTACGACTGCAGTGGGCACAGGACCATCGGAATTCGCCCGTCGATCAAACGAAACGTGTCGACTCGGTGGGAGCAATATCACGCTATAGGAGACATTTTCCTGCGCTTGGGACCTAAGGTAGTAATCGAAGGCACGCTGAAAGCTGTAAACCACCTACATCCCTTGATGCTTGATGTCTCATCCGACGGCGATGTCATCTTTCAGTAGTATAATTGTCCGTGTCGCGGAGCCAGAAGTGTGCTACAGTGTTTTGAAGAGCATTATAGCGAACTCGCGTTGATGTCTCGGCGACCGAATTCGCCTGATATAAACCCTATAGAATCCATCTAGGTCCCAATCAGCATGTACGCAGATCAGCGGCCCGTTATTTACGCGAGTTACATGACCTGTGCGTGGACATATAATGCTACATACCTCCACAAACCCACCAGCTGTCGGATCCCTGATTAGTCACTTCTGTACTTTTTCTAATTTGAGTTGTAGGCAGTTACATACGAACTTCAAATCAGTCCTGCTTGAAATCACCTATGTTCATTTATCAGTTACTGTAATCTTTAATCTTGCGCTCAACCAAGGAACACGCTCAACTTTCTCGCGACATATGTCACAAATATAACTCTAGTAATGACAGCCCGTAGGAATAGAATGGAATTGGATATTACACCAGGCATATAGTAAAATGTTAGTACAGCTCTAATATATAATCTGATAGTAAAGTTCTCACTGCGAGACAAATTAATGAGCTCCTAATGTAATTGTTATTTGGAGTAACATAGTTAATTATTTTTATTCAGTTAATTTGTCCATGCTTATTATTCGGACAAAGAATGTCTTTTCACACTACATAAACAAAAATGTTGGTGGGTCTGAAGCATAGAGGATAAATATCTATGGAGTGACCATTCGGATGTGCAGAACGAGAGTTCTGTCCGCAACATCTCCTGCAGCTCAAGTCACGTGATTTTGGAACGGCGCATTTTAGCCCGTTTAGCGCTTAGAGTATTTTGTGTGTTACTACTTCGCTGCTACAGATAGATCACCTTAAGAAGTACCGCGAATCTTTTAATATGCGTTTTACAGACATATTAACAATTTGACACCAGGAACTGTTGGTTTAGATAACTAAAGAACAATGATATTGTGCTTTTTCCAGTAACATAGCTCACATTCTAATTTATGTAAGTTTTTTCGGTAACGGGATAAGAAGTGACAGACAACAGTATTTTTTTTCCTCATTCATATTGTCGAATCTCTGTTCTAAGTAACAATGTTACAATGACACTATAGACGGGGTCCTAGTGTCTCGAAAAAACAACGCATTTGGTACTATGAAACTGTTACAGTAAATACGGTAAGTGATATGAACCCCTACTTGTCCATTATTATTTTCAAATTTTCTTTATTTGCCTTCTGATTTTTGTAGACAATGAAAAGTTTATAATATATTTTCGCCATGTTATTAGAAAAGTAAAACCATACTAAGAAATAAAAAAATAAATACTTAAAAAAGTACAAGACCAGTACTAAAATTTTGTAGTAATAAAAGAAGTGGCAGCCAACGATATTTCCTTAGGTTTTGTGTTTCAGTGATTCATATTGTCGAATGTATTCTAGTCAATAACTTTACAATGACCCTGAATAGGAAACTGTCTCATGCAGAAATACTTAGATGCTCACAAGCGTTTGAGAACCTGCATAAATAGGAGGTAACTAATCAGACTTCATGCTTAAATTTCATCTGCATATAAATATGCACCAATATGTACTGGCAATTTACTCAAACACACTTGCAATATTATCTAGCACCTGTCTCGTAAAATCATGGCCATAAAAGAGAAGAAATTATCTCTACAATGCAATACATTATAATAGCGTGCCTCGATATTTTTCAACAAATAAAGTGCCGTATCAATATGATATTTACAGTTACACATTTGTTGTGTGAATGACTATGAAAAGGAACTGGTCCTATTTTGACATACTTCTTTTAAATCCATAACAACGACAATACTGCACATAGATTTTACTAAAACACCACAAAGGTATATAACACAAGGTGAATACGTGTATCAAGTTTCGCTATTACCATAATTTCTAGACAAATAGCGTCATCCCAAAGTCACAGGACTAGCCCGATTTGTAAATAGTCAGAATGTGTAGTATTTCTTGTTCTGAGGTCAGTCTGCTGGCGACGTATGTTGATTTTCTTTTGTGACGTGACTGTTGGCATAAAGGGTAAAGAAGGTTGGAATTTTCCGTACGAACATGCACAGTAGGCTGTAATCACTCCATGGCTATATACTAATGTGTACATGTACAGATGGCGATAGTATGGAGTAAACATCATGTAAAATAGCAGAGCAGTGCCAAAGCTGTCATTTATACTCAGATGTTTCATGTGAAAAGGTTTCTGATGGTAGTTAAAAATTTTGAAATTGGAATGATAGTTGGGTTTTGACACATGGGACATTCCATTTCAGAAATTGTTAGGAAATTCAGCTGGCTACCAGAGGCGGTCGAAATTCAAATAGCTCTAAGCAATATGGGACTTAACATCTGAGGTCATCAGTCCGCTAGACTTAAACCTAATTAACCTAAGGACATCACACACATCCATGCCCGAGGCTGGATTCGAATCTGCGACCGGAACAGAACCGCTCGGCCACAGCGGGCGGCAGAGGCGGTTGGACGTCTGGCTCTTTCAGAGTCAGTGGAATGAGGTACCGATGCAGAAAGCGCTCACCATGTAGGAAAGAGATGCATAGGGAAAGCACATTTATTCTGGTGCGAATCAAGTACGTGTCATTGATAAATATTTGCCAACAAAAGTTGCCTTTTGCCACTCAGACATTAGGAAGAATATACGGGTCATAAATATTACTACTGTTGAGTAATTTTACAGTTACAGGGAACGCTGATATTGATAAATAAATGAATAACTTCGGAATAACCGAAGATGTACGATCATATACAAACTGTACCAATTGTAAGCTCAAGTAACAGATTGATCGCCATAGTCGGCAATCCTCGATAATATGCATTTCGATCTAGTTATGCGGTGGACCACGCTCTCGTACCGTTAATAGTTAGATTATAATCAGTGCGAACAAGTTCATTTTAGGCTTCGTTACGCAAAATATAGACCGTGCTATTACACTTTCAGAAACCGACGGCGCTGCTACGGCTCTGCAAGAGGATATAGAACTGCGAGAGCATCACGACGCAACAGGCAGGGAGAAGCAGCGACTACCGAAATCAGTTCAAGGACGAACTGGCTTAATTTCTGCAAAACTCGGGTGGGAAAGAGTGGCCTGTTATACTGTACGCAACTTGTACCGCCATCTACGGACTCACCGGCTAGACTGAGAGATTTCTGGATGTTTAGTATAGATGGGGGTGGGGTTCTTGCAACCATATCAGTTGGACCCTAGACCATTGGAAAACCGTGGTCTGATCAGATGAGTCCCGCTTTCATTTGCTAAGAGCTGACTGTAGGGTTGAAGTGGTGCTCAGATCCCACGAAGCCATGGACCCAAGTTGTCAACAATGCACAGTGCAAAAGGGTAGTGGCTCCGGAATGGTGTGGTCTGTGTTTAGATGGTTAGGAGTGGGTCTTCCGGGCTAACTAAACCGATCATTGCCTATAAATGGTCATGTTCGGCTACTTGGAGAACATCTGCAGCCATTCAACGACGGAATTTTTATGGATGACAGTGCTCCATGTCACCGAACCACAGCTTTTCACTGTTGGTTTGAAGAACATGCTGGACAGTTGGAGCGAAAGATTTGGCCACACCGATCGTCCGACATGAACCTCATCGAACATTTAGGGAACACAATCCAGTGGCCGGTTCGTGCACAAAATCCTACACCAGCAACACTTCCGCAGTTATGGACGGCTGACTCAGTATTTCCGCAGAGGACCTCCAACAACTTTTTGAGTCCATGCAATGTCGAAGTGCTGCACTACTCCAGGCAAAAGAAGGTCCGACATGTTATTATGATGGGGCCCCATGACTTTCATCACCTCAGCGTACGTACTCCATTTTGTAAGCCCTCGTCGCCAGTTCTGCAAAGGCCTCGTCGCTACTGCTGTGGAATCCGAGTTGCCAGTGTTGTTACGGTAGGCCGAGTTTGTGAGTTCGTGAAACGGCTACTGGTGCAGTGCACCGCTAAGACAATTTCTCCCTGCCACAATAGCCGGCCGCGGTGGTCTCGCGGTTCTAGGCGCTCAGTCCGGAACTGCGAGACTGCTACGGTCGCAGGTTCGAATCCTGCCTCGGGCATGGATGTGTGTGATGTCCTTAGGTTAGCTAGGTTTAAGTAGTTCTAAGTTCTAGGGGACTGATGACCACAGATGTTAAGTCGCATAGTGCTCACAGCCATTTGAACCATCCCTGCCACAATTATATAGCGGTGCCCCAGGGTCAGGTAACAGGTTAGGAGAACCAAGGATCTACAACTTTGCAACAAATTGATAACGAAGCCAACAAATGAGTTAAAAGGTTTTGTGACTAGTTGAATAATGAAGCTTGCGACAATGCTTGTAATACAACACAAAAAAGACCCTTAATGGCTAAGTGTAAATAATCGTAGGCAAACGTCACAGTACATAGCAAATACGATTTACAACTGTCTGTTCACTGCTAAGAATTCACTGAACTACGTTCTCTGTCTATGTCAGCCCTGGAATATGATCTATAACGAAGTGGGCAAAAGCTACTCTTTTCTCTTCCGAGTAGGCTTCTGTTCGTTGTCGTCTGGCCATTCGTGGATTGCACTCGGCAGGCAATTGGCCGAGGCGAAGTCGATACCTTCATCCTCAGCGCCGCCCGTGGCACTGGTAGAACTCGTGCAAGTGGCGGGTCTCTATGGCACAGGTACCAGCTCGCATCTCAGCCCCTGTGGTGCTTTTGCCCTGGCTGTGTCTTGTTCGGACTTCACAGTTTGATGCCACTGATATTGAAAGGTGGCTACACTGAGTCATAGCGCCAGAGATTGCGCCAAAGAGTATTATTCCGCCGCCTCCACTGGGGCAGTAGTAGTTCAGAGGTTGCCGTGGGCAGTGCTAGTTGAGAGGAAGCCGATAGCAGTACTAGTTGAGGGCATGTCGTGTGCAGTTGTTCTGTTGGGCGAGACAGCAGATGCTGTTCGATTGGGCATGTTGAAATGATCACAGTGTATTTTTCGTCAATATATATGAAGGTAACAAAAAATATTTTGTTTCAAATTTCCTAAATAACAATGCCTCTTGGTCACAGGTTCAGTCAACAAAACATCTGGCTTGTGTTCATGTATTAGACTGTAATTCTGGTTTCTATGTGCAATTATAGTATTTCTGGTCTTTAATTACGTCATTGTAAATATCTTGTCGTATTGAGGAAGAACCGTGTCAGATACGTGTACGTTGAATCACACTTCCACACACAGAACAGTTACACTTGTGCTTTGTTGTTTCGTAGCTTTTATAGTTGCTCGGAACTTAATTCATCAATTGTGTTAACGGAAATTTCCTTTGATCCTTTATTGTTATTCTAGGCAGTCAGTTTGCGTACTAATACTACTCAGGGCCAACCGGTTACGAGACTTCGTAACCGGACATACAACTACTAAAATTATTGCATTTTAATTACGCCCCCATGCAATATATTCATTCACATGACTGACCTGGTGTCGCCACTACAGTGAAGTAAGTTCTCTGGAGCTATCTTTTTGGTGTTCTTAAGACTGCCAATCTGCAGCAAGATGGCGATAGTGATCTTGTTGGTTAGATGAATAAATACCAAAGCTGCAATACTTTCACGACCTCTCCGGCATACGGTTTTCTAGTAGAACACAGCATAAATAAGCTTTGAATTGTCTCAGTTTAGGACTGTGGTGTGGGATAATGTCGGGTTAATAAATGCTGCAAGCACTGATTTTGCCCGTTCAACAATGTCGTCTGCGCAGCTATAGTTAAATGGCAAAAAGGCCATTTATTACTTCACTCAAAAATTTACCGTGCGGCCCGTTTCGGTATCGATAGTTCCCGATCGTCATTGGCCTCTCTGTCTGCAATAGCTTCTGGAACGGTTTTTCGCCTGCAGAGGGCAGGTCTGTGGACCAGCATTTAACCCTGTTGTAGCGGCTAGGAGGCGCTTTCGAAGTGACTGGCGGTTGAGCGGTGTGTTTGACAGCAGCTGCAGTAAAAGACATAACATCGTGGCCGCCAGTGTCCTTAGCCCGCTGCTTTAAGTTGCGTTGTTCGCCCCTGCGGATTCGGTGCGATTGAATATAGGCTGGGGCCGTGAAGATTGCTCCTTGAAAAAGCTATCTCTGTACGATGTGCATTACAAGGTAGCGTCGGGAAATGGGCGTTCTAAGTCGCCATCTTGGTTATCCTATGTGACATGTAAACATCTTCATTCACGAATGCTTTAAATCATCCCACTCAAGTGGTTCGAGCTAAAGAAGACTGGGTACGATAAATACCTTTACTGAGAGTATCTGTCTCTCTAGTGGAGACTGCCAGGCACTCTTAAGTAAAGAAGGAGAAGTTGCTTCGCTCTGTAAGCCTCACTTGTATCATACTTTGAATTTAATGTTGTCAAGTTATTCCGCTTGCTTGGAACCAGTGGAATTCCTTATAAATATAAGCAAAGGACATGTGATAGTGGATGGCTAATGTAAACGCCCTGTTAGTATATTCAATATGTTTATTGAAACTGGTAATATGAATTATGCAGGATGATTTTATAAACTAGGGATCTGATTAGACCTCTGTACTAGGCATCTATCAAGTATTTTTTTTTAACTTACTGTTGCTCTCGGCCGGCCGGTTCTAGGCGCTACAGTCTGGAACCGCGCGACCGCTACAGTCGCAGGTTCGTACCCCGCCTCTGGCATGGTTGTGTGTGATGTCCTTAGGTTAGTTAGGTTTAAGTAGTTCTAAGTTCTAGGGGACTGATGACCTCAGAAGTTAAGTCCCATAGTGCTCAGAGCGATCTGAACATTTTTCTTTGTTGCTCTCGAAAAATCATTTTTCTTTTTAATTTCATTCAGTCATTTCTCCAATGGCTACCAACAGTTGGAAATTAATTTAATTAGTTCTGGAGGTAACTTCTCGGATCGTATAACATCATTTTTTTAAAAATTTGTTTTAAATTTCGCTCAGTGTCCTTCCACTCGACACCAGCTCCCAATCACATGTAAAAATCAAACACACACATCAAAAAAAAGTTTTGCGTCAATTCGGTTCCGAGAGTTCCGGAACCTGTACAGAAAATTGGAATAGAGATCAACATAAACATCATTTCCGCCCTTTTTTTTGTTCATGACAACCACACACTGCATGTTGTACCACCATACAGCGAGTCCTTTCAGAGTTGGTGGTATAGAGTGGTGAACACATCGGTACCTCTAATAATCAGTAGAACGACCTCTTATATTGATGCGTACCTGTATTCGTCGTGGCATACTATCAACGTTTCATTTAGGCACTGTTGCTCCAGATTGTCCCGCTCCTCAATGGCAATTCGGCATAACTCCCACAGAGTGGATGGTTGGTCACGTCGTCCATGAATAGCCATTTTCAATCTATCCCAGGCATATTCGATAATGTTCACTTCTGGAGAACATGCTGGCCAATCTAATCGAGCGATGTCGTTATCCTGAACGAAGTCATTCACAAGATGTGCCCGATGTGGGCGCGAATTGTTGTCCATGAAGACGAATGCCTCGCCAATATGCTGCCGATATGGTTGCACTATCGGTCGGAGGATGGCAATCACGTATCATACAACCGTTACGGCGCCTTCCATGACCACCAGCGGCGTGCGTCGGTCCCACATAATGCCACACCAAAACAGCAGGGAACCTCCACGTTGCTGCACTCGCTGGACTGTGTGACTAAGGCGTTCAGGCTGACCGGGTTGCCTCCTAACACGTCTCCGACGATTGTCTGGTAGAAGGCATATGCGACACTCACCGGTGAAGAGAACGTGACGCCAATCCTGAGCGGTCCATTCGGCATGTTGTTGGGCCCTTCTGTACGGCACTGCATGGTGTCGTGGTTGCAAAGATGGACCTCGCCATGGACGTCGGGAGTGAAGTTGCGCAGCATGCAGCCTATTGCGCACAGTTTGAGTCGTAACACGACGTCCTGTGGCTGCACGAAAAGCACTAATCAAAATGGCGGCGTTGCTGTCAGGGTTCCTCCGAGCCATAATCCATAGGTAACAGTCATCCACTGCAATAGTAGCGCTTGGGCGGCCTGAGCGAGGCATGTCAATGACAGTTCCTGTCTCACTGTGTCTCCTCCATGTCCGAACAACATCGTTTTGGTTCACTCCGAGACACCTGTTCATTTCCTTTGTTGACAGCCCTTTCTGGCACAGAGTAACAATGCGGACGCCATCGAACCGCGTTATTGACCGTCTAGGCGTGGTTGAACTACAGACAACACGAGCCGTGTATCTCTTTCCTGGTGGAATGACTGTAATTGATCGGCTGTCGGACCCACTCCGTCTATAGGCGCTGTTGATGCATGGTTGTTTACATCTTTGGGCGAGTTTAGTGACATCTCTGAACAGTCAAAGGGACTGCGTCTGTGATAAATTATCCACAGTCAACGTCTATCTTCAGGAGTTCTGGGAACCGGGGTGATGCAAAACTTTTTTGATGTGTGTATTTTTTCTTGACTGATAATTTCAATAAAGTTTTCGTTGTATTTTTTGTGTTTTAGGTGACTTGCTCATTAAGTAATTTAGTGGGTAGTTGTGTGTATATAAATAGGTTACATCTCATGCAAAATATTTATTAGTTATTCTGCGGCTGTTACTTGTAGAATTTGGAATTTAAAACAAGGTATCCAAATTCTGCATGTAACATTCAAAGGTCGCTAGCAAGAATTCGAAACGGAAGTGCGTGAGTTCCTCATCTGTCATTCGAGACAAGGTCCAGCAAACATGTATCTGAAAACTGTCCTGCTGAAATACTGCACTTGGAGTAACTTTCCGCAAGACCGCTGCGGTCGCAGGTTCGAATCCTGCCTCGGGCATGGTTGTTTGTGATGTCCTTAGGTTAGTTAGGTTTAACTAGTTCTAAGTTCTAGGGGACTAATGACCTCAGCAGTTGAGTCCCATAGTGCTCAGAGCCATTTGAACCATTTTTTTGGAGTAACTTTCAGATAAGACAGTCCATCCGTCACTAATAACTCCCTGTTCTTGCAAGTCTTGTGCGGGTGCTCTTGGTACTAAAGACGCAGCGTTGGATGATGGTTTCGATGCTGTTTGGCCGCTTTGTTGCTATACCGCCTCCAGACGATGCAACCTGACATTTTACTTTCATAGCGGGAACGTCTGTTACGATTCTAACTATCTATGTGGGACATGTAGAAGCTAGATTCCAACGCCGACAGATCATTATGACACCCAGAATTCTATCAGGGACTTTCACGTAACTCTGCAAAGTGAGGATTTTCTGATGTCTTGTTAATGGAAGAACACGCAGTGGAGTACGCAGCACGCAACAGGCGCCGTTGATTCAGTCGTGTCGACGCCTTTAGATGTGTAATCTTAGCAGTATGGAAAGATAAGAGTCATAGAGCACTGTTGGCAGGAAGACCCCGAGGAGTTGTTCAGTCACCTAACTGGAAAGGGTATCCTAGCTCTACATACAACTGCTTTATTAGCATGTATGATGAGTGTAGGTGGCTCTAAAGCGTGCGCGTATAGTGGAGTGTCTTATTTGTATTTACATGACCGTGAGAGAGGGGGGAGGGTGAACCCCGGCTTATCCCCCTCAGGCGATAGACGTATCGCATGATCTCACGTCCCAAGACAGTGAGACGAGATTTGGAACTTAATACAGGCCAATGGCGCATAGTAGGGTGATCATTATAATTGTTAACATCATCCTAAAACTTTTGAAAATCCAAATACAGTAATAACATGCTTCTTGTTCTTCGCATCGACACAAAAAAAAAAAAAAAATAAAAAAAAATAAAAAAAAAATAAAAAAAATAAAGCCGGTCTAATGCCCGGTTCCGTCGGTATATGAAGCTTTTCGGCTGTCTGCACTGTAGAACTAGCAAGAAATTTGTATAGTCCTGCCTGCTGCCATTGTAAATCATTTTCATTTCGAGGTTCTTGCGCGAATACAGGTAATCGAACGAGGTGCAGGTTTTATTTTCCATCGGCATACAACTACATATTCGTGTTTTATGATATTTCTCGGACTTCACACGGTAAAGTTAGATTTGTTTAAGCAGTCTGTCTTTGTTTTTAAATTTATTGTATCATTTTGCTGAAGGGAAATTGCCGTATTAGTGTTTAATGGTTGACAACATTTGATAAGAATGGGACGTAATTTGACAAAAGGCCTCGAGCCATTGGAAGATAGCAGTTCGATGACCGTTTGGTGAGACTAATATTGTGACATCCGATATTGGAATGTAAGGAGTAGCTAAAAGCAGATATAGATTGAAATAAAAGTTTATTTCTGATGAATAGTAAGCTGAAGTTTAAGATCATCGCCAGGAAGAATAAATGCGCAAGGAACTGGGATGCTAAGTACTGTGGAATATGGAAGTGTGTTAGAAATACTCTGAGGCTCTAGATATAACGATAATGAATACCACAGCATGAAGTTCATTTGAGGAGGGAAAACATCGGCAAGAAAAAGGAGTTATAAGAAGCTGAACGGACAAATATAGGAACAAGAAAGGTACCTTCATAGAAACCTAGGTACATAGAAGAAGGAAAGAAAAATGATAAGGAAACGAAAAGAATACTAAATTTTAAGTCCCAAAATGAAATTAATAGGCTTGGAACGAAGCTAAAGTGAAATGGATGCAGTAAAAATGTGAATAAAATGAAAAGAAAAAGGTGTCGGAATGAGAGCTTCAGCATACAGAATGTCAAAATAAGTTTTGAAGAAAGTAATTCCTCTGTCAAACGTAGAGAAGAGATCGATTGGGTAGAAACAGAATGTTTAAGGCCTCAACGAACGACGGATCTGTCTGGTGGCGTGTTAGGACGAGAAATAGGTCTCGATATCGAATATATTTGAAACCCAGTATTAAACTCAAGAGTTCGAAAGAGGTTAGTGCGAGGGCATGCTCAAAAGTTTTCGAGAGCAACAGTGAGTTAAAAAAAGCTTTATAGATGACTAGGTCAGAGGTCTAATCAGATCCGTAGTTTATAAAATTATCCCTCATATTTCACATTACAAGTTACAAAAACATATTCAAAATACTAAGAGGTCATTAATAAATGTTTTTTAAACTGATATATGATTAATTATGAAGCAAATGGTCCTAAAAGAGTTTTTCATTCACTTTTGAGCAAAACGGAGGCAGCTACAAAATTCAAAACCCTATTGCACGTACATGAGTGCATGCATTTGTGTGTATTCTCGTCAGTAGTATTAGATACCCCATAGCCTAAAACAAGGCTACAATTTCTTTCGCTTTGGTGAAAACTGAATTTTTAAAACGTTTTTTAATTTGCCACAAACTGTTGCCTCCTTCTTGCACCAAACCCCTCAATTCATAAGATCAGAAGAGTAGATAACTGTAAAGAACTCTCACAGCTCAAGTGTCGAGGTTGAAAATCAGAGTAATGTATGTAGAAATTCAAAAGAAAACTGAGGAAAGATAACGACCATTAGACAGTTACATTTCCTTTAGGACACGCCAACGGCAGCAGCGAAGGAGTCCAGATGTTGCTCTAAGAAACGGAAGCAAGAAAGAAGCAAAATGAATAAATTTTAATACGATTTCCCGACTGAAAACTTTTCCGACAATTTAAAATGGTGCAAGGCGTGTTATATCTTTCGAAGTATAAGGATAAGCACTAGAGAAAATAAGGTAATATGCATTATTTACGAAACCCTAGAATGAACAATAAGAGACAAGCGAACGGCTAAAAAAGGGCATAAGCCAAGGACGCATTATTTCTCTTATACTGTTCAACCAATCTATAAAAGAAGGCTAGATGAAATAAAAAGAAAATTTCTGAAGTGGGATTAAAATTCAGGGCGAAACGTGAAAGTAAATCAGTGATAACATTCCCTGATGTCATAAAATTGCTGCCCTCTGTGAAAATAAGGAAGAATTACAAGCTTTGTTGGATGGAATTAACAATTATTGAGCACAGATAAAAGCTAAGTTAGAAAGAGTAGCGGGAATGAGATTATCGATAAGCTAAACATCAAAATTTAAGGACCAAAGTTTTGGTGCTCTGGAAGCAGAATATCGCATCCCTGACGAGGTAAAGAAGATACGCCGGCCAGTGTGGCCGAGCGGTTCTAGGCGCTACAATCTGGAACCGCGCGACCGCTACGGTCGCTGGTTCGAATCCTGCCTCTGGCATGGGTGTGTGTGATGTCCTTAAGTTAGTTAGGTTTAAGTAGTTCTAAGTTCTAGGGGACTAATGACCTCAGAAGTTAAGTCCCATAGTGCTCAGAGCCATTTGAACTTAACAAGGGCCGGCCGGAGTGGCGTAGCGGTTCTAGGCGCTACAATCTGGAACCGCGCGACCGCTACGGTCTCTGGTTCGAATCCTGCCTCTGGCATGGGTGTGTGTGATGTCCTTAGGTTAGTTAGGTTTAAGTAGTTCTACGTCTTAGGGGACTGATGACCTCAGAAGTTAAGTCCCATAGTGCTCAGAGCCATTTTTGAATTTAACCAGGGCAGTTCCACCGAAGACGAGCATTTCCAAGGAACAGCGGAAAGCACTTTAAGCGGCTACGAGAGGGTTCTCAGACGGTCGTTCTCCCTGGAGACAAAAGAAAATTTGCAGTCCTGCTACCACGTCACATTTACAGACAAAAATTGATCGATTATTAGAGGACGACACACACAGGAAAACTGAAGACGATTTCCCCAAACGAATGAAGAGGAAGATCGGCGAGCTTCTCCAATACATATTCCTAGACATGAAGACGGTGAAAAAACTTGGTTTACGTCACCCAGATTTTACGGGCTGCCTAAAGTCCCAAGCAAGAAATTCTTCTTCGTCCAGTTGTTAGAAACAATGGCGCACCAGCATACGAATTAGTGAAACACGTGACAACGATGATCAGTCCTTTTATAGGTAAATGACAGCACCGCTTACGAAGTTCGGTGGATTTCATTTAGACGCTCCAGAACTTTCTCTTCACAAGGGTGTCGCTAAGAGATTGCCTAACATCATAGGAGAAAAGTTTGGCCCTGGGTTAACAAAAGTGTTTGGATTGGCGCTTAGGTCAATCTGCTTTCTGTACGATGGAAATTATTGCGAACAAACAGATGAAGTAGTGAATGCCTGCCCAGTACCATTAGTGGTGACCAATTTCTTTATGGAGGCATCTGAAGAAGAAGCCCTGCAGTCGGCTTTCTACAAAACCCTAGTGCTCTTTTAGACATGTAGATGACACATGCGTAATCTGGTCACATGGACGAAGCCACCTACAGGACTTCCTACAACAACCAAATTCGTTGCACCAGAACATCGAATTCACGACTGAGACAGATGAAAACCATTAACTTGCATTTCTGGATGTGCTCGTCAAACTAAAATGAGACGGCACGCTAGGTCACAATGTCTACAGTAAACCGTCATATACAGTCATATAGTCATACAGATCGGTACTTGGATAGCTCCAGCTATCAATTCTCCTTCCCAACGAGAAGGTGTCCTAAGCACACTAGTGCACAGAGCACACGGAATCTCGGACCGAGGAAATGAGCGTATGGCATCGTTGGCCGGGAGGCCTCAGTTGGGGAAGTTCGGCCACCAAGCGCAAGTCTTATTTCAGTCGACGCCATATTGGGCGACTTGCGCGCCGGTGGTGAGGATGAAATGATCCCAGTCCACGAGCAGAGAAAACTTCCAACCCGGCTGGGAATCGAATCCGGGCCCGCTGCACGGGAGGCAACCATGTTACCACCCAACTAATCAGGCGGACTCTCGGACAGTAACCATTTCGCAGATGAATTGCACCAGTATGTTTCGAACGAACGGTTACAGCAACAGCCTTAAAACCAAAGAAGTCAAGATCACAGCCTGCTGGGGACGAATGTAATACGGTTGCGACGGCGGTTATTTCATACGTCCAGAACACATCAGCAGAAACGGCAAGAATATTCCCGAAACGTAACGTCAAGTGCGTGTTACGCCCGCCAACCAAGCCAAAACCTTATTAGAATCAGTCAAGAATGACCTAGGACTCAGGAAACCGGGAATCTACCGTATCCATTGCCAGTATGTGAAAATGTGTGTAAGCCAGACTATCTGGACAGTAAGGAGACATTCAATGAGCATAAATGCCATACAGACAACATTCAGCCAACAAAGCTCCCTGTGGAAGAGCACTGCAGTTCCCTCGGACATACTAAGAATTATGACGACACCAATTTGTTTCAACCATCCAACACCTTCTGGGACTGGTTTCTCAAACAAGCAGTAGAGATCCGGCTGATTGACGGACTATTGAATGATAGCAGTTTGCAATAAAGCAAGGCCTGGGACCCAGCCTTTGGCGTGACCAGAGCACAGCGATAGTCTACGTTGAAGTCTGCTCACGTCACGACATCTGAAGAGGGCAAAGAGGCACTGTTGCCAAGCCAGCAGAGATCCACGCCCAGCGCCGGCCGCGCCGCTACTGAACGCTCTCGATCGACACCCAGCGCCGTACTTCCCCCACCACAGAACCAAGCCCTCCGCCCGAGGTGCTGGCTGAAAGCTGTGGGTGGCTTGGGGGGGGGGGGGGGGAGTGCGAAAAGGCCGTACCTAGAAGATATTACACACTCATCAGGAACGTCTGAAGTGGCAAGAAGCCGTCTTGTCGAAATATCGCGCCTTTTAGGCGACGACACTCCACTGCATACCCGACACCTATTCAAAAATATATGTATGGTAGCAGCTGTGTAATTTTGATATCTGTCAGTTATTTTCATCGTGGTTTTACTAATGTCGGTTAGAAGAATTGTCTGTGGTTGGCATACCTTGGAATTAAACCTGCAATTCATTAGAATTAAATATTTTTGCTGTATTATTCTTTATGCAGTGCAAATCTATAACACTGGATTTAGCCAGAAAGCTAGAAGTTTCAGTAGGATGTGAAACTAATTATTTGCAACCAGAGCTCGACACAGGAATTCTCGGCGCCCTCTGCTATTACGTATGGATTTGGAGATGTCACTGTAGATCTCTAAATACTCTGTTCAGTGATCAGAAATGAAGTTTCCCGGTAATTACTGAGATCACGATAGTGTTCTTGTAGGAAAATGGAATATTTAGACTGGTACTATAATTTTTTTACATTGGTGTACTGCTACCAACAACTTGTTTCTGCAAAACGAATGACTTCCTTCATACCTAGGAAGCTAGTACGTTATTCTTGTTTTTGGGCTCTACGTATTCAGTGTCCATCTGTTTCCCCATAAGACACCCTTTCGACTTGTTATATTATTAGGTGGTCAGTGGCGAATCTATTTCTAGGAGGAATATGTGTGAAATTTATTTCCATCGAATGGTGCTGATTATTTCTGCGTCTTCCTCCAGCAATGCATTTGTTACGGTGGAACGCGGAGTTTCTAGGGAAGTCCTAGTACAACTAAACTGAAATTTTGCTGCTTTCGAAATCGTTTTCCTGTTCTCCTGCTGAAGAACATGCACCCATAGTCGCTTTTAGGTTTTCTTAAGAGTCCTACGCATTTAGTAAAAGAATGTTATAAGCTGCTCTCCACACACGTTTGTAAGCAAGCATATAACCGGGGAAAGCCAATCATGTGATCTTATGTGTGTTAAAATAGATAAGTTGTCCAGAAAGTAGGTTCCGATCGCTCACGGTAAAGGAAAACACATCTAAAATCCGATTAAGCTTCATCCAGATGTGCTGGGCAGTGTCTCTTGTAAGGCTGTCGATTCCTCCACTTCGCTCTTTGCAGTTCTGAGCGCACAGTGATATTGAAAAGATGCCTAGCAAACAGTGTCTACCCCAAAGTATGGGTACCTGCCGAGAGATTTTGCATGATTTCATGCGACCATGCAACATGAATTTCTTTTTTCATGACAGGTCTCGGCCGCAGACTAGAGGCAATGAAGACGCTGCTGTAGCGTTTTCGATGTGGAGTATTGGAACACCCACCATACCGCACGGACGTGTCTCCCTCCGATTTTCATCTCCGCTGGCATGAACAGTTGGCTATGAAGACATTTTCGCACAGTCAACGAGCTGCAGGCCAGAGTGGCGGGGCGCACAGGGGGCTGTGTTCGGTGACGAGGGTATTGTAAAGTTGGTACGACGCTGCGACAAATGATTAAGCTGGAACGGCTTCTATGTAGACAAGTAGCTGGAAGGTGCAGCTAACTGTCTCAGATAAAATATTTCTGATTTACACCGTGATTTCCATTTCGTGAGAGATCAGGACTTACTTTCTGGACAAACCTCGTAATGATGATGATTCTACGTTAGATAATTTTTTCCTTCTCAGTTCTCATCTAGAGAATAAGACTCTAATATACACTATGTGATCAAAGTATCCGAAGACCTGGCTGAAAATGACCTACAAGACTGTGGCGCCGTCCATCGGTAATGTTGGAATTCAATATGGTTTCGCCCACCCTTACCCTTGTTGACAGCTTCCACTCTCGCAGGCATACGTTCAGTCATGTGCTGGAAGGTTTCTTGGGGAATGACAGCCCATTATTCATGGAGTGCTGCACTGAGGAGAGGTATCGATGCCGGTCGGTGAGGCCTGGCAAGAAGTCGGCGTTCCAAAACATCCCAAAGGTGTTCTATAGGATTCCGGTCAGGACTCTGTGCAGACCAGTCCATTACAGGGATGTTATCGTCGTGTAACCACACCGCCACGGGCCGTGTATTAAGAAAAGTTGCCTGATCGTGTTCACAGATGCTATCGCCATCCCCGAATTGCTCTTCAACAAGGGGTGCAAGCCTCCTCCATGAAAAACACGACCACACCATAACACTACCGCCTCCAAATTTTACTGCTGGCATTACACACACTGGCAGATGACGTTCCTCGGGCACTCGCCATACGCACACCCTGCCATCGGATCGCCATATTGTGTACCATGATTCGTCATTCCACACAACGTCTTTCTACTGCTCAATCATCCAAGCAGCCGCTCGACTACGAAATCCAAGTTTTCTCACCTCCCACCTAACTGTCAAAGTACTTTCAGTAGATGCTGATGCAGTTTGGAATTCCTGTGTGATGGTCGGGATAGATGTCTGCCTATTGCACATTAGGACTGTCTTCAATTGTCGGCGGTCTGTCAGTCAACAGACGAGGTCGGCCTGTACGCTTTTGTGCTGTACGTCCCCTTCACGTTTCCACTTCACTATCACATCGAAAACAGTGGACCTAGGGATGCTTAGGAGTGTGGAAATATTGCTTACAGACGTATGCCATAAGTGACACCCAATCACCTGACCACGTTCGATGTCTGTGAGCGCCCTATTCTGCTCTCTCATGGTGTCTAATGACTATTGAGTCGCTGATATGAAGTACCTGGCAGTAGATGACAGCTCAATGCACCTAATGTGAAAAATTTATGGTATTGGGGTGTGCATATACTTAGGATCACATTGTACATGTGAATATCGCACATTCCCTTCAGAAAATCACGATAATTGAGAGAATTCTAGCCCGATCCTTCTGAGTCATGTGTTCATTATTTACTTAATCTGTGTGGTCGTAAGGAGCTCTTCCTCCTCATATTAATTTTCGCTATTACTTTCATTACTAACCTTAAACGGTCCATCTATAGGTCGTTTCGGAGTCTCAAAGCTTTCTATCCCACTCCAGTTTGAGAAGACGATGTGAATACAGTTGAGGTTGACAGTATTTAGTAAGAAAGTGAAATTAAGAGTTAATCACACTAGCGCCGGTGCAACTGTTTCTACACTAATTCTTCAAGTTTCAGTGAGCAATTTTACCCGTAATGACCGTAGTGGCACGAGAAAGGGACCAGTCGTTTTCTGGTGTTTACTTTAGTGAGGCTAAGCCGATCAGACTGGATACGCACAAAATATTCGTCTTCTGAGCACAGAAAGAAGAATCTTACGGTAATGTTAGGAGTCGTTAAACCAACTACTCCGAGAGGCTTTTCTTCCTCCGCACACAATGGCACTTCTCTGTGCGGTGTGAGAGTGGTGGCGCAAGTTTACCTGTTGCGACGGCTATGATGGGTTGTGTTTACAGTGTGGTGTCTACGTAGTACGATGATAACATAATATTGCTGGTATGTAATGTTCTCCTCTCGACTGGTACCACGACGGCCCCTGGGCTTAACGCCCCCTCCGACGGATGGATATGGTTGCGTGCACATTTATTCTGGGTGTTACAAGAAGGTATGGCCAAACTTTCAGGAAACATTCCTCACAGACAAAGAAAGAAAATATGTTATGTGGACATGTGTCCGGAAACGCTTACTTTCCATGTTAGCGCTCGTTTTATTACTTCTCTTCAAATCACATTAATCATGGAATGGAAACACACAGCAACAGTACGTACCAGCGTGACTTCAAACACTTTGTTACAGGAAATTTTCAAAATGTCCTCCGTTAGCGAGGATACATGCATCCACCCTCCGTCGCATGGAATCCCTGATGCGCTGATGCAGCCCTGGAGAATGGCGTATTGTATCACAGCCGTCCACAATACGAGCACGAAGAGTCTCTACATTTGGTACCGGAGTTGCGTAGACAAGAGCTTTCAAATGCCCCCATAAATGAAAGTCAAGAGGGTTGATGTCAGGAGAGCGTGGAGGCCATGGAATTGGTCCGCCTCTACCAATCCATCGGTCACCGAATCTGTTGTTGAGAAGCGTACGAACACTTCGACTGAAATGTGCAGGAGCTACATCGCGCATGAACCACATGTTGTGTCGTACTTGTAAAGGCACATGTTCTAGCAGCACAGGTAGAGTATCCCGTATGAAATCATGATAACGTGCTCCATTGAGCGTAGGTGGAAGAACATGGGGCCCAATCAAGACATCACCAACAATGCCTGCCCAAACGTTCACAGAAAATCTGTGTTGATGACGTGATTGCACAATTGCGTGCGGATTCTCGACAGCCCACACATGTTGATTGTGAATCGAGGAAGTACAGTACATACTGACGAAACTGAAATGAGCTCTAACATGGAAATTAAGCGTTTCCGGACTCATGTCCACATAACATCTTTTCTATATTTGTGTGTGTAGAATGTTTCCTGAAAGTTTGGCCGTACCTTTTTGTAACACCCTGTATGTAACACATCGCCTTACAAACCCTCGCATGCCGTGACGAGTACGTGGGCGGCCGTGTAATACCGAAAGCAAAGGATGATTCCGCAGCTCATCAGGCGATATGACAGAAAGAAGGTCAGTGTTAGTCGTAATGTCATCTGTTTTACAGATGACATTCGACCGATGGTGACCTTCGTCCTGGATTACATCACGGCCGCGGGGCAGAACTATTCCCATGAAATCGAACATGATGAATTGATACTAAATCAGGTGGCAGATTTGGGACTTTTTGATGAGGAACAAACTGCTATTGTATCCATAATTTACGTGTCAAATGCTTTTTGAAACAATTAAAAAATTCAGGCGTGAATTAAAGCTTTAAAGTAATTACAGAGAGGAAAGACTCTTATGATAGTAGTTTTCCACATGCAGAGGAACCTAAATCTGTAAACAGATTTTGCCTGCAATAATTTTAAGACGAATTAATTATTTGTGGTATATTTCGGCGAATGTTAAAGATTCTGTTTTCAACGGAGTGTCTTCTTGTTGCATACATAAATACAGGTCAGTTCTGACGGTTGCAGCGGCGACAGGGCAGGGAACTTCTGGGGCAGAAAGGAAGAGGCCAGTTGTGTGAGCTATTAGGCGAGACCTAGCTGTCGGTGCAGCCAGTCGGTTGGCACCATCTGTACTTTTTGAACGCGTCCGTATGTTAGTGTGCAGCGTCGGTCAGTTACGTAACAAAACCTCTGACCAACGCCGCATCGGCCCATTCTGCAAGATCTTCAAGCAAGATCTAGTCCGATGTGTTCTCGGTTAAGTTCGAAATGTTCAATGCTCATTCTACACTATGATTCAGTTGACCCAGCCTATAGGTTTCATGTAACCCGCAATGCATTCAAAAACGATACATGAGATTTCGTGTTCTCCCGCTTTTATGCACAAACTATTAGTCACACATGAAAAATGAACAGGTCCTTTCGTAGGAAATTTACCATTGTTAAATTTAGTGTTGGAATGTATTTTCGCTGCAGGCTTGTGTGATATCTCCTGGAGAGACATTTGCAAAATCTATGTGATATATGTAAAAAAAAAGAAACATTTATCTGTATTATTATTCTAATATTATTATTTCATTTCTGTATGAAAAGGTGTCTATTATGTAGGGTCTGTAAAAAAGAAAATAATCATTTTTCATTTTTGTGTTCGTGCAATATTTATGTGTCTATGTTTTGCAAATAACGTCTGTGATCGGCGAGTGTGGAAATCGAAGCAGACGATGATAACTGAAAAAATTAAAAAAAGATATTTATTAGCGTACTGAATTGCTTATAAATAGTAGAGGCTTAAATGTTACTCTCTCCGTCTTCTTGTAGCCGTTAAAGTTGTAAGAGGCTGTGACGCTCGCTTGAATGCTTGGTTAGGTTTCTTTTGTTCTTAGTTCGAGAAAGACGCCATTGGAGGCTGATGTATAAAAAAGAGTGTACTTTGAATTTATGTTGATGTTTGAATATAGAAATAGTTAAAAATACTTGTAATAATTTATTGCTAGCTTGCCCTGTATTTCATTTCACATTTTTTAGCCGTTTTCAGCATATTTAGAATTTTTCATGAAGGAGAGCTGTGCCGCGATCGCGGGAGCCTCTACCGCGGCAAATTCAAATTATAATTGAATCAAAGAAGATTTCCCACAATCAAGCAGGCAGGTAATGGTGCATTAAAAGTATTTCTTTCAGCTTCCCGGAGACGTCAGAGGATAATTGTGGATTTTATTATGTCATTTTCAGGTGGACATAGGCAACTGCTATTACAATCTCAGTGACGTAAATAATTTACGTAAATCAGAGTGGTAAAACTTCACTTGTGTGATTTTCTTTGTCTTTGCTGCTGTGCTGAAACCAGTTCTGGCTAATAATAATATTAAAATCAAATTTCATTTCTTGTTTCAAGCTCTTGTGTTAGTCGTGGCGATCAATAGTGTTCATATGTTAAAAAAATCCACTGCAGCTTTTATGCTCAGCGAACATACCACACTGTAACTTCTGCACTTGTAAACAAGAGTACTTTTCAGTGCATTTCAGAGATGAAGTTAGAGAAGGACATGTTTAATTTCATAATAATTAGTTACAGTAATGATACCGTGTTCCATTTCTAACAGGTCTGATCAAGGTTATATGGACATAGTTTACAAATTAAAGATCACGCGTTCACAGCAAGAAATATTTTAGTGTTGTGCTTATCCCCACATTACAATTTGAGGTGCACAAAGTTGAAGTTTTTCAACTACAGAAACTAATAATGAGAATCGCATGTTATCTTTTGTACTCGCAACAGTAAGCAATATACAGTTAATTGAAATGTTATGTAACATAAACTGCATATAAAATCAAAAAGTGTGCGGTGGGGAGACGCGACACTTGAATAATTCCAAAACTAAGGCCTCTAGAGAAAACGTATCCCATTACAAAATTTAATTGCATTAAATTTCCTACAAAAGGGTCATGTTCATTTTTTGTGTCCGACAAACAGTTTGGCTATATAGTGGGCGAGAGAATGTGGTACTTGAAGGCACTGGTGGTTCCATAAACCAATGGGTAAAGTCAGTTGAATCAGCCTATATGTGCAGTCCCTGTGACTGCACAAAGGCTGAACTCAGTTAAATATTGCTCTGTTCAGTTCCAGTTTCAGAATACATGTTTGTTTTGTATTTAGTGCACCTTTTCATTATTAGTGTTGCGATTCCAACGACCTTTCCACAGTGTCCATACAAATGAGTGGTCCCCTGCTAGTATGAAACTAGTGCACGGCTTCCCACGGTCTAATACTGAATAGGGAATTTATCTGAGATCCCGATGGCCTATTAACGTTTATCTCTCCCGTTAGTTGAGGCAGGCTCTTTCCTTTTATGCCGCCTTGGATTCGAACAGCTTGTCATCAGTTTAGGTGTGGTGGCGCATTTTCATGACACAATAAAAGAAGTCTTGGAACGTAATGCAGGTAATCAGGAACCTTGTACCATATCTCCTGCTCTTACTGGTAAAATACTGCAGTTGAATTTTAGTTCCAGCACCAGAATTCGAACCTCTGAGACGAGCAGAGGCATGCGACAGCAACCTCGGCTATGGTGGATGACGATGGACGGAGAATGCTTAACTACTCGGATAGAAAAAAACTTTTTAAACGCTAATCACCATTTATTTCAAATGGAAGTAAGCTGTCCATTAAACTGAACAGCTTCGGTGTTGGCATTACAAAACTAGCCGAAAAACTCAGCTTTACATTGATTGCCAACATTTCTTCAGCTGCATTGGCGTCCTCTTCGTTCTCCGGCATCTCTTGAAATTCCTTTACATCGTCATCGCAGTCCATCTCCGTGTCCGTGTCCATGTCCAGGCTTAAAATAAAGAAAACTTTATATTGCAATGCAGTCTACTAACAATAATCCGATGACATGTATACATTAATCTATTTCATACTTATTTGGAATATTGTGACACTAAACCTGTTGTAATATCAGTGAAATTGCTAATAGCAGAAAAGCTGTTTCTTATAAGATGGCGATAAACTAGTGCCGGATTGCGGATTCTCGTGTTGGGGAGGACTCTGAATGTTATCTTCGATGGACAGTGGTCCACAGGTGTGGAAGTCACACCAGCGTAGTGCATCAGGGGTGTGTCGGGATCCTCGCAGTTCGTGTTGTACATTAATGATCTTGCAGTCAATATAAATAGTAATCTAAGACTTCCCGTGGATAACAGTTATCTATAGTAAACTATTGTCTGAAAAAAGCTGTACAGATATTCTGTGAGATCTTCGTAAAATTTGAAAGTGATGCAGGTATTGGCAACTTGCTTTAAACGTTCTGCAGCGTCATCGCGGCAACTTCTCTATTAAAAAAAAATCCTATGACTATAGTATCAGTGTGTCAGCTTACATAAACGACTGAAACGATTGAAACGACTGACTGTAACAGTTTTTAGGGATATGAAATGGAAGTATCGCATTGGCTTAGTCGTAGGTAAAGCAGATGGCAGACTTCGATTCATAGGTAAAATACCACGGATATCCAATGAGTCTACAAGACTGCGTTCCAGTCATTCAGGTGACCAATTCCAAATACTGTTCAAGTCGGTGTGACCCGCACTAGACAGGACTAACATGGCATTCTGGACGTATACTGAAAATGCTTTCACTAATCGTCATGGGTTTGTTTGGTCCAGGGGAGAACGTCACGGGGATGCTGGAATACCAGAATTGTCAGAAACTTGAAGATCGTCGCAAAATATTCCGTCAAAGAAATATGTCACAGAATTTTCAAATAACTATTAAAATGTTCTAAATACCTTTTGTAGTCGCATTATATGTTGACAGTTACTTTATTTCAGGATCATATACGACCGATTTCGCAATGGTTTAACCGCATCCTCAGATACGCACATGAATGAAAAATGCAATTAGAACTAAGAAGTATAATAATAGTAAACGGTAATGCAATTGAACTAGAAAAATAGATGAACAGATACTAGCAAAACTAATTTAACATGGGGTCATTCTGACAATTCTAGCGCCATTCGAACTTGGGAGATCGTGTATATTTAATTACCCATCTTAGTTACGGTAGCAACTGTTCATCAATCTTTCTCGTTTAACTGTATTATTTTTTACCCTTATTATATTTTCTAATTCTCAATGTGCTTTTCATAGATGTATACGTCTGAGGTTGCGAGTAAATCACTGCGAAATCGTTCGTGTAATAAAGGAATTATTAACAGCTAAGGCCGCTACAAAAAGCATTTTAGAAGATGTTAATAGAGTTTTTGTTTTAAATTAACATACTTCTATGATGTATCTAAGCTGTGGACGCCCACAGTGACCTCTCCGCTACGTTGTAGGAAATTTAGCTGTCGCGTGGCGTATGTTTATACTTCAGGCGTATTCCAGGATAGTTTAATGGTCTCATTTCCTTCTCTGTAGATCTTTGCTGTACTGTACGAGTTCACATCTAATAAACAATGCTGTAGTTCCTACCTTCCAGTTCATTTTTATTCAGATTTTTGGTACGGAGTTCTTTTAGGTTTCTTAAGTTACTGAGAAACACAAGCAACCTCTCAAATTTCCATATGATGATGAAATCATGATGTACTTAGGATCTATCATATGTGAAATTTACGCAACTGATACCATTCTGCTAACTTTACATCATCTACTATTTAGAAAAAAGCTTTTTTACTTACTTTGTCACCAGTGGGAACAGCAACTCCCAAAGGAGCCTGAAACAGAAAATGAAAGAACGTGTATTTTCGTAGCGACTGACACAGAATAAGATGTTTAAGCGGTTATCTTGACTACATAGAAAAACTGTAAAGCAGTCGTTAGAAAATTTACTCATTCATGACTTCTTCAGTATCGGCAGTTCTTATCAAAACTCCTTTGCATTAGCAACTACTAACCGACAAGTCATTTTCAAACGTCAGGTAGTCTACTTCAAAATAAAATAAAATATCGTCAGTCAGTTAAGTTAAGAGATTGATGATTTATCATTTGGAACAGTAAATGTCAAGTTTTTTATAGATTCCGCTTAGAACAATTTCGCGGTGACTGACTTCAACAATGTTTCGAGGTCCTGGCTTCAAACAGTAGTAATAACAGAACATGCAATGACTGCAGAGCCAATTCCAGATGCGCTTACGGTGGTATTTCTGTGACGAAACTTAGGAGAGCGTGAGTTACACTCTGAAGTTCATTCCATAAATGGATGCTTTTTCGAAACCTTATCACATATGAAACATCCAACTTCGTTGTGATTTTTCAAATCAAATTAGCTGGACGAGACAAAATGTATCATTAAGCCGTGTGGTGAAACTGCATGGGATCCACTTCAACCTACAGAAACAGTGTTTCTCAATACGATAACACGTGCTTAGTGACTAATCTGGTGAACAGTTCGTCTTTGTTCTCGTCGTCAGTCTTTGGACTGGTTTGATGCAGTCCTCCACGAATCTCAGAGTAGCACTTGCAACCTAAGTTCTCAGTTATTTGGTGGATGTATCCCAATCTCAGTCTTCCTCTACAGTCTTTACTTACAGCTCCCTCTAGTACCATGGAAGGTATCCTCTGATCCGTTAACAGATCGTATCATTCTGTCCCTTGTTCTTATCAGTGTTTCCATATGTTCCTTTCCTCGCCATTTCTACGGAGAACCTCCTCTTTCCTTACCTTATTAGTGAACTTTAAACATTCGTCTGTGGCACCATACCACATCTGCTTCGACTTTCTTCTGTTCCCGTTTTTCCAAGGTCCATGTTTCACTACCATACAATACTGTGTTCCAAACGTACGTTACCAGAAATTCCATCCACAAATTAAGGCCTACGTTTGATACTAGTATGTTTTTCCTGGCCAACGACGCCCTTTTCGCCAGCTCTCAGTTACTTTATATGTCCTCCTTGCATAATCCATCATGGGTTATTTTCCTGCCTATGTTGCAGAATTCCTTAATATCGTCTACTCCGTGATCCCTAATTCTGATATTATGTTTACCGCTGATCTTATTTCTATTACTTCTCATTACTTGGGTCTTTCTTCTGGTTAGTCTCATTCTGAAGTGTGTATCTATTAGACTGTTCATTGCATTGAATAGGTCCTGAAATTATTACTCACTTTCACGGACGACAACATTGTCTTCAGCAAATCTTATCATTGATAATCTTTCACCCTCATCTTTAATCGCAATCTTGAACCTTTCTTTATTTACCGCGATTGTTTTTTGGATGTATAAATTGAACGCTAGGGTCGCAAGGCTACATCCCCGTCTTACATCCTTTTTAATCCGATTACTTCTTTCTTGGTCTTCTAGTCTTTTTGTTCCCTCTTGGTTTTTGTAAAAGCTATATACTAAGTCTTTCGCTAAATCTTACTCCTCTTCTTCTCATAATTTCGAATGTCTTGAACCATTTTAAATTGTCGAATGCGTTTTCCAGGTCGACAAATCCTATGAACGTGTCTTTATTTTTCTCCAATCGTGCTTCCATTATCAAACGCAACATCATAATTCCCTCTCGGGTGTCTTTACCTTTCCTAAGGACAAACTGGTCGTCACCTAACAGCTCCACCATTTTCTTTTCCATTCTGCTGTGTATTGGAGCCGGCCGAAGTGGCCGTGCGGTTAACGGCGCTGCAGTCTGGAACCGCAAGACCGCTACGGTCGCAGGTTCGAATCCTGCCTCGGGCATGGATGTTTGTGATGTCCTTAGGTTAGTTAGGTTTAACTAGTTCCAAGTTCTAGGGGACTAATGACCTCAGAAGTTGAGTCCCATAGTGCTCAGAGCCATTTGAACCATTTTTGTGTATTGGATTCGTGAGATGTAAGGGCGACTGCAAGATGCTTCTCGCTCTTATGTGTCCTTGCTATCTTTGGAATAGTGTGGAATATATTTTTCCAAACGTATGATGGTATATAGCCAGTTTCACATGTTTTACAAACCTACGTGAATTGTCGTTTGGTGGCCATTTCCGTCAATGATTTTAGAAATTTTGCAAGAATGTTATCTGTCGTTTCTGCCTTCTTTGATTGTAAGTTTTCTAAAGGTCTTTTAACCTAAGATTCTGATTCTGGTTCTCCTACGCCTATCATTGTCACTCTTAGATGCACAGTGGTCAGTGTATCTGGCTGCTAAGCATATGATCCGGGTTCGATTCCTGGTACTGCCAGGGATTTCTCCTTGCTGGGAGAACTGATACGGTTTGCACTGAGCCACGTGAGGCGAGCTGAGGAACTATTTCTGTGTGGAGCAGTGGCTCCAAGGTCAAGAAAGCCGACAGCATCCGGGTGAGCGATTTGCTGAATCAGTACCGTATCCGATGACGTCACTGGCGTAGGATGACATGCCGGTTGGTCGGTCCACACTGTCCTATCATGGCCAGGAGGCAGAGCTTTTCTTTGATATATCAATAACTGGAGTCGTTAAACCTGAAAGTAACGTGTGATGTACCACAACGAATTCTGAGTTAATCGTTAAATTTCAGAATATATGTAAAGGAACTGGTAGACAATGTCTTTAGTACAAATTTTCTTTGTGGCAAACCGCAGCTTAATCAGTTCATAGTTAAAAGGTTTTTTAAAAGGTTTCGTGATAAAATCTTCTAAAAAATTGCAGAGTCCGCTTGTAGCACTGCTAATGCTCAGTTACTGTGAGATCAAGGTACAACAGATTTCGCGATAATCAATCGCATCTTCAGGTTAATTTGGTGTGGTTACATCAAGCGATTATACCAATACGATCTCCAAAAGTTATATAAGGCACGTATCTAGGCAACATCAGATCCAATGGTTGTTGAAAGATCCATCAATAACCTTAGATAATTATGAACCATCACACAGGGAATCCAGCCAAATTAATCTGAAGATGCGATTCATTATCGCGAAACCGTTTGTACCTTCATCTCATAATAATTGAGGATTAGCAGCCACAAGCGGAATCCAGAAGCTCAAAAATTTTAAAAGATTTTTTAACACTGTTTTTAGGGCTCTCACGTCGTGAGAAAAGGTTACGAAATGTTGGAGAACATGTTGATGGTGAGTGTGGTAGGAAACACTGTTTCCTTACTATCAGCTAAACAACAAGGAGAAATATAATATAAAGGCCGTAAACAGAGGAGCAGCGGATATCTTTTGATTTTAGAGTGATGATCGGTCTTTGCAATCACTCGCAACCATCTTGTAACATTGGTCTGGAGAGATGAAAACCGTTATAAGCGCTACATCTAACCGTGGAGAAGTCAGGTATGGGGCTGAGTTTAACAGAAAAAATACTTAGGCTGTGAAACGTACTCACAAAGGATGTCGCCGATAAATTTCCCGTTGCACCAATCACTGGGATGTTCGTCTGACTTCTACCCTTACTAAGTTGGTCTATCGTAAGATACAGAAAATATTAAAAAATGATTCTTTGTGGGAAGTGATTTTCCTTGATCAGGGCGTAATTTTTGGAACAATCACTTTGCATCAAGCTTTAGCTGTTTACTAATTTCGTCTCCTTGCGCATCTCCAGGCTAATTGTACTGCTGACACCACTGTGAAAATCAGAAACCATACAGCAGCATCTTAACTTGTGCACATCTGTGTCGAGAAAGTAACATTTGAAAGCGTTCCTAATAAAGACTTTTTGCGATCATGATAGTTTTAGGCACAGTTATCTGCAGAGTTAATTCTATATGCAAAAATAGGAAAATGGGACCCTTATGCGGATTTTGTCACAGTGCCAGCAAATCACACATTAAACTATGTTAGCTTCACATTAAAACAAAACAAGTGGATTGTAGAACATTTAACAAATGAGACTATTGATTCAAAGAAGTGTTTCGAATTTCGACACGGATTTGTTAAGTAAGAGCGAGAGCATCACAGAAATGTGCCGTAGCGCACACTGCATCGCGGAAGATCTTATTCTCAGTATCAAGAGATCTCTCGTTCCAACACGAGCTAAGACACTTTCTGAATCCCGTAACCTGGTATAATGACCATGAGGGTGGAATTAGATGACACAGGACACTGGCACAGGGAAAAGTTCTCGATAGTGTTGAGGCAGAGTCATGCAATATTTTTTGAACGAATAAACTGCCATTTGACTGTGTATTACTATATTTATATTCTACCTTAACAGACATGACATGTTAATAGTCTAAGAACTTTTAACATTGTACTCGATAACGGCTTAAAAGTCAAAATCTAAATACACACATGAATAAAAGTTTTGCATTATCTCGGTTCCGAGAGTTCCGGAACCTGTACAAAAAATTGGAATAGGCCTCAAAGTTAACATGATTTCCGCCCTTTTTATTGCTCATGAAAACCACACATTGCATGTTGTACCACTACACAGCTAGACATTCAGAGGTGGTGGTCCAGAGTGATGTTCACACCGGTACACCCAGTAGAACATCCTCTTGCATTGATGCATGCCTGTATTCGTTGTGGCATACTGTCCACAAGTTCATGAAGGCACTGTTGGACCAGATTGTCCCACTCCTCAACGGCGATTCGGCGTAGATCCCTCAGAGTTGTTGGTGGGTCGCGTCGTCCATAAACAGCCATTTTCAATCCATCCCAGGCATGTTCAATAAGGTTCATGTCTGGAGAACATGCTGGCCACTCTAGTCGAGCGATGTCGTCATCCTGAAGGAAGTCTTTCACAAGATGTGCACCAAGGGGACGCGAACTGTCCCCCATGAAGACGAATGCCGATATGGTTGCACTATCGCTCGGAGGATGGCATTCTCGTATGATACAGCCGTTACGCTGCCTTCCATGACCACTAGCGGCGCACGTCGGCCCCACATAATGTCACTCCAAAACAGCAGGGAACCTCCACCTTGCTGCATTCGCTGGACAGTGGGTCTAAGGCCTTCAGCCTGACCGGGTTGCCTCCAAACACGTCTCCGACGATAGTCTGGCTGAAGGCATATGCGACACTCGTCGGTGAAGAGATCGTGATTAAAATCCTGAGCGGTCCATTCGGCATGTTGTTGGGCCGATGTTTACCGCGCTGCGTGGTGTCGTGGCTGCAAAGGTGGACCTCGCCATGGACATTGGGAGTGAAGTTGCGCATCATGCAGCCTATGGCGCACAGTTTGAGTCATAACACGACATTCTGTGGCTGCACGAAAAATTTTTTTCAACATGGTGGCGTTGCTGTCAGGGTTCCTCCGGACCATAATCCATAGGTAGCAATCATCCACTGCAGTAGTAGCCCTTGAGCGGCCTGAGCGAGGCATGTCATAGACAGTTCCTGTATTTCTGTATCTCCTCCATGTCCGAAAAACATCGCTTTGGTTCACTCTGAGACGCCTGGAGACTTCTCTTGTTGAGAGCCCTTCCTGGCACAAAGTAATAATACGGACGCGATCGAACCGCAGTATTGAGCGTCTAGGCGTGGTTGAACGACATACAACACGATCCGTGTACCTCCTTCCTGGTAGAATGACTGGAACTGATCGGCTGTCGGAGCCCCTCCGTCTAATAGGCGTTGCTCATGTATGGTTGTTTACATCTTTGGGCGGGTTTAGTGAGTCTCTGAACAGTCAAAGGGACAATATCCACAGTCAACGTCTATCTTAAGGAGTTCTGGGAACCGGGGTGATGCAAAACTTTTTTTAATGTGTGTAGAACAGACGATAAATACAGTACTAAACAGTCACATGGTGGTTTATTCTTTCAAAAAACATACACCAGGGTACCGACGATATTTGTATCTGTTCACCGTACGACAACGGATAGAGGAGAAGGAGGAAAATTACTGTTATGTACGAATACCCGCCTCCACAAGCAGTATGATGGCTAGATACTGATGAAGATGCTGATGCAGATGCAGTTACAGAACCAACGACGTCTCCTTCGCATGATGCTCCGTCCACAATCTGCCCTGTCCTAGTCTTCAATCGATACAGGTCGAGTCGTTATTGGGAACCACAATTAACAGTGATGACAGCCGCCGAGCCTATTTTCAAGGAGCATATTGAGGTCAGCCACGATTCGTCTCCTGCGTCCTACTACTATAGACTTGAGTCTCTGCAGCAGAGGTCTGCTCTGGTTATTATTCGTGCTGGATTAAAATAAGCAAAAATTCTGCCAAACGGTGTGACTAAATGTTTAACGAAGTTTTGGAGTTACGTAAATGCAGTAAGCGCATAGAAATAATTTATTTAGTCCTTCAGTTACATACTGGAACCGAAACGGAATAGATAAAAATAGTGCCGAAATGTAGAATTCGGACTTCCGAAAGGCTTTACCGCAGAAGACCATAATGAAGTTCTTCCTTTCAATAACCCGTGGAGATTGTGGAAAAGAACTACACTTTGTGATTAAATGTATCCGGACACCTGGCTGAAAATGACTTGTAAGTTCGTGGCACCCTCCATCGGTAATGCTGGTATTCAATGTGGTGTTAGCCTACCCTTAGCCTTGATGACAGCTTCCACTCTCGCAAGCATACGTTCCGTCAGGTGCTGGAAGGTTTCTTGAGGAATGACAGCCCATTTTTCACGTAGTGCTGCACTGAGGAGAGGTATCGATGTCTGTCGGCGAGTCATGGCACGAAATCGGCGTTCCAAAACATCCCAAAGGTGTTCTGTAGGATTCAGGTCAGGACTATGTGCAGGCCAGTCCTTTACAAAATGGTTCAAATGGCTCTGAGCACTATGGGACTTAATATCTGAGGTCATCAGTCCCCCAGAACTTAGAACTACTTAAACCTAACTAACCTAAGGACATCACACACATCCATGCCCGAGGCAGGATTCGAACCTGCGACCGTAGCGGTCGCGTGGTTCCAAACTGAAGTACCTAGATCCGCTCGACCACAGCGGCCGGCAGTCCATTACAGGGATGTTACTGTCGTGTAACCACTCCACCACAGGCAGTACATTATGAACACGTGCTCGACTGATACAATCGCTATCCCCGACTTTCTCTTCTACAGTGGGAAGCAAGAAGGTGCTTAAAACGTCAGTGTAGGCTTGTGCTCTGAAAGTGTCACGCAAAACAAGGGGTTCAAGTCCCTCCATGAGAAACACGACCACACCATAACACCACCGCCTCCAAAATTTACTGTTGACATACTCACGCTGGCAGATGACGTTCACCGTGCATACCACAACGTGCCATCAAATCGCCACATTGTGTACCGTGATTCGTCACTCCACACAACGTTTTTCCACTGTTCAACCGTCCAATGTTTACACTCCTTACAAGAAGCGAGGCGTCGTTTGGCATTTAACGGCGTGATGTGTGGCTTATGAGCAGCCGTTAGACCATGAAATCCAAGTTTTCTCTCCCCCCGCCTAACTGTCGTAGTACTTGCAGTGGATCCTGATGTAGTTTGGAATTCTTGTTTGATGGTCCGGACAGATGTCTGCCTATTACTCATTACGACCCTCTTCAACTATCGGCGGTCTCTGTCAGTCAATAGAAGAGGTCGGCCTGTAGGCTTTTGTGCTGTACGTGTCCCTTCACGTTTCCACTTCACCATAACATCGGAAACAGTGGGCCTAGGAATGTTTAGGAGTGTGGAAATCTCGCTTACAGACGTATGACACAAGTGACATCCAATCACCCGACAAATTTCAATGTCTTTGAGTTCCGCAGAGCGCTCCATTCTGCTCTCTCGCGATGTCTAATGACTACTGAGGTCGTTGATATGGAGTACCTGGCAGTAGGTGGCAGCACGATGTACATAATATGAAAAAATTGTGTTTGGGGGGTGTCCGGATACTTTTGATCACATAGTGTAGCTCCGCTTCTAGTGTCAGTTTATTATAGATCGCTTCAACAATGAAGGCTATCAAGCGATTGAAGGCTACCAAGCGATTGGGAAAAGGCACAGGTCATATGCGTTTTCAAGAATGGTCGTCGGATACAGGCATATAATTACAGGGTTTAATGGCTGACGTCTATCTGTTATAGAATTATGGAATATATTTAATTTGGGCGAATTATGACTTCCTGGGAAAAAAAGAAAACTTCTCTATGATAAGTCACAATGGGTTGTGAAAATAGAGCCTTTGAAAAACTAAGCTCAAACTGTTCGTACATAAGATCCAAAGTACAGTAGATGGCGCCCAGGTCCGTTCCGAGTTCGTTGAGTTTGTACGCATTCGATACGGTTCCGCACTGGCGATTTATGAACAAAATATGAGCTTCCGAATATCCAACTTCATTCTTGATTGGATTCGTAATTTCCGGGTGTATAGAATTCGACGTGTCCTTCTGAAAGGCAAAAAATCAGCTGATGTAAAACTAATTTGTGGAGTAATTAGCGGACAAAATTGAACTTGTCGAGTATCGAATCTGATTTGTGAATGAATTCAAAATGTGTTTCTTAAGCGGACGTAATCAATAGATGTAAAGGTAATTTCGGAAGTAACCCAAGGGAGTGTTATAGCGCTGATACCGTTTACATTATATATAAATGATCTAGTGAGCTTTTCGCGGAAGAAGGTTTTTCTATAGTAAAGTTCCAAAGCAAACAGCTGTACTGAAATGCGGGAAGATTTCCAGAAGATTGATATTTCTTGCAAGGACTGGATATTGAGCTTGAATTTATGTAACTGTAACGTACTATTTATAAATAATCGGAAAGTTCCATTACTATTCGATTAAGCCAATAACAACAAACAACAGGCAAAATAGTTACGATTAACAGTCTGGAGGAACCAATATTTTGATGAAGACTGGGAAAAGCTGATGCTAGAGTAAGACTCATTGGAAGAATATTAAAGAAATGCAATTCGCCCATGAAAGAAGTGCCTTGAGAAACGAAATTTCGAGCGATTGTTGAACATTTGTCATTAGTCTCGGATTCTTATCAGTAAGGCCTGGATTTCTAAGCACAATAAAATAGCAAGATGAGCAAGCAAATAAACTGGGAAAATGGTGAAAACAAGCACTGAAAGGAAAAAAAAGTAATGCAGGCAAAAATTATAGTTTCATAGGACTCGTACCTTATTGCAGACTGATACATTACACAAAGAATGTCTTCCTGAGATTTTCCTGTGTATCTATCTGTGCATCTATCTGTGAAGAATGATCTGTACATCGAAAATGTTCTTTCGATGTCGCATGACGTCACAGGTGTATGTGAAAACACCACACTGCTTCTTCGGTGACTTCCTCTTCAATATTTGTTTCGTCACAAAAAACCTTTTTAAAACTTTGACACCGTGTTTTGTGTCCGGAATTTTTCTCTAGCACATGATTTACTTTCTCGAAAGCAGCTTTTCAAACTCTTTGTATTTGTGACGACAATGTTACAAAAATTTAGTCCATCAGAGAAAATGAATGTTACAAGGAATTATTTAGAGCTTCCAGCTGTTTTAAAATATCAGGTATTTTAGAGAAATGATTATAGATGTACTCTGTCTTTTCTTGGATTCCATTTTAAGCAAAAAATTCATGGTCTATGGTAATAGTGACTGCATCTTCCGAATTTACGGAATTCAAAACATTTTTCCTTTCACTGAAATGTTCTGCGTTGTATGACATATCCTGTTACTACGTTCCTACTGAGTAAAAAGTGGGTGAGGAGTTAAAGCCATATTTGGAAGATGTTCACGGAGGTTTTGAATTGTAATTGGTGACTCGATTTCTTCTTAAACCTCTCCTTATGTAACTAGTATTTATGTGCTGCGCATATATCATATTTGATCTTCATAGAAACGTTCTTTCCACATAGCAAACAAAATAAGGCATTGACGCATTCACGGAAAATACTTCCTTCAAACTAGTGTACGCATCTGTGTAAGAACGCAGACAGAAGTTTCATTGGTCGCCCTCCGTAAATACAACAGCGAGAAATCATGCAGACTTAAACTAAGGCGCGTTGCACAACGTCAGAAACTTGGAACTCGGAGATTCACGCTCCTTGACAATGACATAATTCCGATGCGGTAACTGATTCCTCTGCCCAATCACAGCAGGTTTTTATCCTTTCATTATGAGTTCACAACATCTTATACCTTAAAATTGCATTCTTACGCATTCGACCGAAGTTAATTGTCATAGGCCATTAAAAAAGAGTATCAATTATTGACAAACGACGGTTAGGAGTGATATTTACACATTTTAAATCACAGTTTTCTGTAAAATATGTTGTTTTTATTAAAAATGATAAAATAAGTAAGCAAAAACATTTTCTCGTAAAATAAGCATGAGTAAGCACAGATAAATATAGTTAAAGCTACTTATCTAGGTGTGTCTTACGAAGTATAACCTTTCTGCTTATCCCTAAAAGTGTGAAAAAGTTATTAATTTTTCTTAGAAATCCGACCATGACTCACGTCATCGGATAAAAGAAGAGCGAGGGAGGGAGAGAGAGAGAGAGAGAGAGAGAGAGAGAGAGAGAGAGAGAGATCCAATAAAAAGCGGCTCGTTTCGTTAGGGGTCAGTAAGCAAGCCAAAAGTGTTATGGAGATACTTAACAGACTTCTGGAGAAGCTTGGTGAGAAATGGAGAGATTTGTTGTTAAAATTAAGATATCGTGCTTCTGCTAAAAGTTAAGCGACTATGGCACACGCCTGGTGGAATAACCACGAAGAGAGAATCAGAGATCTTATTCGGAAGTTCGGCGACCGTTATTTCACCCTCACTCCATACAGGAACAGAGGAACAGAACTGATGGGAGGGGCAGTGTAGACGGAGATGTTTGCCTATCGAATCCGCTGGCTCCAAACGATAGATATCAAACGTGCAATTGAAAATCGACTACTCGACTGTGGTGGCGGGCATTATGAGCATGCTTATAGTGGTCATTACAGCTCCGAAAGGAGAGCGTTACTAAAATACTTGGAATTACAAAGGTAACGACTTACCTCACTCGTCTTCGATGTTGTCGTCATGAGGAAGTCGGTTTGATGTGTATGCTACCGGAAGCATTCCCTTTTTGCCATAACCTGGGTAAACTCTGCCAATGTCACGGAACAATATGGGCAGAGTGTCACATGTGCTAACTTTTCCTTGCAAACGCTAGTTATGGAAATAGATGTAGTGAAACAATTAGAGTTCGTCTGTTTATCCTGGACGCCCTTGTCTTTTAGTGGAAGCTTTCACAGATTTCCACAGCCACTCGATGTTCTGCGTGTGCACACTGGGGTCATCCGAAGGCACAAAATCTGCAGAGTGGTCGAATCCTTTGCCTTCAGTGTTTTGTAGGACTGAAAGCCGTCTATAATGACTTTACTACTGGGCAGTATAAAGTGCTTTATCAAACCGACTAAAGTTACCTCGTCTCTGGACAACACTCTCAAAACAAAACACTTCTGGGACTCCCGTTCTATACCACCAAATACCCAAATATGCGTGATTTCATTCTTTGAACGTGGTCCTCTCTTCTTTCTATGTGAGATTCGACCACATCAACAACTTTACTCGGTCCACCAATCGGTACACTGTGTTTCGTCACTCTGCTAAACCCGAAATAGTCTCACACTGTATTAGTAGATAAGCCAGTTTCCGATTCTCTTGCTTGCAGGGTGTAGTCTCGAATTCAACAAGATAGAAGAATTATGCTGGTCTCGATGGATAATTTGGAATACTCAAATCATGCATTCTTCCTGACAGTCGTTCGTTTTCCACACTTTCCGCAATGAAATTGTAACGATATTTCAGTATCAGAACTCTTCTTACGAATTTTCACATACTTCGCCCCACCGCACTCTACGCAAGCCCTCCTTTCCTCATCCGGTATTAGTCCATATTTGCGACAAAGAGTCAAACAATTTTCTACATTGTGTAAGCATGGAATTGGATTCATCCACGTGAGGCAACTGGCCGACGAAACGTCAACAACACCAGATATCACACTCACTACCGACATAAATCGTCTGTGTTTCCCTAGTAAATGGTTCTAATGGCTCTGAGCGCTATGGGACTCAACATCGGAGGTCATCAGTGTCATCAGTCCCCTAGAACTTAGAACTACTTAAACCTAACTAACCTAAGGACATCACTCACATCCATGCCCGATGCAGGAATCGAACCTGCGACCGTAGCGATCGCGCGGTTGCAGACTGAAGCGCCTAGAACCGCTCGGCCACAACGGCCGGCGTATCCCTAGCAAATCACAAATAATTTATCATAACGCTCGCCAGCACGGTCGCCTGATGGATTTACAATCGCACGTTCGATAACTATCGTTTGAAGCATTGTGGCTTCGATAGGCAAACGTTCTTGGAAATTACCTTTTTCCTATTAAGCAGTGCATTACTGTTGATAAATTCGTGGCACATGAACTACAGTATGCACCCTTCACTTTTGTATCTGAAAGCTTTTACAAATGTAGAGATAAATAGATCCCAGTTTTTTATTTATTTATAAACACGAGTTGTCGTAACCGAAAAATGCTGATCAGGGAGAATAATATGACAATCTATACCCCACGTATTCTCGAAACTACGCAGAAGAAAGAACGCTAAAGTATAGTTAGGACTTTGTGAAACAATACTGCAAGAAGAGAACCTTGCTGCAATTGGACAGATGAGTCAATTATCGCATCGGAATTATGTCAGACTGAGAAACGTGCGGATCTGCAGACGCTCGCGGCGACTTACCATAAAAGAAGGCCGGCGGCCACCTCGTGGATAATAGCGCTTAGCAAAGCGAACATTTCCGTTCAACAGCTTAGCACCAAGTGTTTCCGTGGTTACCGCCGCTGCATCTCCATTGTCGAAACGGAAGGCAGAAGCTATTCGTATGACCGCGGTTGCGTGTGAGCTCGGTTTATCACTTCATTTCATACGGACTTGCTTTTCTTGTTAGTGGGTAACATGCATGTACCGAAGCCAAAACCAAGAAGCTTCGTGCGCGTAGAAACAAGTCGGGACGAGGCCCCAAAGAAGCCTGTACCTCTAGCAAGACAAAAACAGCGGAAAGGTTCAAACCTCAGTCAAACAGGAGAATGTGAAATCAGACAGAATTATGAAATATCTCGATCAATGTGCGTCAAGACAATCGCCATCGAGGGCCATAAGTTCAGATACCGGAACTGCGACGGAAGGTGTATGGGAGAGAGTTAAGGTAGCGTCTGGTGACAAGAAGAAAGCGAGTTCAATTTTGGAAGAATAATTTCGTACTATAGGTGAAAGGTTATCGGTGCATTTTGATGGTGAAACCACCGATATTAGCGCATGGGAGCCAGATCTAAGGAGAAGTCCTTCACTTTCTGCAGAAAATATTTTTCAGCCAGCTTCATTTCAGTCGACGTTAGTTGCGGAGCTCAGGTGTCGTCAACGAAAGGAAGGCGATTGTAGTCATTGAACACGCCTCGTCTCATGTACCCAAGGTGTCACTGCGTGATGACTGTTTACGATGTTCTGTCAGTGCTAAGCCTTTCAAATCTGCGTCTACTACTAACAACTACAAACAAAATAAGCGAGTGAGGAATATTACGAATCCTCACCACACTGATCAAACGAGTTACGAACACATCCAACGCCTGGAAAATCTTCGCTGACCCTCCGCTGTGAAGAAACAGTTGTCATCTACGAACACTTCATCCAAGTCGCGATGGACAGCTGTCACTGATGCATCACACTCAGATATCTTAAAATAGTCATCTTCCATCTGCAGTCAAATCGAAACACGTGTCTACAGGTGTCCTGCATGCGGCACATGTGACTGTTGTGACAATCGTAGGCTTAGAGGCACAACCTCTGCGGTTCTGACGTTTGAGGTAACACCGTTGGAAAGGTTGCGTGACATACCTTAAACAGTTAGTGACGTCCTGATAAGACGCTTGAAACAAATTCGATGTCCGTAAAGTCGCGTTGCGATACGCCATAAAGCAATGAAATTCATACTTCAGTTTTTGTTGTAAGTAGGCTGTTTAGGTTTTCAAGAAATCATTAACTTGTTATGATGGAGTTGTATTAGAAGCAATGATGGAGCCGGTCAGAGTAGCCGAACGGTTCTAGGCGCTACAGTCTGGAGCCGCGCGTCCACTACGGTCGCAGGTTCGAATCCTGCCTCGGGCATGGTTGTGTGTGATGTCCTTAGGTTACTTAGGTTTAAGTAGTTCTAAGTTCTAGGGGACCGATGACCTCAGAAGTTAAGTCCCATAGTGCTCAGAGCTATACGAACCATTTGAGCAATGATGGAGCGCAAATGGCCCCTCTTCTGTTCACAATCGTTTTCGGAAGTCTCTAATTAGTTCGAAATAAAGTATCTGACCCCTGCTAGTCAAGGGAAGGCAGGAATCGATTGCGATTGTGGACGGGGTCATAATCATTGACTGTTGGTTGTCTTTTACGATTACACACAATTTATTTTAAACTAGTAATTCCAAACTCAACAATAAATAAAATACCACACGTCATTAATGAAGGAATAAACAACGGTGTAAATAATAGTGTTTTCAGTGAGCTACAGTTTAGTAAACCACCATTAAAATACAGATACAACATATAATGTTTTAAAAACAAGCCACTGTGATCTGGGCAGAATGCCGTACACGCCAGGAATGGCAATAAATTAAGAATTGTTTAAAGTTGCTACAACTTAGAAATTACATGTATTGAAATATTAGTGGGATGTCGCCACAAACACAGCAGAAGGCATCAGACACAAGGAATGGCAGTAAATAAGATTTTAAAGGCTTACTGCGTAAATACAAATACCAAGTTGGAATTTTAAGGCAAGTGACCACAATCGCGACTGAAGCCCTTACACGGTAAGAATACCAATAAATTAAGAATTGCTTAAGAACTCGCTGCAATTTACAAGTTACAGGTGTTGAAATATTAAAGGTAAGTCAACACAAACACAGTAGTAGGCATCAGACGCCAGGAACGGCAGTAAATAAGGTTTTAAGGCTTACTGCTAAAACACAAATACCAAAATGGAATTCTAAGGCAAATGACCACAATCACGGCTAAAGGCCTTACATACCAGGAATGGCAATAATATACAAAAATTAGAAACGTGTTGTAAAACAGCAAATACAATAGCAAAGGTTAATTTAAAAAAAGCAACTGATCACCTAATCGGTGAAATAAGATGGTAAACTTTGTAACACAAGGGGCCACAGACAGTGCTCTAGGAATCGACCTCTGAGAATTTCCGACAACAAACACTTTCGCGAGTGATGAAATAGGCAGCCAATTGCTGCATTCATTTCACAAGATGGTAACTCAGACTAGAGGCAGTCTAACGGATGAGCAATGATAATCTTGCTGAAGCTACTTGACGTCCGAAGAACCAAATGCAACAATGGAAAAATACGCCAAATCCGGAAATTTCGGTGTGCACTACGTCCACAGAATACTGTGTTTGTAGCGCCTGGAACGGGAAAGGAATCACTACCACCGCCTTCCCCAAGCACTCCACTCTCTGCTTTTCGCCTCGACGACACTACGAGCAGCACACGAACCCAAGTCACTGGAGAATAGCGAGATATCACAATGGTGGAGGTTTCTCTACTTGGATTGAAATACACTTATCTTAAAGCTTGCTGGTTCCGGTTTACGATGAGGTCTTGCACCCTCGTGACCACAGCCCTTCCATCCTGCAGTCCATTCGTGGCACCAGTGGTCCCGGCGTGTTCTCGCACTTTGCGGACCTGGCTGCTCATGAGTCCCCAACCGAACTGTACACTCACACGACCCGGCAAACAACAACGTCACCCCAAAGATGGGGCAACTGTTACTACATATCGACAACCGCTGCTGCTGCCAATAGTGGACAGGCAACGTTTGCGAAACCAAGTGGTGCATGTCAACATGAGAAGAAGGCAAACAACCGCATCCATTACAACTAAGTGATATCGTCCGGCCTCCAAAGAGGGCGGAAACCTACAAACAGCACCAACGCGAGCCGCAGCATGGCTCAGTATTCTCGTTAGTAAGGAGTGGTCGAAGACACTTGTAAAGAATAGCTTTATTAACAAAACAAAACTCAGTCGTAATGTCCTTGGATGAATACCGCACAACTACATACAATGAAATTGTCTTTCCTGTGACGTTGTCTGCCTGCACGACGAACCATTGAGTCGCGGTAGGCAGTAGCGTGAAGATCCTGGGCGTTACTGGGCCGGTGCTGTCGGCGTGTGACACCTGACGTGCCGCTGGTGCAGACCAAGGCTACGTGGGTTGAGCCTGCCAGCGTTAAGCGCTGAGATGAAACTGCTGGTACTGTCAACTGGTAGCGCTGCAACTGAACTGCTGATGCTGCTAGAAAGAACTGCTGGTACTGCCGACTCGAGGCGTAGGGCGTAGCCGACTTCGCCCGTGACCTGGCGGAGCAAAAGGGTGCTATGGAGAAAGCACTGTCTGCTGCGACATGCACGCTGCCTGCCGGCAACGTTGGCTCTCCCCGGAACTGTGGAGGCGACGTGTAACTCCGACGTAAATAGCCCAGGCCTTACAAGTAAAGTATCTGTGTTCGTGAGAGCCGCTTACGCACGTCCTCCTGGTGGGGCAGCTGCTCTCATGGCCTGCTTGGTGCGCAGAGCAATCTACGATCACGTGGATACATCAACAAATAAATATGAGTCGGAATGAAGTCCAATTATTGTTCTCCACAAGAAGTGGTAGGGAACTGCCATTGGGATGGTGTATGTTTGGACTCATCGGGCAGTACACATCTATTTTGGCGTAGAAGATATTTTTCTTTTTATTGCTCTCAAAAAAATACATATAACAAGAAGATAAAAAAAAATATCTTTCCATACCTCTTCACTATGTGCCACGCTGGAAAAAAAGCTGTAATTTGCTCTAGAAGGTTTACATCACACATTCCCTTCCGATAATCGACGATAAAATTAGGTTTTATCACCTCCACTCTTGACTGCTGATTTTCCTTTACTCTCACTTTTCATTTTCCATTGATGTCAAAGGATCATTACCACTGCTGAAAACAGTATCAGCAAGCTTCTGTAAACCTTCATCACCATGAACTACTCTCTTCATTATCTGTGTTGTTTACTAAGATCAGCTGCCAAGTGACACAGATGAATTGTGCTTCGATTTCGAATACATTTAAGAATTTAGGAATTTAGCTCCATGAGTTCATATCGCGAAGTGTGCATTTGTGAACTGAGCTCATCACGTGATTTAAATTCCATGGCAACTTCATGCGATAACAGCTGAGAATAATGAAATTATTTGTGAAAGCCTTGTACAAATATCGTGATTGTTTTAATTATCTCTACCAGACGTTTCCTCGTGTATCAAAAGCTAAATTGAAAGAAGACGTTTTGGCAGGACCTGATACTCAAAAAATGATATTCGAGTCCAACTCTGAATGAAATTGAGACTAAGTGAGAAAGATAGTGGGGTATTATTCAAGTATGTTGTTGGCAAACAAAACGTACCAACATCAGTGTTCGTTTTACACATTAACGTGACTACCTGTCAAAAGCCTGAATAACCAACTTTTGCAGTACGGACGTGCAGGAAACGTCAGTGAGGTTCTGGAAGACACCGACAGGAATGTGGAGCCATGTCGACTCTGTTATTGTGGTCAGCCCGATGTAGGTGGTCCCATAGATTCTCGATTGGATCTAAATCCGGGGAGTTTGATGGACGTGGCCATTAAGTTCATCCTGGTGCTCATCGAGCCACGCACATACACTGCGAACTGTGTAACTCGGTGCATTGTCCTGTTGGCAGATGCCTTCGTGCCGAGGGAAAACAAACTGCGTGTAGGGGTGGACATGGACGCCAAGGATAGATATATACAGTACTTGTGTTGACCCATTTTGCGTTCCAGAATTGTGAGATTTCCCAGGGAATATAACGAATTCATTTTCTGTGGCCTGGAACCTTACGACGATTGCTGCAGGGCCATATGTGCCAACAGCCATCTGTCAGGTGGAGCACAAAACACGATTCATCTGAAAAGGGCAAGTGTCACCATTCATTGGACTTCCAGCTGCAATATTGACGTGCAAATTCCAGCCTGCGTCGTCGATTAACAGCAATCAGTGTGGGACCATGAACCAGTTGCTTTCTGCGGTGGGCAATGCTAAGTCATTTAGTGTCTGAGAAAGTTATTTTTACTACTAGCGGCCCAGAAAATTGTACTGTTATCTACTATCTTCTACCACAAGGCTAATTTATTGTGTTATAGAGACAGTTAAAATACGACCGTCCTTCTCTTTTATGACCCGTCCGGCCATCCAGATTAAGATTTCCGTGATTTCCCTAAATCGCTTAAGATGAATGCTGGTATGGTTCCATTAAAAGGGCTTGACCGATTCCTTCGCACTCCTTTCCTGTGCTCTGTCTCTAGTGACCTCACTGTCGACAGGATGTTAAACACTAATCTTGCTTCTTTTTTTTATTGCCTTCTGCATTTTCACTCTCTACAATGGCATCGTAAGGTATTTCAGAATACCGTCACCTAATAAAATTCCGATTATGGTTCATGCTTGGTACAGTCAATGCACGATCACTCTACACACGTGTCTTCGTTACCACATAAACTATTCGCTTTTGCCTGTGAGTGTGTCTTATCAATCGATCCCTTCTTCTAGCCAAGCTGTGCCATAATTTTTTCTCCTCGATTCGAATGCCTAAGCTTTCATTAGTTACTCAGTCTACTTAATTTACCTTCAGCAGTATTCCGCAGCACTACATTTCGTGTGCTTCTGCTCTCGTCTTCACTAATTACCGTCTGCAAGGTGCGTTCAATAAGTAATGCAATACATTTTTTCTGAAAGCAAGTTGTTTTTCTTCCAGGATTTCACTACACCATGTTATTCGCCACTCTGCCGGCTACAAAACCCTCTTTTACAACGTAATCTAACGTTCAGTGCGACGGAGTTACCCCACCTTACTGGCAGGGTATTTATGCCCGCATAGTACCACTTTACTGGTCGACGTGGGCGCCAACGCGTTGCTGTATCAATAACTTCCCCATCATCCACGCGCTGTTTCCCGTGGAGTGCCACAGTTATTGGACCAAACAGATAGAAGTCGGAAGGTGTGAGATCCGTCAGGTAGGGTGAATGCAGAAGTACAGACCAACCAAGTTTTGAGACTTCTCGGGTGAGCACGCTTGTTTGGTGTCTTGTGTTTCGTGGAGGAGGAGAAGTTCGTTTGCATTTTTGTGGCGGTGAACAGTCTCAAGTGGTTTCATCAATTTCACAATACACTTCCCGGTTGAACGTTGCTCCATGAGGGGGACATCAAACAGAATAACCCCTTAGGCCCCTAAAAGGCAGTCACCATGACTTTACTGGCTGAGGGTGGGGCATAGAACTTTTTCTTCTGAGGACAGATGGTGTGGCGCCAATCCATGGATTGCCGTTTGCGGCCGGGTGGCGCTCAAAAGTTCGCTAGCACTGAGTGAAGCAAGCTGCAGATTAATGTACACCTACCTCAGTACAGCGTTCGTCCGCCACCCTTTTCTCTACATTCGTAGGTACTAAGTAGACGATGTTAAAAGCAGCGCTGAAGAAAACCATCATTCATACTTACGACTGCATGGTCTGTGTAACTGAGGTAACAAAAAATGTTCAAATGTGTATGAAATCTTATGGGACTTAACTGCTAAGGTCATCAGTCCCTAAGCTTACACACTACTTAACCTAAATTAAACAAGGACAAATACACACGCCCATGCCCGAGGGAGGACTCGAACCTCCGCCGGCACCAGCCGCACAGTTCACGACTGCAGCGCCTAAGACCGCTCGGCTAATCCCGCGCGGCAACTCGGGTAACAAAATAAACATGTAAATCTCTAGTAATACCGGGAAAAGTGGATGCTTACTGCTTTCATTGAAAATGTCCGCTTCCCGATACTAATGTTTTTATCGTCTTTTAGTTACGGTGTCAACAAGCCCCCATTTACGCCGATAGCACATCTACTACTAGTTCATGCAGCTTATATCATACGCAAGACAGCCAGAAATGTTCTATGTCCAACTCAAAGTATTACGAGATTAATACAGTCAACACTATGCTACGAAATGAGTTTCACACTCAGTCCTTTTCAGTGGATTCTTGAAAGGAAGATGCTCGCCAAAAAATGTTCTGTAAATGCATACTGAACACGCCACGCAGAATTCTTCACAAAGGCCGAAAGTTTCACACTCTTTTTCTCTACAACAAACAATCCAAAATCTCCCAAACTCCACAGAACTGTCCGTAAATGCATCTGCTTGCACGGCGATATAAACCGAACGCGAAATAACAGTCACTTCTTCATTTTACACATAACTTTTTCGGACACGTCTAACATGACCTTCTCGTCCGGCTGCTAGTCCACGACTGTCTGAATGCCACTGCTTTCAGGGCATATAATTCATTCCAGTGAGTGGGAAAGACTTTACTCTGATTGGTTGATCAATATGAACAGCCAACCAGATCAATCTTTCAAGATCATATTCGCGCTTAAACTGTTTTTCTCCAATCAACATTCTCAGATGCATTTACGTCATTTCATGCTGCAAATATTAACAAAATGTTCCACCAAACCAAACCAAACGAAAACTAAGAGAAAACTATGCTTGAAGTATACTTTAGAACTGATTACCCTCTTATTACCTTTCTGGCTGCCTCATTACAAAAGGAAACACTAGCAGACATACTTCATCCGCCAGTTAGGGGGATTTATAGTTTTCATGGCACGCTGGTGACATAACATTTGCTTGTTACGTAAGGTGTAATACAATATAGAATTAAAATTTGACACATGTCCCACATACACACTGACATTCACTCTCATTTACTCTCACCCTAACACATAATACAAATATTAACTTTTAAACTGTTATTTTCATTATGAAAGAAAAATTATCGAAACTTTAGAATAGAAAATCTTTAAAAAATAAATCGGCACAATGAGAGTGCTATTAGTATTTTCAAATAGCAAAATAAATTTAAACTGTTATTGTTCCTATCTGAATTTACTCTCTTAAGTGCCAGTTAAGCACTTCTTAATGTTTTTTTATATCTCCGAAACTATTATAGGTAGCGGTATCAAAATTTCACACAAAGCTCGTCTGAATAACAAAAGGTCATGAACCAAATTTGGAATAAAACAGATAATTTTCAACACAGTTATTTACTTTCTCAGGTGAGGTGAATAAGTGATTTTAGTACGCGCCACAGTGAGCATTCTCGAGGTCCGCTTTAGCGGCAGGTCTGGCGATGACGCGTACGGCAGGTCACAAGTCGGCCGCCGCCGAATGCTACTATACTGCAGGCTTCCAAAACAGCTTGGCATAACGTAACAAAACTTACTGCAAAAATATGCAGTCGCGTAATAGCTGCGATGCTACACGTTTTGTTTCTGGTTGGAAATGATGAACCCGTTTTTCATCGCATTTCACGGTATTTCAATTAAAATTGTCACGGTCAGCCCTATAATGTGCAAGCAGTTCCACACCGGTAGCCCTTCGTCTTCTGTTACGTTGCGAGGAAAGCAACAGGTACACACTTTAGGTACCCCAAGATGTGGACGAATGTGTCACCACTACCGACAGAGAAGTCGAACTGATCAGCAAAGTGTTTGATTTTGATCCGTCAGTCACCTCCAATGAGAGTGTCCGCACTTCCCAACATTGCTGGAGTCACAACTGTGTGCAGCCAGCCTTCAGCCTGGAGATCGATCGGTATTCGAGGAATTGTTCCCATGATGACAGACGCCCCGCCCAACGACTCACTGCGCTTTTACTCGCTGCTACGTCTCCGTAGACATTCTGCAAGCGTCTATGAATGTTTGCGATGTTCTGGTTCTCTCCAAAAGAAACTCAGTGACAGTTCTCTGCTTGGAACGCACCTCCGCCACAGACACCATTGTGAAGGCTACGTGAAGCGCCATCAGCTGTCGGAACTTCATGAAACTACAGGTGCTGAAGCAAGAATATTCCACCATGTCCCGCAGTAAATTATTCATTTATTCAACAGAAGCTAGCCGAGAAAAAAAGTATGTTGCATTACTTATTGAGTACCTCTCGTATGTTTCACTTGCATGCAAGGCTACACTTTGGACAAACACTTTCAGAAAAGACTTCCTCACACTTAAATCTATTACAGATATTAACATATTTCATTTTTTTCAAGATTCCTTTTCTTGTTATTTCCATCCTGCGTTTTGCATCCCCTTAGCTCTGCTATCTTCAATTAATTTTTTTGTCGAACGGCAAAACTGGTCTACTACTTTCATAGTCTCATTTGACAATGTAGCCGGTCGCGGTGGTCTCGCGGTTCTAGGCGCGCAGTCCGGAACCGCGCGACTGATACGGTCGCAGGTTCGAATGCTGCCTCGGGCATGGATGTGTGTGGTGCCCTTAGGTTAGTTAGGTTTAAGTAGTTCTAAGTTCTAGGGGGCTGATGACCACAGATTTTAAGTCCCATAGTGCTCAGAGCCATTTGAACCATTTTGACAATGTAATTCCTGCGGTATAACCTCATTTATTTTGATTACATTCCATTACCCTTGTATTTAGTTTGCTGACGTTCATCTTATAAGCGATTATCAAGATATTACCCATCCATTAAACTGATTCCTTTGCCGTCTGCGACAGAATAACAGTATCATCGGCAAACCTTAAAGCTTTTATCTCTTCTCTTTGAATTTTAATTACTTTTCCAAACGTCTCCTTGGTTTTGCTTATTTTACTCAGTTTACAAATCGAGTAACGTTGGATGACAGACTGAACCATGTTTCACTTTCTTCTCAACTACTGTCTGCCTTTAATACTTCTATTCTTGTAACTGGAGTTTGCCTTACGAATGAATTTTAGGTAACCTCCAGCTCCCTGAACTTTATCCTCAGCTTCAGAATTTTAAAGCGTGTATTCCAATAAACCATCGCAAAATCTTTCTCTACATTTAGAAATGATATAAACATATGGTTGCCTGTTTTTTAATCTATCTTCGCGATACGTTGTAGCGCCCCTCCCGCCGGAGGTTCGAGTCCTCCCTCGGGCATGGGTGTGTGTGTTGTTATTAGCAGAAGTTAAATTTCGTTTAAGTAGTGTGTATGTCTAGGAACCGATGACCTAAGCAGTTTGGTTCCTTAGGAATTCACACACATTTTTTTTACGCTGTACCATCACTATAGCCACGTGTGTTCTCAATACAGCTTCTCTAGGATCAGCAGCAGTACCTAGTTTGTATACAGGGTGGTCCATTGGTAGCGACCAGGCCAAATATCTCACGAAATAAACATCAAACGAAAAAACTACAAAGAACGAAACTCGTCTAGCTTGAAGGGGGAAACCAGATGGCGCTATTGTTGGCCCGCTAGATGGCGCTGCCATAGGTCAACCGGATATCAACTCCGTTTTTTTAAATAGGAACCCCATTATTATTGCATATTCGTGTAGTACGTAAATAAATATGGATGTTTTAGTTAGACCACTCTTTTACCTTTGTGATATATGGCGCTTTAACAGTCACAAATGTATAAGTACGTGGAATCACGTAACATTCCGCCTGTGCGGACGGTATTTGTTTCGTGATACATTACCCGTGTAATAATTGACCGTTTACCAATTGCGGAAAAGGTCGATATCGTGTTGATGTATGACTATTGTGATCAAAATGCCCAACGGGCCTGTGATATGTATGCTGTTCGGTATCCTGGACGACATCATCCAAGTGTCCGGACCGTTCGCTGGATAGTTACGTTATTTAAGGAAACAGAAAGTGGTCAGACACATGTGAAACGTCAACCACGACCTGCAACAAATGATGATGCCCAAGTAGGTGTTTTAGCTGCTGTCGCGGCTAATCCGCACATCAGTAGCAGACAAATTGCGTGAGAATTGGGAATCTCAGAAACGTCGGTGTTGAGAATGCTACATCAACATCTATTGCACCCATACCATATTTCCATGCACCAGGAATTGCATGGCGATGACTTTGACGTCGTGTACAGTTATGCCACTGGGCACAAGAGACATTACGGGACGATGACAGTGTCATTCACCAACAACGGTAACGTAAACCGGCATAATATGCACTATTGGGCAACGGAACATCCACGATGGCTGCGACAAGCGGGACATCAGCGACCTTGGTGGGTTAATGTATGGTGCGGCATTATGGGAGGAAGGATAATTGGCCCCCATTTTATCGATGGCAATCTAAATGGTGCAATCTATGCTGATTTCCTACGTAATGTTCTACCGATGTTACTACAAGATGTTTCACTGCATGACAGAATGGCGATGTACTTCCAACATGATGGATGTCCGGCCCATAGCTCGCGTGCGGTTGAAGCAGTATTGAATAGCATATTTCATGACAGGTGGATGGCCCGCACGTTCACCGGATCTGACGTCACCGGATTTCTTTCTGTTGGGAACGTTGAAGGATATTTCCTATCGTGACCACCGACAACGCCTGATAACATGCGTCGGCGCATTGTCAATGGATGGCAAACTACTCGCTGTTGAGAGGAATTTCGTTACACGTATTGCCAAATGCAATGAGGTTGAGCATTTATTGCATTAATGTGGTATTTACAGGTAATCACGCTGTAACAGCATGCGTTCTTAGAAATGATAGTTCACAAAGGTACATGTATCACATTGGAACAACCGAAATAAAATGTTGAAACGTTCCTACGCTCTGTATTTTAATTTATAAAACCTACCTGTTACCAACTGTTCGTCTAAAATTGTGAGCTATATGCTTGTGACTATTACAGCGCCATCTGTTACAAAACGAAAAAAGTGGTCCAACAAAAACATTCATATTTCTTTACGTACTACACGAATATGTGATAAAAAATGGGGGTTCCTATTTTTAAAAAAACGCTGTTGAAATCCGTTTGATCTATGGCAGCGCCATCTAGCGGGCCAACCATTGCGCCATCTGGTTTCCCCCCTCAAGCTAAACAGGTTTCGTTCTTTGTAGCTTTTTCGTTTGATGCTTATTTCGTGAGATAGTTGGCCCGGTCACTACCAATGGACCACCCTGTATATCGGTTAGTTTAATAGTTTTCATATGTGCTACCTGCAGAAAATGAACCCTAACATTAATTTTAACATTAATTTTAATTTTCCGTTAGTGTCTCAGTTTTGTTTTTAGAGTTCGTGTATTCTGCGATAATTACTGTCATGTGAGTAGATTTCATGCTAGTTTCTATTTTTCTTGTATAGTGTAGATTTGAACCAACTGCACCGGCAGAGTTGGGTAATTTGATTCCTTGCTGGGATCAGTTTGTACTTTCTCAGTTAGTCTCTGACTGCCTTTATTACCGTAGTGCACATTTTCGGTTGTTGAGTGCGGTCACAAGATGAATTGGACGGTCAACGGGCTTCGTGTTGTCCCTCTACGCAGGAGCGACGCTAAGGAGCCTGTGGCGAAAGTTATAACGCCACAGGTGCCGCTGGAATCCTGGAAACAAGCCATCTGCGCGATTTGTCCTCAGTCGAGGGCGCGAAGCGAGCAGTGGCGGCTTTACATCAACATCTACATTATATTCCACAAGCCACCTAACGGTGTGTGGCGGAGTGTACTTCTGGTAGCACTAACTGATCCTCCATACCCTCAACCACTATCGAATGGCGCGTGTGAAGAATGGTTGTCGGTAAACTTCTGCATTCTCTCTAATTTTTCGAATTTTCTCGTCGTGGTCATTTCGCAACGTGTAAGTGGAAGGGAGTAATATGTTGTCCGATTCTTCCCGCAAAATACTCTATAGAAACTTCAATAGTCTACCTCTCCGTGTTGCACGAAGTCTCCTTTATAACGTCTGCCATTGTAGTCTGTTGAGCATCTCCGTAACGCTCTCGCGCCGACTAAACGATACCGTGAAGAGACGAAAGTCTCTTCGTTGTATCTTCTGTACCTCTTCTATCAGTGCTACCTGTTAAGGATACCAGACTGATGAACAATACTGAAGAATCGGTTCAACAAGCACCTTACAAGCCGCTTCTTTCGTTACATTTGCTTAAGATTCTTTTGGTGAATCACAGTTTCGCATCTGTGTTTCCTACTATTTGTTTATGTGGTCATTCCACTTAAGGTCGCTCTGGATAAGTACTCCTAGGTATTTTACCGTGGATATTGTTTCCAGCAGTTTCTCATCAACAGTGTAGCTGTGCAGTAGTGGACGTCTTTTCCAGTGTGTGCGCAATGTGTTACATTTATTTACGTTTAGGGTCAAATGTCAGAGTCTGCACTATTCATGAATTCTCTGGAGGTCATTCTGAAGTCTATACTGTCTTCTAGAGTTGCTACTGTCTTACAGACAATCGTATGATCTGCGAACAGTCTTAAAGAGCTTGTGACGCTTTCTGCCAGATCATAAACAGTAACGGCCATATTACACTTCCTAGGGGTACCCTAGAACTTACCATTACAATGTCGATTTTGTTCCTTAGGACAGACGTGTCGAATTCTGTCTGCAAGGAAGTCTTGAATTCAGTCGCAAATCTGGTTCAATACCCGATGAGCAACTATTTCTTTCTCTAAACTGCAGTGCGGGACAGTGTCAAATGCCTTCCTGTGATCAAGAAACACGCCATTAACCTGATCGTCGTTTGTCTGTAGCACTTTGGATCTCGTGGAGGAAAAGAGCGAACTGAGTTTATCAAGATTTATGTTTGCGGAATCCATGTTCAGTTTTTGTAGATGAGATTTTCGTCCTCCAAAAACGTCATAATTCCTGAGCATAAAATACGTTTCGTAATTCTACAACGGATTGACGTCAACGATATAGACCTATGATTGTGTGCATCCGCCCTACGAACCTTCTTCGAAATGGGAATGACATGCGCTTTTTTCAGGCGCTAGGTAATCTTCGTTTCTCCAGCTAAGATAAACTGCTGCTAGAAGGGGAGCAAGTTGTTTCACGTAATCTTTGTAGAATCTTAGAGGTGTCTCTTCCGGTTCTGATGCGTCTTCACTACTAAGCTATTGCGGTTGCTTTCTATTCCGCGATCGGTTATCTCAATGTTTGCATTTCGACGTTCGTACGGAAGACGAATATGTGAACTGATACTACGACTGCCCCATTACGCCGTAGCAACAGGTACGAGGTGTTTTCCTGTCTTGAAAACGCATCTGAGCCAGTAAGGAATGCATCTTTGTTGCGCCAGTGATAGGTTTTCCGGCCAGGTTCGGGGAACAACAAAGAGGCGGCCGAGAGGCGGTACCTGTATGTTGCTGAAAATTCAAATGGCTGTAAGCACTATGGGACTTACCATCTGAGGTCATCAGTCACCTAGGCTTAGAACTACTTAAACCTAACTAACCTAAGGACATCCCACAAATCTATGCCCGAGGCAGGATTCGAACCTGCGACCGTAGCAGCAGCGCGGTTCCGGATTGAAGCGCCTAGAACCGCTCTGCCACAAAGGCCGGCTGTATTTTGCTGAATGGGAACTACAACGTTAGGCGGGTAATGGTTTCCCCAGTAGAAAGTTAGAGAGCTCGCGAAAGATGGCAAGTGTGCTTTCGGAATGCTTTCCAGGATGTCTCATCCATGATATGGATGAGACTTTGTCAACGGTTATAGAACGCACTGAGTGAAAACTTCAGCAAACCGCAGCACATGTCGGCACGAGTGACGCTTGCTGCCAGATATCTGAGGCCATTCTCGGCTGCTTTTAGCGGCTGTGGCAAGAAGGCAGGGTGAAAACAGGGCCATTTGCAGCATTGTATCTGAGTACACCGCGGTTTTTTAATTTGGAACCTAAAACGGACAGAATCCGTCTGCCTCCCTGGTTGGTAATAATGCTCCTGGTTTGGTTAAGATTGTTTTACAAAAGTTACTGGAGGTTGTAAATCGCTGACATGATCTACGGTATCTCCGAACATAACTCCCAAATATGAGCAAAACCAATGCTCTTCACTCTTTTTCTAAAATCCACTGATAACAAGAGTTCAGTGCAACACCACAGTTAATCAGTATCTCAGCGTTCGAAGTGGGCTCCACTACAACACCTCCGCAGCCAAAATTAATTTAGAGAAGCATGGCCCTTTGAGTGGCTTAGATTATCCCAAGACGCTTCAAATACGCTATAATTAATTTCTGAAAATCGAGCCGTGGTTATTTACTTCTTAATACGTGACTGAGATGAACAAGGCAGCACATTTACGCACTCGCATTCACTCTTACAAACAGTGATTACAACCAAATTCATACATCTATACACATACACAAATGTTTGAAAGTATTGCCGCAATGATACTTACTAATAGTTAATTGTTTGCTGTTGAAAGGAGATAGCCGACCGCTGTGGACGAGCGGTTCTAGGCGCTTCAGTCCGGAACCACGCTGCTGCTACGGTCGCAGGTTCGAATCCTGCCTCGGTCATGGATATGTGTGATGTCCTTAGGTTAGTTAGGTTCAAGTAGTTCTAAGTGTAGGGGGCTGATGACCTCAGATGTTAAGTCACGAAGTGCTTAGAGCCATTTTTGAAAGCAGATAAGCAGAGAAGTAACACAATTCTGTCTAAGTTAATATTTATACAAAGGTTAAGTAACATAAGGTCAGATCGAACGTAGTAACAAGATGTCGATTGCTGTAAAGGCAGGTTGCATATGACGATGACATAAGTTGAGTTAATTAATCATCATTCAGACTAGCACTTAACTATGGTTAATGATACACTGGTAAGCCAAAACGTTACGGCCACTGCCCCTCGCGACGCTGGATGCCACATGGCGGCGTTGCGGGCACGTGTCATGGTAAAAAAAAATATCTAAGCGGAGCAAACACAGACCGAAGATATGGACTGAAAATGGGGAAATCCGTTGAGGTAAGTGACTCTCACAAAGGACAAATTGTTATGACACAGAGAGTGTGAACGGGCATCTCGAAAACGGCGAAGCTGGTCGAATGTTCTCGTGCTACTGTCGTGGGCATCTATGGATAGAGGCAGAGGGACAGTGAAAGTACCACTAGCCCCTAAATTGTTGGACGTCCACGATTCTGCACAGAACGTGGGGTTCAGAGGCTTGTCTGCTGTGTAAATTAGGATGAATGGTGATCTGTGGCATCTCTGTCGAAAGAGCATATTGCTGGTGCACGCACATATGTTTCGGAGCACACCATCTATCGTACATTGTTGGAGCTCCGCAGCAGATCAGTCCTACATTTTCCTACGCTGACCCAGTGACATCGTTAATTACGACTGCAGTGGGCACAGGACCATCGGAATTCGCCCGTCGATCAAACGAAACGTGTCGACTCGGTGGGAGCAATATCACGCTATAGGAGACATTTTCCTGCGCTTGGGACCTAAGGTAGTAATCGAAGGCACGCTGAAAGCTGTAAACCACCTACATCCCTTGATGCTTGATGTCTCATCCGACGGCGATGTCATCTTTCAGTAGTATAATTGTCCGTGTCGCGGAGCCAGAAGTGTGCTACAGTGTTTTGAAGAGCATTATAGCGAACTCGCGTTGATGTCTCGGCGACCGAATTCGCCTGATATAAACCCTATAGAATCCATCTAGGTCCCAATCAGCATGTACGCAGATCAGCGGCCCGTTATTTACGCGAGTTACATGACCTGTGCGTGGACATATAATGCTACATACCTCCACAAACCCACCAGCTGTCGGATCCCTGATTAGTCACTTCTGTACTTTTTCTAATTTGAGTTGTAGGCAGTTACATACGAACTTCAAATCAGTCCTGCTTGAAATCACCTATGTTCATTTATCAGTTACTGTAATCTTTAATCTTGCGCTCAACCAAGGAACACGCTCAACTTTCTCGCGACATATGTCACAAATATAACTCTAGTAATGACAGCCCGTAGGAATAGAATGGAATTGGATATTACACCAGGCATATAGTAAAATGTTAGTACAGCTCTAATATATAATCTGATAGTAAAGTTGTCACTGCGAGACAAATTAATGAGCTCCTAATGTAATTGTTATTTGGAGTAACATAGTTAATTATTTTTATTCAGTTAATTTGTCCATGCTTATTATTCGGACAAAGAATGTCTTTTCACACTACATAAACAAAAATGTTGGTGGGTCTGAAGCATAGAGGATAAATATCTATGGAGTGACCATTCGGATGTGCAGAACGAGAGTTCTGTCCGCAACATCTCCTGCAGCTCAAGTCACGTGATTTTGGAACGGCGCATTTTAGCCCGTTTAGCGCTTAGAGTATTTTGTGTGTTACTACTTCGCTGCTACAGATAGATCACCTTAAGAAGTACCGCGAATCTTTTAATATGCGTTTTACAGACATATTAACAATTTGACACCAGGAACTGTTGGTTTAGATAACTAAAGAACAATGATATTGTGCTTTTTCCAGTAACATAGCTCACATTCTAATTTATGTAAGTTTTTTCGGTAACGGGATAAGAAGTGACAGACAACAGTATTTTTTTTCCTCATTCATATTGTCGAATCTCTGTTCTAAGTAACAATGTTACAATGACACTATAGACGGGGTCCTAGTGTCTCGAAAAAACAACGCATTTGGTACTATGAAACTGTTACAGTAAATACGGTAAGTGATATGGACCCCTACTTGTCCATTATTATTTTCAAATTTTCTTTATTTGCCTTCTGATTTTTGTAGACAATGAAAAGTTTATAATATATTTTCGCCATGTTATTAGAAAAGTAAAACCATACTAAGAAATAAAAAAATAAATACTTAAAAAAGTACAAGACCAGTACTCAAATTTTGTAGTAATAAAAGAAGTGGCAGCCAACGATATTTCCTTAGGTTTTGTGTTTCAGTGATTCATATTGTCGAATGTATTCTAGTCAATAACTTTACAATGACCCTGAATAGGAAACCGTCTCATGCAGAAATACTTAGATGCTCACAAGCGTTTGAGAACCTGCATAAATAGGAGGTAACTAATCAGACTTCATGCTTAAATTTCATCTGCATATAAATATGCACCAATATGTACTGGCAATTTACTCAAACACACTTGCAATATTATCTAGCACCTGTCTCGTAAAATCATGGCCATAAAAGAGAGGAAATTATCTCTACAATGCAATACATTATAATAGCGTGCCTCGATATTTTTCAACAAATAAAGTGCCGTATCAATATGATATTTACAGTTACACATTTGTTGTGTGAATGACTATGAAAAGGAACTGGTCCTATTTTGACATACTTCTTTTAAATCCATAACAACGACAATACTGCACATAGATTTTACTAAAACACCACAAAGGTATATAACACAAGGTGAATACGTGTATCAAGTTTCGCTATTACCATAATTTCTAGACAAATAGCGTCATCCCAAAGTCACAGGACTAGCCCGATTTGTAAATAGTCAGAATGTGTAGTATTTCTTGTTCTGAGGTCAGTCTGCTGGCGACGTATGTTGATTTTCTTTTGTGACGTGACTGTTGGCATAAAGGGTAAAGATGGTTGGAATTTTCCGTACGAACATGCACAGTAGGCTGTAATCACTCCATGGCTATATACTAATGTGTACATGTACAGATGGCGATAGTATGGAGTAAAAATCATGTAAAATAGCAGAGCAGTGCCAAAGCTGTCATTTATACTCAGATGTTTCATGTGAAAAGGTTTCTGATGGTAGTTAAAAATTTTGAAATTGGAATGATAGTTGGGTTTTGACACATGGGACATTCCATTTCAGAAATTGTTAGGAAATTCAGCTGGCTACCAGAGGCGGTCGAAATTCAAATAGCTCTAAGCAATATGGGACTTAACATCTGAGGTCATCAGTCCGCTAGACTTAAACCTAATTAACCTAAGGACATCACACACATCCATGCCCGAGGCTGGATTCGAATCTGCGACCGGAACAGAACCGCTCGGCCACAGCGGGCGGCAGAGGCGGTTGGACGTCTGGCTCTTTCAGAGTCAGTGGAATGAGGTACCGATGCAGAAAGCGCTCACCATGTAGGAAAGAGATGCATAGGGAGAGCATATTTATTCTGGTGCGAATCAAGTACGTGTCATTGATAAATATTTGCCAACAAAAGTTGCCTTTTGCCACTCAGACATTAGGAAGAATATACGGGTCATAAATATTACTACTGTTCAGTAATTTTACAATTACAGGGAACGCTGATATTGATAAATAAATGAATAACTTCGGCATAACCGAAGATGTACGATCATATACAAACTGTACCAATTGTAAGCTCAAGTAACAGATTGATCGCCATAGTCGGCAATCCTCGATAATATGCATTTCGATCTAGTTATGCGGTGGACCACGCTCTCGTACCGTTAATAGTTAGATTATAATCAGTGCGAACAAGTTCATTTTAGGCTTCATTACGCAAAATATAGACCGTGCTATTACACTTTCAGAAACCGACGGCGCTGCTACGGCTCTGCAAGAGGATATAGAACTGCGAGAGCATCTCGACGCAACATGTAGGGAGAAGCAGCGACTAACTAAATCAGTTCAAGGACGGACTGGCTTAATTTCTGCAAAATTCGGGTGGCAAAGAGTGGCCAGTTATGCTGTACGCCACTTGTACCGCCATCTACGGACTCACCGGCTAGACTGAGAGATTTCTGGATGTTTAGTATAGATGGGGGTGGGGTTCTTGCAACCATATCAGTTGGACCCTAGACCATTGGAAAACCGTGGTCTGATCAGATGAGTCCCGCTTTCATTTGCTAAGAGCTGACTGTAGGGATGAAATGTGGCTCAGATCCCACGAAGCCGTGGACCCAAGTTGTCAACAATGCACAGTGCAAAAGGGTAGTGGCTCCGGAATGGTGTGGTCTGTGTTTAGATGGTGTGGTGTGGGTCTTCCGGTCTAACTAAACCGATCATTGCCTATAAATGGTCATGTTCGGCTACTTGGAGAACATCTGCAGCCATTCAACGACGGAATTTTTATGGATGACAGTGCTCCATGTCACCGAACCACGGCTTTTCACTGTTGGTTTGAAGAACATTCTGGACAGTTGGAGCGAAAGACTTGGCCACACATATCGTCCGACATGAACCTCATCGAACATTTATGGGACACAATCCAGTGGCCGGTTCGTGCACAAAATCCTACACCAGCAACACTTCCGCAGTTATGGACGGCTGACTCAGTATTTCCGCAGAGGACCTCCAACAACTTTTTGAGTCCATGCCATGTCGAATTGCTGCACTACTCCAGGCAAAAGAAGGTCCGACATGTTATTATGATGGGGCCCCATGACTTTCATCACCTCAGCGTACGTACTCCATTTTGTAAGCCCTCGTCGCCAGTTCTGCAAAGGCCTCGTCGCTACTGCTGTGGAATCCGAGTTGCCAGTGTTGTTACGGCAGGCCGAGTTTGTGAGTTCGTGAAACGGCTACTGGTGCAGTGCACCGCTAAGACAATTTCTCCCTGCCACAATAGCCGGCCGCGGTGGTCTCGCGGTTCTAGGCGCTCAGTCCGGAACTGCGAGACTGCTCCGGTCGCAGGTTCGAATCCTGCCTCGGGCATGGATGTGTGTGATGTCCTTAGGTTAGCTAGGTTTAAGTAGTTCTAAGTTCTAGGGGACTGATGACCATAGATGTTAAGTCGCATAGTGCTCACAGCCATTTGAACCATCCCTGCCACAATTACATAGCGGTGCCCCAGGGTCAGGTAACAGGTTAGGAGAACCAAGGATCTACAACTTTGCAACATATTGGTAACGAAGTCAACAAATGAGTTAAAAGGTTTTGTGACTAGTTGAATAATGAAGCTTGCGACAATGCTTGTAATACAACACAAAAAAGACCCTTAATGGCTAAGTGTAAATAATCGTAGGCAAACGTCACAGTACATAGCAAATACGATTTACAACTGTCTGTTCACTGCTAAGAATTCACTGAACTACGTTCTCTGTCTATGTCAGCCCTGGAATATGATCTATAACCTAGTGGGCAAGAGCTACTCTCTTCTCTTCCGAGTAGGCTTCTGTTCGTTGTCGTCTGGCCATTCGTGGATTGCACTCGGCGGGCAATTGGCCGAGGCGAAGTCGATACCTTCATCCTCAGCGCCGCCCGTGGCACTGGTAGAACTCGTGCAAGTGGCGGGTCTCTATGGCACAGGTACCAGCTCGGATCTCAGCCCCTGTGGTGCTTTTGCCCTGGCTGTGTCTTGTTCGGACTTCACAGTTTGATGCCACTGATATTGAAAGGTGGCTACACTGAGTCATAGCGCCAGAGATTGCGCCAAAGAGTATTATTCCGCCGCCTCCACTGGGGCAGTAGTAGTTCAGAGGTTGCCGTGGGCAGTGCTAGTTGAGAGGAAGCCGATAGCAGTACTAGTTGAGGGCGTGTCGTGTGCAGTTGTTCTGTTGGGCGAGACAGCAGATGCTGTTCGATTGGGCATGTTGCAATGATCACAGTGTATTTTTCGTCAATATATATGAAGGTAACAAAAAAATATTTTGTTTCAAATTTCCTAAAAAACAATGCCTCTTGGTCACAGGTTCAGTCAACAAAGCATCTGGCTAGTGTTCATGTATTAGACTGTAATTCTGGTTTCTATGTGCAATTATAGCATTTCTGGTTTTTTAATTACTTCATTGTAAATGGTGTTTAAAATATCTTGTCGTATTGAGGAAGAACTGTGCCAGATACGTGTACGTTGAATCACACTTACACACACAGAACAGTTACACTTGTGCTTTGTTGTTTCGTAGCTTTTATAGTTGCTCGGAACTTAATTCATCAATTGTGTTAACGGAAATTTCCTTTGATCCTTTATTGTTATTCTAGGCAGTCAGTTTGCGTACTAATACTACTCAGGGCCAACCGGTTACGAGACTTCGTAACCGGACATACAACTACTAAAATTATTGCATTTTAATTACGCCCCCATGCAATATATTCATTCACATGACTGACCTGGTGTCGCCACTACAGTGAAGTAAGTTCTCTGGAGCTATCTTTTTGGTGTTCTTAAGACCGCCAATCTGCAGCAAGATGGCGATAGTGATCTTGTTGGTTAGATGAATAAATACCAAAGCTGCAATACTTTCACGACCTCTCCGGCATACGGTTTTCTAGTAGAACACGGCATAAATAAGCTTTGAATTGTCTCAGTTTAGGACTGTGGTGTGGGATAATGTCGGGTTAATAAATGCTGCAAGCACTGATTTTGCCCGTTCAACAATGTCGTCTGCGCAGCTATAGTTAAATGGCAAAAAGGCCATTTATTACTTCACTCAAAAATTTACCGTGCGGCCCGTTTCGGTATCGATAGTTCCCGCTCGTCATTGGCCTCTCTGTCTGGAATAGCTTCTGGAACGGTTTGTCGCCTGCAGAGGGCACGTCTGTGGACCAGCATTTAACCCTGTTGTAGCGGCTAGGAGGCGCTTCGAAGTGACGGGCGGTTGAGCGGTGTGTTTGACAGCAGCTGCAGTAAAAGGCGTAACGTTGTGGTCGACAGTGTCCTTAGCCCGCTGCTTTAAGTTGCGTTGTTCGTCCCTGCGGATTCGGTGGGATTGAATATAGGCTGGGGCCGTGAAGATTGCTCCTTGAAAAAGCTATCTCTGTACGATGTGCATTACAATGTTGCGTCGGGAAATGGGCGTTGTAAGTCGCCATCTTGGTTATCCTATGTGACATGTAAACATATTCATTCACGAATGCTTTAAGTCATCCCACTCAAGTGGGTCGAGCTAAAGAAGACTGGGTACGATAAATACCTTTACTGAGAGTGTCTGTCTCTAGTGGAGACTGCCGGGCACTCTTAAGTAAAGAAGGAGAAGTTGCTTCGCTCTGTAAGCCTCGCTTGTATCATACTTTGAATTTAATGTTGTCAAGTTATTCCGCTTGCTTGGAACCAGTGGACTTCCTTATAAATATAAGCAAAGGACATGTGATAGTGGATGGCTAATGTAAATGCCCTGTTAGTATTTTCAATATGTTTTTTGATTTTATAAACTAGGGATCTGATTAGATCTCTGTACTAGGCATCTATCAAGATTTTTTTTAACTTACTGTTGCTCTCGGCCGGCCGGAGTGGTCGAGCGGTTCTAGGCGCTACAGTCTGGAACCGCGCGACCGCTACAGTCGCATGTTCGTATCCTGCCTCTGGCATGGATGTGTGTGATGTCCATAGGTTAGTTACGTTTAAGCAGTTCTAAGTTCTAGGGGACTGATGACCTCAGAAGTAAAGTCCCATAGTGCTCAGAGCGATCTGAACATTTTTCTTTGTTGCTCTCGAAAAATCATTTTTCTTTTTAATTTCATTCAATTTCTCCAATTTATGTAGTGGCTACCAACAGTTGGAAATTAATTTAATTAGTTATGGAGGTAGCTTCTCGGATTGTATAACATCATTTTTTTAAAAAATTGTTTTAAATTTCGCTCAGTGTCCTTCCACTCGACACCAGCTCCCAATCAGATGTAAAAATCAAACACACACATCAAAAAAAAGTTTTGCGTCAATTCGGTTCCGAGAGTTCCGGAACCTGTACAGAAAATTGGAATAGAGATCAACATAAACATCATTTCAGCCCTTTTTATTGTTCATGACAACCACACACTGCATGTTGTACCACCATACAGCGAGTCCTTTCAGAGTTGGTGGTATAGAGTGCTGAACACATCGGTACCTCTAATAATCAGTAGAACGTCCTCTTATATTGATGCGTAACTGTATTCGTCGTGGCATACTATCAACATTTCATTTAGACACTGTTGCTCCAGATTGTCCCGCTCCTCAATGGCAATTCGGCATAGATCCCACAGAGTGGATGGTTGGTCACGTCGTCCATGAATAGCCATTTTCAATCTATCCCAGAACATGCTGGCCAATCTAATCGAGCGATGTCGTTATCCTGAACGAAGTCATTCACAAGATGTGCCAGATGTGGGCGCGAATTGTTGTCCATGAAGACGAATGCCTTGCCAATATGCTGCCGATATGGTTGCACTATCGGTCGGAGGACGGCAATCACGTATCATACAACCGTTACGGCGCCTTCCATGACCACCAGCGGCGTCCGTCGGTCCCACATAATGCCACACCAAAACAGCAGGGAACCTCCACCTTGCTGCACTCGCTGGACTATGTGACTAGGGCGTTCAGCCTGACCGGGTTGCCTCCTAACACGTCTCCGACGATTGTCTGGTAGAAGGCATATGCGACACTCACCGGTGAAGAGAACGGGACGCCAATCCTGAGCGGTCCATTCGGCATGTTGTTGGGCACTTCTGTACGGCACTGCATGGTGTCGTGGTTGCAAAGATGGACCTCGCCATGGACGTCGGGAGTGAAGTTGCGCAGCATGCAGCCTATTGCGCACAGTTTGAGTCGTAACACGACGTCCTGTGGCTGCACGAAAAGCACTATTCAAAATTGTGGCGTTGCTGTCAGGGTTCCTCCGAGCCATAATCCATAGGTAACAGTCATCCAATGCAATAGTAGCGCTTGGGCGGCCTGAGCGAGGCATGTCAATGACAGTTCCTGTCTCACTGTGTCTCCTCCATGTCCGAACAACATCGTTTTGGTTCACTCCGAGACATCTGTACATTTCCTTTGTTGAGAGCCCTTTCTGGCACAGAGTAACAATGCGGACGCCATCGAACCGCGGTATTGACCGTCTAGGCGTGGTTCAACTACAGACAACACGAGCCGTGTATCTCCTTCCTGGTGGAATGACTGTAATTGATCGGCTGTCGGACCCACTCCGTCTATAGGCGCTGTTCATGCATGGTTGTTTACATCTTTGGCCGAGTTTAGTGACATCTCTGAACAGTCAAAGGGACTGCGTCTGTGATAAATTATCCACAGTCAACGTCTATCTTCAGGAGTTCTGGGAACCGGGGTGATGCAAAACTTTTTTGATGTGTGTATTTTTTCTTGATTGATAATTTCAATAAAGTTTTCGTTGTATTTTTTGTGTTTTAGGTGACTTGCTCATTAAGTAATTTAGTGGGTAGTTGTGTGTATATAAATAGGTTACATCTCTTGCAAAATATTTATTAGTTATTCTGCGGCTGTTAGTTGGAGAATTTGGAATTTAAAACAAGGTATCCAAATTCTGTATGTAACATTCAAAGGTCGCTAGCAAGAATTCGAAACGGAAGTGCGTGAGTTCCTCATCTGTCATTCGAGACAAGGTCCAGCAAACGTGTATCTGAAAACTGTCCTGCTGAAATACTGCACTTGGAGTAACTTTCAGATAAGACAGTCCATCGGGCACTAATAACTCCCTGCTCTGGCAAATCTTGTGCGGGTGCTCTTGGTACTAAAGACGCAGCGTTGGATGATGGTTTGATGCTGTTTGGTCGCATTGTTGCTATACCGCCTCCAGACGATGCAACCTGACACTTTACTTTCATAGCGGGAACGTCTGTTACGATTCTAACTATCTATGTAGGACATGTAGAAGCAAGATTCCAACGCCGACAGATCATTATGACACCCAGAATTCCATCAGGGACTTTCACGTAACTCTGCAAAGTGATGATTTTCTGATGTCTTGTTAATGGAAGAACACGCAGTGGAGTACGCAGCACGCAACAGGCGCCGTTGATTCAGTCGTGTCGACGCCTTTAGATGTGTAATCTTAGCAGTATGGAAAGATAAGAGTCATAGAACACTGTTGGCAGGAAGACCCCGAGGAGTTGTTCAGTCACCTAACTGGAAAGGGTTTCCTAGCTCTACATACAACTGCTTTTTTAGCATGTATGATGAGTGCAGCTGGCTCTAATGCGTGCACGTATATTGGAGTGTCTTATTTGTATTTACATGACCATGAGAGAGGGGGGAGGGTGAAGTCCAGTATCGGAAAGTAGCCAGCCATCTCGAGTCGCACCGAGAGGAACCTCGGCTTATCGCCCTCAGGCGATAGACGTATCACATGATCACACGTCCCAAGACAGTGAGACGAGATTTGGAACTTAATACAGGCCAATGGCGCATAGTAGGGTGATCATTATAATTGTTAACATCATCCTGAAATTTTTGAAAATCCAAATACAGTAATAACATGCTTCTTGATCTTCGCATCGACAAAACAAAAAAAAAAAAAAAAAAAAAAAAATATATATATATATATATATATATATATATATATATATATATATATATATAAGGCCGTGAAATTTGTATAGTCCTGCCTGCTGCCATTGTAAATCATTTTCATTTCAAGGTTCTTGCGTGAATACAGGTAATCGAACGAGGAGGAGGTTTTATTTTCCATCGGCAAACAACTACATATTCGTGTTTTATGATATTTCTCGGACTTGACATGGTAAAGTTAGATTTGTTTAAGCAGTCTTTGTTTTTAAATTTATTGTATCATTTTGCTGAAGGGAAATTGCCGTATTAGTGTTTAATGGTTGACAACATTTGATAAGAAGGGGACGTAATTTGACAAAAGGCGTAGAGCCATTGGAAGATAGCAGTTCGATGACCGTTTGGTGAGACTAATATTGTGACATCCGATATTGGAATGTAAGGAGTAGCTAAAAGCAGATATAGTTTGAAATAAAAGTTTATTTCTGATGAATAGTAGTCTGAAGTTTAAGATCATCGCCAGGAAGAATAAATGCGCAAGGAACTGGGATGCTAAGTACTGTGGAATATGGATGTGTTTTTGAAATACTCTGAGGCTCTAGATATAGCGATAATGAATACCACAGCATGAAGTTCATTTGAGGAGGAAAAAACACCGGCAAGAAAAAGGAGTTATAAGAAGCTGAACGGACAAATATAGGAACAAGAAAGATACCTTCATAGAAACCTAGGTACATAGAAGAAGGAAAGAAAAATGATAAGGAAACGAAAAGAATACTAAATTTTAAGTCCCAAAATGAAATTAATAGGCTTGGAACGAAGCTAAAGTGAAATGGATGCAGTAAAAATGGGAATAAAATGAAAAGAAAAAGGTGTCGGAATGAGAGCTTCAGCATACAGAATGTCAAAATAAGTTTTGAAGAACGTAATTCCTCTGTCAAACGTAGAGAAGAGATCGATTGGGTAGAAACAGAATGTTTAAGGCCTCAACGAAGGAAAGGATCTTTCTGGTGGCGTGTTAGGACGAAAAATAGGTCTCGATATCGAATATATTTGAAACCCAGTATTCAACTCAAGAGTTCGCAAGAGGTTTGTGCGAGAGCATGCTCAAATGTTTTCGAGAGCAACAGTGAGTTAAAAAAAACTTGATAGATGACTAGCTCAGAGGTCTAATCAAATCCGTAGTTTATAAAATTATCCCTCATATTTCACATTACAAGTTTCAAAAACAAATTCAAAATACTAAGAGGTCATTAATAAATGTTTTTTAAACTGAAATATGATTAATTATGAAGCAAATGGTCCTACAAAGAGTTTTTCATTCACTTTTGAGCAAAACGGAGGCAGCTACAAAATTCAAAACCCTATTGCACGTACATGAGTGCATGCATTTGTGTGTATTCTCGTCAGTAGTATTAGATACCCCATAGCCTAAAACAAGGCTACAATTTCTTTCGCTTTGGTGAAAACTGAATTTTTAAAAGGTTTTTTAATTTGCCACAAACTGTTGCCTCCTTCTTGCACCAAACCCCTCAATTCATAAGATCAGAAGAGTAGATAAATGTAAAGAACTCTCACAGCTCAAGTGTCGAGGTTGAAAATCAGAGTAATGTATGTAGAAATTCAAAAGAAAACTGAGGAAAGATAACGACAATTAGACAGTTACTTTTCCTTTAGGACACGCCAACGGCAGCAGCGAAGGAGTCCAGATGTTGCACTAAGAAACGAAAGCAAGACAGAAGCAAAATGAATAAATTTTAATACGATTTCCCGACTCAAAACTTCACCGACAATTTAAAATGGTGCAAGGCGTGTCATGTCTTTGGAAGTATAAGGATAAGCACTAGAGAAAATAAGGTAATATGCATTATTTACGAAACCCTAGAACGAACAATAAGAGACAAGCGAACGGCTAAAAAAGGGCATAAGCCAAGGACGCATTATTTCTCTTATACTGTTCAACCAATCTATAAAAGAAGGCTAGATGAAATAAAAAGAAAAGTTCTGACGTGGGATTAAAATTCAGGGCGAAACGTGAAAGTAAATCAGTGATAACTTTCCCTGATGTCATGAAATTGCTGCCCTCTGTGAAAATAAGGAAGAATTACAAGCTTTGTTGGATGGAATAACAATTATTGAGCACATATAAAAGCTAAGTTAGAAAGAGTAGCGAGAATGAGATTATCAATAAGCTAAACATCAAAATTTAAGGAGCAAAATTTTGCTGCTCTGGAAGCAGAATATCGCATCCCTGACGAGGTAAAGAAGATACGCCGGCCAGTGTGGCCGAGCGGTTCTAGGCGCTTCAGTCTGGAACCGCGCGACCGCTTCTGTCGCAGGTTCGAATCCTTTCTCGGGCATGGATGTGTGTGATGTCCTTAGGTTAGTTAGGTTTGAGTAGTTCTAAGTTCTAGGGGACTGATGACCTCAGAAGTTAAGTCCCATAGTGCTCAGAGCCATTTGAACTTAACAAGGGCTGGCCGTAGTTGCCGAGCGGTTCTAGGCGCTACAATCTGGAACCGCGCGACCGCTACGGTCTCTGGTTCGAATCCTGCCTCTGGCATGGGTGTGTGTGATGTCCTTAGGTTAGTTAGGTTTAAGTAGTTCTAAGTTTTAGGGGACTGATGACCTCAGAAGTTAAGTCCCATAGTGCTCAGAGCCATTTTTGAACTTAACCAGGGCAGTTCCACCGAAGACGCGCATTTCCAAGGAAGAGCGGAAAGCACTTTAAGCGGCTACGAGAGGGTTCTGAGACGGTCGTTCTCCCTGGAGACAAAACAAAATTTGCAGTCCTGCTACCACGTCACATTTACAGACAAAAATTGATCGATTATTAGAGGACGACACATACAGGAAAACTGAAGACGATTTCTCCAAACGAATGAAGAGGAAGATCGGCGAGCTTCTCCAATACATATTCCTAGACATGAAGACGGTGAAAAAACTTAGTTTACGTCACCCAGATTTTACGGGCTGCCTAAAGTCCCAAGCAAGAAATTCTTCTTCGTTCAGTTGTTAGCAACAGTGGCGCACCAGCATTCGAATTAGTGAAACACGTGACAACGATGCTCAGTCCTTTTATAGGTAAATGACAGCATCGCTTACGAAGTTCGGTGGATTTCATTTAGACGCTCCAGAACTTTCTCTTCACAAGGGTGCCGCTAAGAGATTGCCTAACATCATAGGAGAAAAGTTTGGTCCAGCGTTAACAAAAGTGTTTGAATTGGTGCTTAGGTCAATCTACTTTCTGTACGATAGAAATTATTGCGAACAAACAGACGAAGTAGTGAATGCCTGCCCACTACCATTAGTGGTGACCAATTTCTTTATGGAGGCATCTGAAGAAGAAGCCCTGCAGTCGGCTGTCTACAAAACCCTAGTGCTCTTTTAGACATGTAGATGACACATGCGTAATCTGGTCACATGGACGAATCCACCTACAGGACTTCCTGCAACAACCAAATTCGTTGCACCAGAACATCAAATTCACGACTGAGACAGATGAAAACCATTAACTTGCATTTCTGGATGTGCTCGTCGAACTAAAATGAGACAGCACGCTAGGTCACATCGTCTACAGTAAACCGTCATATACAGTCATATTGTCATACAGATCGGTACTTGGATAGCTCCAGCTATCAATTCTCCTTCCCACTAGTGCACAGAGCACACGGAATCTCGGACCGAGGAAATGAGCGTATTGCATCGTTGGCCGGGAGGCCTCAGTTGGGGAAGTTCGGCGGCCAAGCGCAAGTCGTATTTCAGTCGACGCCATATTGGGCGACTTGCGCGCCGGTGGTGAGGATGAAATGATCCCAGTCCACGAGCAGAGAAAACTTCCAACCCGGCCGGGAATCGAATCCGGGCTGCTGCACGGGAGGCAAGCACGTTACCACCCAACTAATCAGACGGACTCTCGGACAGTAACCATTTCGCAGATGAATTGCACCAGTATGTTTCGAACGAACGGTTACAGCAACAGCCTTAAAACCAAAGAAGTCAAGATCACAGCCTGCTGGGGACGAATGTAATACAGTTGCGACGGCGGTTATTTCATACGTCCGGAACACATCAGCAGAAACGGCAAGAATATTCCCGAAACGTAACGTCAAGTGCGTGTTGCGCCCGCCAACCAAGCCAAAACCTTATTAGAATCAGTCAAGAATGACCTAGGACTCAGGAAACCGGGAATCTACCGTATCCATTGCCAGTATGTGAAAATGTGTGTAAGCCAGACTATCTGGACAGTAAGGAGACATTCAGTGAGCATAAATGCCATACAGACAACATTCAGCCAACAAAGCTCCCTGTGGAAGAGCACTGCAGTTCCCTCGGACATACTAAGAATTATGACGACACCAATTTGTTTCAACCATCCAACACCTTCTGGGACTGGTTTCTCAAACAAGCTGTAGAGATCCGGCTGATTGACGGACTAATGAATGACAGCAGTTTGCAATAATGTAAGGCCTGGGACCCAGCCTTTGGGCTTGACCAGAGCACAGCGATAGTCTACGTTGAAGTCTGCCCCTGTCACGACATCTGAAGAGGGCAAAGAGGCACTGTTGCCAAGCCAGCAGAGATCCACGCCCAGCGCCGGCCGCGCCGCTACTGAACGCTCTCGATCGACACCCAGCGCCGTACTTCCCCCACCACAGAACCAAGCCCTCCCCCCGGGGCGCTGGCTGGAAGCTGCGGGTGGCGGGGGGGAGGGGGAGGGATGGGGAGTGCAAAAAGGCCGTACCTAGAAGATATTACACAGTCATCAGGAACGTCTGAAGTGGCAAGAAGCCGTCTTGTCGAAATATCGCGCCTTTTAGGCGACGCCACTCCACTGAATACCCGACACCTATTCAAAAATATATGTATGGTAGCAGCTGTGTAATTTTGATATTTGTCAGTTATTTTCATCATGGTTTTACTAATGTCGGTTAGAAGAATTGTCTGTGGTTGGCATACCTTGGAATTAAACCTGCAATTCATTAGAATTAAATATTTTTGCTGTATTACTCTTTATGCAGTGCAAATCTACAACACTGGATTTAGCCAGAAAGTTAGAAGTTTCAGTAGGATGTGAAACTAATTATTTGCAACCAGAGCTCGACACAGGAATTCTCGGCGCCCTCTGCTATTACGTATGGATTTGGAGATGTCACTGTAGATCTCTAAATACTCTGTTCAGTGATCAGAAATGAAGTTTCTCGGTAATTACTGCGATCACGATAGTGTTCTTGTAGGAAAATGGAATATTTAGACTGGTACTATAATTTTTTTACATTGGTGTACTGCTACCTACAACTTGTTTCTGCAAAGCGAATGACTTCCTTCATACCTAGGAAGCTAGTACGTTATTCTTGTTTTTGGGCTCTACGTATTCAGTGTCCATCTGTTTCCCCATAAGACACCCTTTCGACTTGTTATATTATTAGGTGGTCAGTGGCGAATCTATTTCTAGGAGGAGTATGTCTGAAATTTATTTCCATCGGATGGTACTGATCATTTCTGCGTCTTCCTCCAGCAATGCATTTGTTAAGGTGGAACGCGTAGTTTCTAGGGAAGTCCTAGTACAACTAAACTGAAAGTTTGCTACTTTCGAAATCGTTTTACTGTTCTCCTGCTGAAGAACATGCACCCATAGTCGCTTTTAGGTTTTCTTAAGAGTCCTACGCATTTAGTAAAAGAATGTTATAATCTGCTCTCCACACACGTTTGTAAGCAAGCATATAACCGGGGAAAGCCAAACATGTGATCTTATGTGTGTTAAAATAGAAAAGTTGTCCAGAAAGTGGGTTCCGATCGCTCACGGTAAAGGAAAACACATCTAAAATCCGATTAAGCTTCATACAGATGTGCTGGGCAGTGTCTCTAGTAAGGCTGTCGATTGCTCCACTTCGCTCTTTGCAGTTCTGAGCGCACAGTGATATTGAAAAGATGCCAGAAAACAGTGTCTACCCCAAAGTATGGGTACCTGCCGAGAGATTTTGCATGATTTCATGCGACCATGCAACATGCATTTCGTTTTTCATGACAGGTCTCGGCCGCAGACTAGAGGCAATGAAGACGCTGCTGTAGCGTTTTCGATGTGGAGTATTGGAACACCCACCATACCGCACGGACGTGTCTCCCTCAGATTTTCATCTCCGCTGACATGAACAGTTGGCTATGAAGACATTTTGGCACAGTCAACGAGCTGCAGGCCAGAGCGGCGGGAAGCCCAGGCGGCTGTCTTCGGTGACGAGGGTGTTGGAAAGTTGGTACGACGCTGCGACAAATGATTAAGCTGGAACGGCTTCTATGTAGACAAGTAGCTGGAAGGTGCAGCTAACTGTCTCAGATAAAACATTTCTGATTTACACCGTGATTTCCATTTCGCGAGAGATCAGGACTTACTTTCTGGACAAACCTCGTAATGATGATGATTCTATGTTAGATAATTTTTTCCTTCTCAGTTCTCATCTAGAGAATAAGACTCTAATATACACTATGTGACCAAAGTATCTGAAGACCCAGCTGAAAATGACCTACAAGACTGTGGCGCCGTCCATCGGTAATGTTGAAATTCAATATGGTGTCGCCCACCCTCACCCTTGTTGACAGCTTCCACTCTCGCAGGCATACGTTCAGTCATGTGCTGGAATGTTTTTTGGGGAATGACAGCCCATTCTTCATGGAGTGCTGCACTGAGGAGAGGTATCGATGCCGGTCGGTGAGGCCTGGAAAGAAGTCGGCGTTCCAAAACATCCCAAAGGTGTTCTATAGGATTCCGGTCAGGACTCTGTGAAGGCCAGTCCATTACAGGGATGTTATCGTCGTGTAACCACACCACTACGGGCCGTGTATTAAGAAAAGTTGCCTGATCGTGTTCACAGATGCTATCGCCATCCCCAAATTGCTCTTCAACAAGGGGTGCAAGCCTCCTCCATGAAAAACACGACCACACCGTAACACTACCGCCTCCAAATTTTACTGCTGGCATTACACACACTGGCAGATGACGTTCCTCGGGCACTCGCCATACGCACACCCTGCCATCGGATCGCCATATTGTGTACCATGATTCGTCATTCCACACAACGTCTTTCTACTGCTCAATCATCCAAGCAGCCGCTCGACTACGAAATCCAAGTTTTCTCACCTCCCACCTAACTGTCAAAGTACTTGCAGTAGATGCTGATGCAGTTTGGAATTCCTGTGTGATGGTCGGGATAGATGTCTGCCTATTGCACATTACGACTGTCTTCAATTGTTGGCGGTCTGTCAGTCAACAGACGAGGTCGGCCTGTACGCTTTTGTGCTGTACGTCCCCTTCACTTTTCCACTTCACTATCACATCGAAAACAGTGGACCTAGGGAGGCTTAGGAGTGTGGAAATATTGCTTACAGACGTATGTCATAAGTGACACCCAATCACCGGACCACGTTCGATGTCTGCTCTCTCATGATGTTTAATGACTACTGAGGTCGCTGATATGAAGTACCTGGCAGTAGATGGCAGCTCAATGCACCTCATGTGAAAAATGTATTGTTTTGGGGTGTGCATATACTTTGGATCACATTGTACATGTGAATATCACACATTCCCTTCAGAAAATCACGATAATTTAGAGAATTCTAGCCCGTTCATCTGTGTCCTTTTGAGTCATGTGTTCATTATTTACTTAATCTGTGTGGTCGTAAGGAGCTCTTCCTCCTCATATTAATTTTCGGTATTACTTTCATTACTAACCTTAACCGGTCCATCTATAGGTCGTTTCGGAGTCTCAAAGCTTCTATCCCACTCCAGTTTGAGAAGACGATGGGAATACTGTTGAGGTTGACAGTATTTACTAATAAAGTGAAATTAAGAGTTAATCACACTAGCACCGGTGCAACTGTTTCTACACTAATTCTTCAAGTTTCAGTGACCAATTTTACCCGTAATGACCGTAGTGGCACGAGAAACGGACCAGTCGTTTTCTGGTGTTTACTTTAGTGAGGCTAAGCCGATCAGACTGGATACGCACAAAATATTCGTCTTCTGAGCACAGAAAGAAGAATCTTACGGTAATGTTAGGAGTCGTTAAACCAACTACTCCGAGAGGCTTTTCTTCCTCCGCACACAATGGCACTTCTCTGTGCGGTGTGAGAGTGGTGGTGCAAGTTTACCTGTTGCGACGGCTACGATGGGTTGTGTTTAGTGTGGTCCCTGATGCGCTGGTGCAGCCCTGGAGAATGGCGTATTGCATCACAGCCGTCCACAATACGAGCACGAAGAGTCTCTACATTTGGTACCGGGGTCGCGTAGACTAGAGCTTTCAAATGCCCCCATAAATGAAAGTCAAGAGGGTTGAGGTCAGGAGAGCGTGGAGGCCATGGAATTGGTCCGCCTCTTCCAATCCATCGGTCACCGAATCTGTTGTTGAGAAGCGTACGAACACTTCGACTGAAATGTGCAGGAGCTCCATCGTGCATGAACCACATGTTGTGTCGTACTTGTAAAGGCACATGTTCTAGCAGCACAGGTAGAGTATCCCGTATGAAATCATGATAACGTGCTCCATTGAGCGTAGGTGGAAGAACATGGGGCCCAATCAAGACATCACCAACAATGCCTGCCCAAACGTTCACAGAAAATCTGTGTTGACGTGATTGCACAATTGCGTGTGGAGTCTCGACAGCCCACACATGTTGATTGTGAATCGAGGAAGTACAGTACATACTGACGAAACTAAAATGAGCTCTAACATGGAAATTAAGCGTTTCCGGACACATGTCCACATAACATCTTTTCTTTATTTGTGTGTGTAGAATGTTTCCTGAAAGTTTGGCCGTACCTTTTTGTAACACCCTGTATGTAACACATCGCCTTACAAACCCTCGCATGCCGTGACGAGTACGTGGGCGGCCGTGTAATACCAAAAGCAAAGGATGATTCCGCAGCTAATCAATCGATATGACAGAAAGAAGGTCAGTGTTAGTCGTAATGTCATCTGTTTTACAGATGACATTCGACCGATGGTGACCTTCGTCCTGGATTACATCACGGCCGCGGGGCAGAACTATTCCCATGAAATCGAACATTATGAATTGATACTAAATCAGGTGGCAGCTTCGGGACTTTTTGATGAGGAACAAACTGCTATTGTATCCATAATTTACGTGTCAAATGCTTTTTGAAACAATTAAAAAATTCAGGCATGAATTAAAGCTGTAAAGTAATTACAGAGAGGAAAGACTCTTTATAATAGTAGTTTTCCACATACAGAGGAACCTAACTCTGTAAACAGATTTTGCCTGCAATAATTTTAAGACGAACTAATTATTGGTGATATATTTCGGCGAATGTTAAAGATTCTGTTTTCAACGGAGTGTCTTCTTGTTGCATACAAAAATACAGGTCAGTTCTGACGGTTGCAGCGGCGACAGGGCAGGGAACTTCTGGGGCAGAAAGGAAGAGGCCAGTTGTGTGAGCTATTAGGCGAGACCTAGCTGTCGGTGCAGCCATCTGTATTATTATTATAATATTATTATTTCATTTCTGTATGAAAAGGTGTCTATTATGTAGGGTCTGTAAAAAAGAAAATAATCATTTTTCATTTTTGTGTTCGTGCAATATTTATGTGTCTATGTTTTGCAAATAACGTCTGTGATCGGCGAGTGTGGAAATCGAAGCAGACGATTATAATTGAAAAAATTAAAAAAATATATTTATTAGCGTACTGAATTGATTATAAATAGTGGAGGCTTAAATGTTACTCTCTCCGTCTTCTTGTAGCCGTTAAAGTTGTAAGAGGCTGTGACGCTCGCTTGAATGCTTGGTTAGCTTTCTTTTGTTCTTTGTTCGAGAAAGACGCCATTGGAGGCTGATGTATAAAAAAGTGTGTACTTTGAATTTATGTTGATGTTTGAATATAGAAATTGTTAAAAATACTTGTAATAATTTATTGCTAGCTTGCCCAGTATTTCATTCCACATTTTTTAGCCGTTTTCAGCATATTTAGAATTTTTCATGAAGGAGAGCTGCGCCGCGATCGCGGGAGCCGCTACCGCGGCAAATTCAAATTATAATTGAATGAAAGCAGTTTTCCCACAATTAAGCAGGCAGGTAATGGTGCATTAAAAGTATTTCTTTCAGTTTCCCGGAGACGTCAGAGGATAATTGTGGATTTTATTATGTCATTTTCAGGTGGACATAGGCAACTGCTATTACAATCTCAGTGACGTAAATAATTTACGTAAATCAGAGTGGTAAAACTTCACTTGTGTGATTTTCTTTGTCTTTGCTGCTGTGCTGAAACCAGTTCTGGCTAATAATAATATTAAAATCAAATTTCATTTCTTGTTTCAAGCTCTTGTGTTAGTCGTGGCGATCAGTAGTGTTCATATGTTAAAAAAATCCACTGCAGCTCTTATGTTTAGCGAACATACCACACTGTAACTTCTGTACGTGTAAACAAGAGTAATTTTCAGTGCATTTCAGAGATGAAGGTAGAGAAGGACATGTTTAATTTCATAATAATTAGTTACAGTAATGATACCGTGTTCCATTTCTAACAGGTCTGATCAAGACATAGTTTGCAAATTAAAGATCACGCGTTCACAGCAAGAAATATTTTAGTGTTGTGCTTATCCCCACATAACAGTTCGAGGTGCACAAAGTTGAAGTTTTTCAACTACAGAAACTAATAATGAGAATCGCATGTTATCTTTTGTACTCGCAACAGTAAGCAATATACAGTTAATTGAAATGTTATGCAACATAAACTGCATATAAAATCAAAAAGTGTGCGGTGGGGAGACGCGACACTTGAATAATTCCAAAACTAAGTACTCTAGAGAAAACGTATCCCATTACAAAATTTAATTGCATTATATTTCCTACAAAAGGGTCATGTTCATTTTTTGTGTCCGACAAACAGTTTGGATATATATTGGGCGGGAGAATAGGAATATCTTGTGTGTGGTACTTGAAGGCACTGGTGGTTCCATAAACCAATGGGTAGAGTCAGTTGAATCACCCTATATGTGCAGTCCCTGTGACTGCACAAAGGCTGAACTCAGTTAAATATTGCTCTGTTCAGTTCCAGTTTCAGAATACATGTTCGTTTTATATTTAGTGCACCTTTTCATTGTTAGTGTTGCGATTCCAACGACCTTTCCACAGTGTCCATACAAATGAGTGGTCCCCTGCTAGTATGAAACTAGTGCACGGCTTCCCACGGTCTAATACTGAATAGGGAATTTATCTGAGATCCCGATGGCCTATTAACGTTTATCTCTCCCGTTAGTTGAGGCAGGCTCTTTCCTTTTATGCCGCCTTGGATTCGAACAGCTTGTCATCAGTTTAGGTGTGGTGGCGCATTTTCATGTCACAATAAAAGAAGGCTTGGAACGTAATGCAGGTAATCAGGAACCTTGTACCATATCTCCTACTCTTACTGGTAAAATACTGCAGTTGAATTTTAGTTCCAGCACCAGAATTCGAACCTCTGAGACGAGCAGAGGCATGCGACAGCAACCTCGGCTATGGTGGATGACGATGGACGGAGAATGCTTAACTACTCGGATAGAAAAAAACTTTTTAAACGCTAATCACCATTTATTTCAAATGGAAGTAAGCTGTCCATTAAACTGAACAGCTTCGGTGTTGGCATTACAAAACTAGCCGAAAAACTCAGCTTTACATTGATTGCCAACATTTCTTCAGCTGCATTGGCGTCCTCTTCGTTCTCCGGCATCTCTTGAAATTCCTTTACATCGTCATCGCAGTCCATCTCCGTGTCCGTGTCCATGTCCAGGCTTAAAATAAAGAAAACTTTATATTGCAATGCAGTCTACTAACAATAATCCGATGACATGTATACATTAATCTATTTCATACTTATTTGGAATATTGTGACACTAAACCTGTTGTAATATCAGTGAAATTGCTAATAGCAGAAAAGCTGTTTCTTATAAGATGGCGATAAACTAGTGCCGGATTGCGGATTCTCGTGTTGGGGAGGACTCTGAATGTTATCTTCGATGGACAGTGGTCCACAGGTGTGGAAGTCACACCAGCGTAGTGCATCAGGGGTGTGTCGGGATCCTCGCAGTTCGTGTTGTACATTAATGATCTTGCAGTCAATATAAATAGTAATCTAAGACTTCCCGTGGATAACAGTTATCTATAGTAAACTATTGTCTGAAAAAAGCTGTACAGATATTCTGTGAGATCTTCGTAAAATTTGAAAGTGATGCAGGTATTGGCAACTTGCTTTAAACGTTCTGCAGCGTCATCGCGGCAACTTCTCTATTAAAAAAAAATCCTATGACTATAGTATCAGTGCGTCAGCTTACATAAACGACTGAAACGATTGAAACGACTGACTGTAACAGTTTTTAGGGATATGAAATGGAAGTATCGCATTGGCTTAGTCGTAGGTAAAGCAGATGGCAGACTTCGATTCATACGCACATGAATGAAAAATGCAATTAGAACTAAGAAGTATAATAATAGTAAACGGTAAGGCAATTGAACTAGAAAAATAGATGAACAGATACTAGAAAAACTAATTTAACATGGGGTCATTCTGACAATTCTAGCGCCATTCGAACTTGGGAGATCGTGTATATTTAATTACCCATCTTAGTTACGGTAGCAACTATTCATCAATCTTTCTCGTTTAACTGTATTATTTTTTACCCTTATTATATTTTCTAATTCTCAATGTGCTTTTCATAGATGTATACGTCTGAGGTTGCGAGTAAATCACTGCGAAATCGTTCGTGTAATAAAGGAATTATTAACAGCTAAGGCCGCTACAAAAAGCATTTTAGAAGATGTTAATAGAGTTTTTGTTTTAAATTAACGTACTTCTATGATGTATCTAAGCTGTGGACGCCCACAGTGACCTCTCCGCTACGTTGTAGGAAATTTAGCTGTCGCGTGGCGTATGTTTATACTTCAGGCGTATTCCAGGATAGTTTAATGGTCTCATTTCCTTCTCTGTTGATCTTTGCTGTACTGTACGAGTTCACATCTAATAAACAATGCTGTAGTTCCTACCTTCCAGTTCATTTTTATTCAGATTTTTGGTACGGAGTTCTTTTAGGTTTCTTAAGTTACTGAGAAACACAAGCAACCTCTCAAATTTCCATATGATGGGGAAATCATGATGTACTTAGGATCTATCATATGTGAAATTTACGCAACTGATACCATTCTGCTAACTTTACATCATCTACTATTTAGAAAAAAGCTTTTTTACTTACTTTGTCACCAGTGGGAACAGCAACTCCCAAAGGAGCCTGAAACAGAAAATGAAAGAACGTGTATTTTCGTAGCGACTGACACAGAATAAGATGTTTAAGCGGTTATCTTGACTACATAGAAAAACTGTAAAGCAGTCGTTAGAAAATTTACTCATTCATGACTTCTTCAGTATCGGCAGTTCTTATCAAAACTCCTTTGCATTAGCAACTACTAACCGACAAGTCATTTTCAAACGTCAGGTAGTCTACTTCAAAATAAAATAAAATATCGTCAGTCAGTTAAGTTAAGAGATTGATGATTTATCATTTGGAACAGTAAATGTCAACTTTTTATAGATTCCGCTTAGAACAATTTCGCGGTGACTGACTTCAACAATGTTTCGAGGTCCTGGCTTCAAACAGTAGTAATAACAGAACATGCAATGACTGCAGAGCCAATTCCAGATGCGCTTACGGTGGTATTTCTGTGACGAAACTTAGGAGAGCGTGAGTTACACTCTGAAGTTCATTCCATAAATGGCTGCTTTTTCGAAACCTTATCACATATGAAACATCCAACTTCGTTGTGATTTTTCAAAACAAATTAGCTGGACGAGACAAAATGTATCATTAAGCCGTGTGGTGAAACTGCATGGGATCCACTTCAACCTACAGAAACAGTGTTTCTCAATACGATACCACGTGCTTAGTGACTAATCTGGTGAACAGTTCGTCTTTGTTCTCGTCGTCAGTCTTTGGACTGGTTTGATGCAGTCCTCCACGAATCTCAGAGTAGCACTTGCAACCTAAGTTCTCAGTTATTTGGTGGATGTATCCCAATCTCAGTCTTCCTCTACAGTCTTTACTTACAGCTCCCTCTAGTACCATGGAAGGTATCCTCTGATCTGTTAACAGATCATATCATTCTGTCCCTTGTTCTTATCAGTGTTTCCATATGTTCCTTTCCTCGCCATTTCTACGGAGAACCTCCTCTTTCCTTACCTTATTAGTGAACTTTAAACATTCGTCTGTGGCACCATACCACATCTGCTTCGACTTTCTTCTGTTCCCGTTTTTCCAAGGTCCATGTTTCACTACTATACAATACTGTGTTCCAAACGTACGTTACCAGAAATTCCATCCACAAATTAAGGCCTACGTTTGATACTAGTATGTTTTTCCTGGCCAACGACGCCCTTTTCGCCAGCTCTCAGTTACTTTATATGTCCTTCTTGCATAATCCATCATGGGTTATTTTGCTGCCTATGTTGCAGAATTCCTTAATATCGTCTACTCCGTGATCCCTAATTCTGATATTATGTTTACCGCTGATCTTATTTCTATTACTTCTCATTACTTGGGTCTTTCTTCTGGTTAGTCTCATTCTGAAGTGTGTATCTATTAGACTGTTCATTGCATTGAATAGGTCCTGAAATTATTACTCACTTTCACGGACGACAACATTGTCTTCAGCAAATCTTATCATTGATAATCTTTCACCCTCATCTTTAATCGCAATCTTGAACCTTTCTTTATTTACCGCGATTGTTTTTTGGATGTATAAATTGAACGCTAGGGTCGCAAGGCTACATCCCCGTCTTACATCCTTTTTAATCCGATTACTTCTTTTTTGGTCTTCTAGTCTTTTTGTTCCCTCTTGGTTTTTGTAAAAGCTATATACTAAGTCTTTCGCTAAATCTTACTCCTGTTCTTCTCATAATTTCGAATGTCTTGAACCATTTTAAATTGTCGAATGCGTTTTCCAGGTCGACAAATCCTATGAACGTGTCTTTATTTTTCTCCAGTCGTGCTTCCATTATCAAACGCAACATCATAATTCCCTCTCGGGTGTCTTTACCTTTCCTAAGGACAAACTGGTCGTCACCTAACAGCTCCACCATTTTCTTTTCCATTCTGCTGTGTATTGGAGCTGGCCGAAGTGGCCGTGCGGTTAACGGCGCTGCAGTCTGGAACCGCAAGACCGCTACGGTCGCAGGTTCGAATCCTGCCTCGGGCATGGATGTTTGTGATGTCCTTAGGTTAGTTAGGTTTAACTAGTTCCAAGTTCTAGGGGACTAATGACCTCAGAAGTTGAGTCCCATAGTGCTCAGAGCCATTTGAACCATTTTTGTGTATTGGATTCGTGAGATGTAAGGGCGACTGCAAGATGCTTCTCGCTCTTATGTGTCCTTGCTATCTTTGGAATAGTGTGGAATAAATTTTTCCAAAAGTATGATGGTATATAGTCAGTTTCACACGTTTTACAAACCTACGTGAATTGTCGTTTGGTGGCCATTTCCGTCAATGATTTTAGAAATTTTGCAAGAATGTTATCTGTCGTTTCTGCCTTCTTTGATTGTAAGTTTTCTAAAGGTCTTTTAACCTAAGATTCTGATTCTGGTTCTCCTACGCCTATCATTGTCACTCTTAGATGCACAGTGGTCAGTGTATCTGGCTGCTAAGCATATGATCCGGGTTCGATTCCTGGTACTGCCAGGGATTTCTCCTTGCTGGGAGAACTGATACGGTTTGCACTGAGCCACGTGAGGCGAGCTGAGGAACTATTTCTGTGTGGAGCAGTGGCTCCAAGGTCAAGAAAGCCGACAGCATCCGGGTGAGCGATTTGCTGAATCAGTACCGTATCCGATGACGTCACTGGCGTAGGATGACATGGCGGTTGGTCGGTCCACACTGTCCTATCATGGCCAGGAGGCAGAGCTTTTCTTTGATATATCAATAACTGGAGTCGTTAAACCTGAAAGTAACGTGTGATGTACCACAACGAATTCTGAGTTAATCGTTAAATTTCAGAATATATGTAAAGGAACTGGTAGACAATGTCTTTAGTACAAATTTTCTTTGTGGCCAACCGCAGCTTAATCAGTTCATAGTTAAAAGGTTTTTTAAAAGGTTTCGTGATAAAATCTTCTAAAAAATTGCAGAGTCCGCTTGTAGCACTGCTAATGCTCAGTTACTGTGAGATCAAGGTACAACAGATTTCGCGATAATCAATCGCATCTTCAGGTTAATTTGGTGTGGTTACATCAAGCGATTATACCAATACGATCTCCAAAAGTTATATAAGGCACATATCTAGGCAACATCAGATCCAATGGTTGTTGAAAGATCCATCAATAACCTTAGATAATTATGAACCATCACACAGGGAATCCAGCCAAATTAATCTGAAGATGCGATTCATTATCGCGAAACCGTTTGTACCTTCATCTCATAATAATTGAGGATTAGCAGCCACAAGCGGAATCCAGAAGCTCAAAAATTTTAAAAGATTTTTTAACACTGTTTTTAGGGCTCTCACGTCGTGAGAAAAGGTTACGAAATGTTGGAGAACAAGTTGATGGTGAGTGTGGCAGGAAACACTGTTTCCTTACTATCAGCTAAACAACAAGGAGAAATATAATATAAAGGCCGTAAACAGAGGAGCAGCGGATATCTTTTGATTTTAGAGTGATGATCGGTCTTTGCAGTCACTCGCAACCATCTTGTAACATTGGTCTGGAGAGATGAAAACCGTTATAAGCGCTACATCTAACCGTGGAGAAGTCAGGTATGGGGCTGAGTTTAACAGAAAAAATACTTAGGCTGTGAAACGTACTCACAAAGGATGTCGCCGATAAATTTCCCGTTGCACCAATCACTGGGATGTTCGTCTGACTTCTACCCTTACTAAGTTGGTCTATCGTAAGATACAGAAAATATTAAAAAATGATTCTTTGTGGGAAGTGATTTTCCTTGATCAGGGCGTAATTTTTGGAACAATCACTTTGCATCAAGCTTTAGCTGTTTACTAATTTCGTCTCCTTGCGCATCTCCAGGCTAATTATATTGCTGACACCACTGTGAAAATCAGAAACCATACAGCAGCATCTTAAGTTGTGCACATCTGTGTCGAGAAAGTAACATTTGAAAGCGTTCCTAATAAAGACTTTTTGCGATCATGATAGTTTTAGGCACAGTTATCTGCAGAGTTAATTCTATATGCAAAAATAGGAAAATGGGACCCTTATGCGGATTTTGTCACAGTGCCAGCAAATCACACATTAAACTATGTTAGCTTCACATTAAAACAAAACAAGTGGATTGTAGAACATTTAACAAATGAGACTATTGATTCAAAGAAGTGTTTCGAATTTCGACACGGATTTGTTAAGTAAGAGCGAGAGCATCACAGAAATGTGCCGTAGCGCACACTGCATCGCGGAAGATCTTATTCTCAGTATCAAGAGATCTCTCGTTCCAACACGAGCTAAGACACTTTCTGAATCCCGTAACCTGGTATAATGACCACGAGGGTGGAATTAGATGACACAGGACACTGGCACAGGGAAAAGTTCTCGATAGTGTTGAGGCAGAGTCATGCAATATTTTTTGAACGAATAAACTGCCATTTGATTGTGTATTACTATATTTGTATTCTACCTTAACAGACATGACATGTTAATAGTCTAAGAACTTTTAACATTGTACTCGATAACGGCTTAAAAGTCAAAATCTAAATACACACATGAATAAAAGTTTTGCATCATCTCGGTTCCGAGAGTTCCGGAACCTGTACAAAAAATTGGAATAGGCCTCAAAGTTAACATGATGTCCGCCCTTTTTATTGCTCATGAAAACCACACATTGCATGTTGTACCACTACACAGCTAGACATTCAGAGGTGGTGGTCCAGAGTGATGTTCACACCGGTACACCCAGTAGAACATCCTCTTGCATTGATGCATGCCTGTATTCGTTGTGGCATACTGTCCACAAGTTCATGAAGGCACTGTTGGACCAGATTGTCCCACTCCTCAACGGCGATTCGGCGTAGATCCCTCAGAGTTGTTGGTGGGTCGCGTCGTCCATAAACAGCCATTTTCAATCCATCCCAGGCATGTTCAATAAGGTTCATGTCTGGAGAACATGCTGGCCACTCTAGTCGAGCGATGTCGTTATCCTGAAGGAAGTCTTTCACAAGATGTGCACCAAGGGGACGCGAACTGTCCCCCATGAAGACGAATGCCGATATGGTTGCACTATCGCTCGGAGGATGGCATTCTCGTATGATACAGCCGTTACGCTGCCTTCCATGACCACTAGCGGCGCACGTCGGCCCCACATAATGTCACTCCAAAACAGCAGGGAACCTCCACCTTGCTGCATTCGCTGGACAGTGGGTCTAAGGCCTTCAGCCTGACCGGGTTGCCTCCAAACACGTCTCCGACGATAGTCTGGCTGAAGGCATATGCGACACTCGTCGGTGAAGAGATCGTGATTAAAATCCTGAGCGGTCCATTCGGCATGTTGTTGGGCCGATGTTTACCGCGCTGCGTGGTGTCGTGGCTGCAAAGGTGGACCTCGCCATGGACATTGGGAGTGAAGTTGCGCATCATGCAGCCTATGGCGCACAGTTTGAGTCATAACACGACATTCTGTGGCTGCACGAAAAATTTTATTCAACATGGTGGCGTTGCTGTCAGGGTTCCTCCGGACCATAATCCATAGGTAGCAATCATCCACTGCAGTAGTAGCCCTTGAGCGGCCTGAGCGAGGCATGTCATAGACAGTTCCTGTATTTCTGTATCTCCTCCATGTCCGAAAAACATCGCTTTGGTTCACTCTGCGACGCCTGGAGACTTCTCTTGTTGAGAGCCCTTCCTGGCACAAAGTAATAATACGGACGCGATCGAACCGCAGTATTGAGCGTCTAGGCGTGGTTGAACGACATACAACACGATCCGTGTACCTCCTTCCTGGTAGAATGACTGGAACTGATCGGCTGTCGGAGCCCCTCCGTCTAATAGGCGTTGCTCATGTATGGTTGTTTACATCTTTGGGCGGGTTTAGTGAGTCTCTGAACAGTCAAAGGGACAATATCCACAGTCAACGTCTATCTTAAGGAGTTCTGGGAACCGGGGTGATGCAAAACTTTTTTTAATGTGTGTAGAACAGACGATAAATACAGTACTAAACAATCACATGGTGGTTTATTCTTTCAAAAAACATACACCAGGGTACCGACGATATTTGTATCTGTTCACCGTACGACAACGGATAGAGGAGAAGGAGGAAAATTACTGTTATGTACGAATACCCGCCTCCACAAGCAGTATGATGGCTAGATACTGATGAAGATGCTGATGCAGATGCAGTTACAGAACCAACGACGTCTCCTTCGCATGATGCTCCGTCCACAATCTGCCCTGTCCTAGTCTTCAATCGATACAGGTCGAGTCGTTATTGGGAACCACAATTAACAGTGATGACAGCCGCCGAGCCTATTTTCAAGGAGCATATTGAGGTCAGCCACGATTCGTCTCCTGCGTCCTACTACTATAGACTGGAGTCTCTGCAGCAGAGGTCTGCTCTGGTTATTATTCGTGCTGGATTAAAATAAGCAAAAATTCTGCCAAACGGTGTGACTAAATGTTTAACGAAGTTTTGGAGTTACGTAAATGCAGTAAGCGCATAGAAATAATTTATTTAGTCCTTCAGTTACATACTGGAACCGAAACGGAATAGATAAAAATAGTGCCGAAATGTAGAATTCGGACTTCCGAAAGGCTTTACCGCAGAAGACCATAATGAAGTTCTTCCTTTCAATAACCCGTGGAGATTGTGGAAAAGAACTACACTTTGTGATTAAATGTATCCGGACACCTGGCTGAAAATGACTTGTAAGTTCGTGGCACCCTCCATCGGTAATGCTGGTATTCAATGTGGTGTTAGCCTACCCTTAGCCTTGATGACAGCTTCCACTCTCGCAAGCATACGTTCCGTCAGGTGCTGGAAGGTTTCTTGAGGAATGACAGCCCATTTTTCACGTAGTGCTGCACTGAGGAGAGGTATCGATGTCTGTCGGCGAGTCATGGCACGAAATCGGCGTTCCAAAACATCCCAAAGGTGTTCTGTAGGATTCAGGTCAGGACTATGTGCAGGCCAGTCCTTTACAAAATGGTTCAAATGGCTCTGAGCACTATGGGACTTAATATCTGAGGTCATCAGTCCCCCAGAACTTAGAACTACTTAAACCTAACTAACCTAAGGACATCACACACATCCATGCCCGAGGCAGGATTCGAACCTGCGACCGTAGCGGTCGCGTGGTTCCAAACTGAAGTACCTAGATCCGCTCGACCACAGCGGCCGGCAGTCCATTACAGGGATGTTACTGTCGTGTAACCACTCCACCACAGGCAGTACATTATGAACACGTGCTCGACTGATACAATCGCTATCCCCGACTTTCTCTTCTACAGTGGGAAGCAAGAAGGTGCTTAAAACGTCAGTGTAGGCTTGTGCTCTGAAAGTGTCACGCAAAACAAGGGGTTCAAGTCCCTCCATGAGAAACACGACCACACCATAACACCACCGCCTCCAAAATTTACTGTTGACATACTCACGCTGGCAGATGACGTTCACCGGGCATTCGCCATACCACAACGTGCCATCAAATCGCCACATTGTGTACCGTGATTCGTCACTCCACACAACGTTTTTCCACTGTTCAACCGTCCAATGTTTACACTCCTTACAAGAAGCGAGGCGTCGTTTGGCATTTAACGGCGTGATGTGTGGCTTATGAGCAGCCGTTAGACCATGAAATCCAAGTTTTCTCTCCCCCCGCCTAACTGTCGTAGTACTTGCAGTGGATCCTGATGTAGTTTGGAATTCTTGTTTGATGGTCCGGACAGATGTCTGCCTATTACTCATTACGACCCTCTTCAACTATCGGCGGTCTCTGTCAGTCAATAGAAGAGGTCGGCCTGTAGGCTTTTGTGCTGTACGTGTCCCTTCACGTTTCCACTTCACCATAACATCGGAAACAGTGGGCCTAGGAATGTTTAGGAGTGTGGAAATCTCGCTTACAGACGTATGACACAAGTGACATCCAATCACCCGACAAATTTCAATGTCTTTGAGTTCCGCAGAGCGCTCCATTCTTCTCTCTCGCGATGTCTAATGACTACTGAGGTCGTTGATATGGAGTACCTGGCAGTAGGTGGCAGCACGATGTACATAATATGAAAAAATTGTGTTTGGGGGGTGTCCGGATGCTTTTGATCACATAGTGTAGTTCCGCTTCTAGTGTCAGTTTATTATAGATCGCTTCAACAATGAAGGCTATCAAGCGATTGAAGGCTACCAAGCGATTGGGAAAAGGCACAGGTCATATGCGTTTTCAAGAATGGTCGTCGGATACAGGCATATAATTACAGGGTTTTATGGCTGACGTCTATCTGTTATAGAATTATGGAATATATTTAATTTGGGCGAATTATGACTTCCTGGGAAAAAAAGAAAACTTCTCTATGATAAGTCACAATGGGTTGTGAAAATAGAGCCTTTGAAAAACTAAGCTCAAACTGTTCGTACATAAGATCCAAAGTACAGTAGATGGCGCCCAGGTCCGTTCCGAGTTCGTTGAGTTTGTACGCATTCGATACGGTTCCGCACTGGCGATTTATGAACAAAATATGAGCTTCCGAATATCCAACTTCATTCTTGATTGGATTCGTAATTTCCGGGTGTATAGAATTCGACGTGTCCTTCTGAAAGGCAAAAAATCAGCTGATGTAAAACTAATTTGTGGAGTAATTAGCGGACAAAATTGAACTTGTCGAGTATCGAATCTGATTTGTGAATGAATTCAAAATGTGTTTCTTAAGCGGACGTAATCAATAGATGTAAAGGTAATTTCGGAAGTAACCCAAGGGAGTGTTATAGCGCTGATACCGTTTACATTATATATAAATGATCTAGTGAGCTTTTCGCGGAAGAAGGTTTTTCTATAGTAAAGTTCCAAAGCAAACAGCTGTACTGAAATGCGGGAAGATGTCCAGAAGATTGATATTTCTTGCAAGGACTGGATATTGAGCTTGAATTTATGTAACTGTAACGTACTATTTATAAATAATCGGAAAGTTCCATTACTATTCGATTAAGCCAATAACAACAAACAACAGGCAAAATAGTTACGATTAACAGTCTGGAGGAACCAATATTTTGATGATGACTGGGAAAAGCTGATGCTAGAGTAAGAGTCATTGGAAGAATATTAAAGAAATGCAATTCGCCCATGAAAGAAGTGCCTTGAGAAACGAAATTTCGAGCGATTGTTGAACATTTGTCATTAGTCTCGGATTCTTATCAGTAAGGCCTGGATTTCTAAGCACAATAAAATAGCAAGATAAGCAAGCAAATAAACTGGGAAAATGGTGAAAACAAGCACTGAAAGGAAAAAAAAGTAATGCAGGCAAAAATTATAGTTTCATAGGACTCGTACCTTATTGCAGACTGATACATTACACAAAGAATGTCTTCCTGAGATTTTCCTGTGTATCTATCTGTGCATCTATCTGTGAAGAATGATCTGTACATCGAAAATGTTCTTTCGATGTCGCATGACGTCACAGGTGTATGTGAAAACACCACACTGCTTCTTCGGTGACTTCCTCTTCAATATTTGTTTCGTCACAAAAAACCTTTTTAAAACTTTGACACCGTGTTTTGTGTCCGGAATTTTTCTCTAGCACATGATTTACTTTCTCGAAAGCAGCTTTTCAAACTCTTTGTATTTGTGACGACAATGTTACAAAAATTTAGTCCATCAGAGAAAATGAATGTTACAAGGAATTATTTAGAGCTTCCAGCTGTTTTAAAATATCAGGTATTTTAGAGAAATGATTATAGATGTACTCTGTCTTTTCTTGGATTCCATTTTAAGCAAAAAATTCATGGTCTATGGTAATAGTGACTGCATCTTCCGAATTTACGGAATTCAAAACATTTTTCCTTTCACTGAAATGTTCTGCGTTGTATGACATATCCTGTTACTACGTTCCTACTGAGTAAAAAGTGGGTGAGGAGTTAAAGCCGTATTTGGAAGATGTTCACGGAGTTTTTGAATTGTAATTGGTGACTCGATTTCTTCTTAAACCTCTCCTTATGTGACTAGTATTTATGTGCTGCGCAAATATCATATTTGATCTTCATAGAAACGTTCTTTCCACATAGCAAACAAAATAAGGCATTGACGCATTCACGGAAAATACTTCCTTCAAACTAGTGTACGCATCTGTGTAAGAACGCAGACAGAAGTTTCATTGGTCGCCCTCCGTAAATACAACAGCGAGAAATCATGCAGACTTAAACTAAGGCGCGTTGCACAACGTCTGAAACTTGGAACTCGGAGATTCACGCTCCTTGACAATGACATAATTCCGATGCGGTAACTGATTCCTCTGCCCAATCACAGCAGGTTTTTATCCTTTCATTATGAGTTCACAACATCTTATACCTTAAAATTGCATTCTTACGCATTCGACCGAAGTTAATTGTCATAGGCCATTAAAAAAGAGTATCAATTATTGACAAACGACGGTTAGGAGTGATATTTACACATTTTAAATCACAGTTTTCTGTAAAATATGTTGTTTTAATTAAAACTGATAAAATAAGTAAGCAAAAACATTTTCTCGTAAAATAAGCATGAGTAAGCACAGATAAATATAGTTAAAGCTACTTATCTAGGTGTGTCTTACGAAGTATAACCTTTCTGCTTATCCCTAAAAGTGTGAAAAAGTTATTCATTTTTCTTAGAAATCCGACCATGACTCACGTCATCGGATAAAAGAAGAGCGAGGGAGGGAGAGAGAGAGAGAGAGAGAGAGAGAGAGAGAGAGAGAGAGAGAGAGAGAGAGATCCAATAAAAAGCGGCTCGTTTCGTTAGGGGTCAGTAAGCAAGCCAAAAGTGTTATGGAGATACTTAACAGACTTCTGGAGAAGCTTGGTGAGAAATGGAGAGATTTGTTGTTAAAATTAAGATATCGTGCTTCTGCTAAAAGTTAAGCGACTATGGCACACGCCTGGTGGAATAACCACAAAGAGAGAATCAGAGATCTTATTCGGAAGTTCGGCGACCGTTATTTCACCCTCACTCCATACAGGAACAGAGGAACAGAACTGATGGGAGGGGCAGTGTAGACGGAGATGTTTGCCTATCGAATCCGCTGGCTCCAAACGATAGATATCAAACGTGCAATTGAAAATCGACTACTCGACTGTGGTGGCGGGCATTATGAGCATGCTTATAGTGGTCATTACAGCTCCGAAAGGAGAGCGTTACTAAAATACTTGGAATTACAAAGGTAACGACTTACCTCACTCGTCTTCGATGTTGTCGTCATGAGGAAGTCGGTTTGATGTGTATGCTACCGGAAGCATTCCCTTTTTGCCATAACCTGGGTAAACTCTGCCAATGTCACGGAACAATATGGGCAGAGTGTCACATGTGCTAACTTTTCCTTGCAAACGCTAGTTATGGAAATAGATGTAGTGAAACAATTAGAGTTCGTCTGTTTATCCTGGACGCCCTTGTCTTTTAGTGGAAGCTTTCACAGATTTCCACAGCCACTCGATGTTCTGCGTGTGCACACTGGGGTCATCCGAAGGCACAAAATCTGCAGAGTGGTCGAATCCTTTGCCTTCAGTGTTTTGTAGGACTGAAAGCCGTCTATAATGACTTTACTACTGGGCAGTATAAAGTGCTTTATCAAACCGACTAAAGTTACCTCGTCTCTGGACAACACTCTCAAAACAAAACACTTCTGGGACTCCCGTTCTATACCACCAAATACCCAAATATGCGTGATTTCATTCTTTGAACGTGGTCCTCTCTTCTTTCTATGTGAGATTCGACCACATCAACAACTTTACTCGGTCCACCAATCGGTACACTGTGTTTCGTCACTCTGCTAAACCCGAAATAGTCTCACACTGTATTAGTAGATAAGCCAGTTTCCGATTCTCTTGCTTGCAGGGTGTAGTCTCGAATTCAACAAGATAGAAGAATTATGCTGGTCTCGATGGATAATTTGGAATACTCAAATCATGCATTCTTCCTGACAGTCGTTCGTTTTCCACACTTTCCGCAATGAAATTGTAACGATATTTCAGTATCAGAACTCTTCTTACGAATTTTCACATACTTCGCCCCACCGCACTCTACGCAAGCCCTCCTTTCCTCATCCGGTATTAGTCCATATTTGCGACAAAGAGTCAAACAATTTTCTACATTGTGTAAGCATGGAATTGGATTCATCCACGTGAGGCAACTGGCCGACGAAACGTCAACAACACCAGATATCACACTCACTACCGACATAAATCGTCTGTGTTTCCCTAGTAAATGGTTCTAATGGCTCTGAGCGCTATGGGACTCAACATCGGAGGTCATCAGTGTCATCAGTCCCCTAGAACTTAAAACTACTTAAACCTAACTAACCTAAGGACATCACTCACATCCATGCCCGATGCAGGAATCGAACCTGCGACCGTAGCGATCGCGCGGTTGCAGACTGAAGCGCCTAGAACCGCTCGGCCACAACGGCCGGCGTATCCCTAGCAAATCACAAATAATTTATCATAACGCTCGCCAGCACGGTCGCCTGATGGATTTACAATCGCACGTTCGATAACTATCGTTTGAAGCATTGTGGCTTCGATAGGCAAACGTTCTTGGAAATTACCTTTTTCCTATTAAGCAGTGCATTACTGTTGATAAATTCGTGGCACATGAACTACAGTATGCACCCTTCACTTTTGTATCTGAAAGCTTTTACAAATGTAGAGATAAATAGATCCCAGAGGAATATTACGAATCCTCACCACACTGATCAAACGAGTTACGAACACATCCAACGCCTGGAAAATCTTCGCTGACCCTCCGCAGTGAAGAAACAGTTGTCATCTACGAACACTTCATCCAAGTCGCGATGGACAGCTGTGACTGATGCATCACACTCAGATATCTTAAAATAGTCATCTTCCATCTGCAGTCAAATCGAAACACGTGTCTACAGGTGTCCTGCATGCGGCACATGTGACTGTTGTGACAATCGTAGGCTTAGAGGCACAACCTCTGCGGTTCTGACGTTTGAGGTAACACCGTTGGAAAGGTTGCGTGACATACCTTAAACAGTTAGTGACGTCCTGATAAGACGCTTGAAACAAATTCGATGTCCGTAAAGTCGCGTTGTGATACGCCATAAAGCAGTGAAATTCATACTTCAGTTTTTGTCAAGAAATCATTAACTTGTTATGATGGAGTTGTATTAGAAGCAATGATGGAGCCGGTCAGAGTAGCCGAACGGTTCTAGGCGCTACAGTCTGGAGCCGCGCGTCCACTACGGTCGCAGGTTCGAATCCTACCTCGGGCATGGTTGTGTGTGATGTCCTTAGGTTACTTAGGTTTAAGTAGTTCTAAGTTCTAGGGGACCGATGACCTCAGAAGTTAAGTCCCATAGTGCTCAGAGCTATACGAACCATTTGAGCAATGATGGAGCGCAAATGGCCCCTCTTCTGTTCACAATCGTTTTCGGAAGTCTCTAATTAGTTCGAAATAAAGTATCTGACCCCTGCTAGTCAAGGGAAGGCAGGAATCGATTGCGATTGTGGACGGGGTCATAATCATTGACTGTTGGTTGTCTTTTACAATTACACACAATTTATTTTAAACTAGTAATTCCAAACTCAACAATAAATAAAATACCACACGTCATTAATGAAGGAATAAACAACGGTGTAAATAATAGTGTTTTCAGTGAGCTACATTTTAGTAAACCACCATTAAAATACAGATATAACATATAATGTTTTAAAAACAAGCCACTGTGATCTGGGCAGAATGCCGTACACGCCAGGAATGGCAATAAATTAAGAATTGTTTAAAGTTGCTACAACATAGAAATTACATGTATTGAAATATTAGTGGGATGTCGCCACAAACACAGCAGAAGGCATCAGACACAAGGAATGGCAGTAAATAAGATTTTAAAGGCTTACTGCGTAAATACAAATACCAAGTTGGAATTTTAAGGCAAGTGACCACAATCGCGACTGAAGCCCTTACACGGTAAGAATACCAATAAATTAAGAATTGCTTAAGAACTCGCTGCAATTTACAAGTTACAGGTGTTGAAATATTAAAGGTAAGTCAACACAAACACAGTAGTAGGCATCAGACGCCAGGAACGGCAGTAAATAAGGTTTTAAGGCTTACTGCTAAAACACAAATACCAAAATGGAATTCTAAGGCAAATGACCACAATCACGGCTAAAGGCCTTACATACCAGGAATGGCAATAATATACAAAAATTAGAAACGTGTTGTAAAACAGCAAATACAATAGCAAAGGTTAATTTTAAAAAAGCAGCTGATCACCTAATCGGTGAAATAAGATGATGGTAAACTTTGTAACACAAGGGGCCACAGACAGTGCTCTAGGAATCGACCTCTGAGAATTTCCGACAACAAACACTTTCGCGAGTGATGAAATAGGCAGCCAATTGCTGCATTCATTTCACAAGATGGTAACTCAGACTAGAGGCAGTCTAACGGATGAGCAATGATAATCTTGCTGAAGCTACTTGACGTCCGAAGAACCAAATGCAACAATGGAAAAATACGCCAAATCCGGAAATTTCGGTGTGCACTACGTCCACAGAATACTGTGTTTGTAGCGCCTGGAACGGGAAAGGAATCACTACCACCGCCTTCCCCAAGCACTCCACTCTCTGCTTTTCGCCTCGACGACACTACGAGCAGCACACGAACCCAAGTCACTGGAGAATAGCGAGATATCACAATGGTGGAGGTTTCTCTACTTGGATTGAAATACACTTATCTTAAAGCTTGCTGGTTCCGGTTTACGATGAGGTCTTGCACCCTCGTGACCACAGCCCTTCCATCCTGCAGTCCATTCGTGGCACCAGTGGTCCCGGCGTGTTCTCGCACTTTGCGGACCTGGCTGCTCATGAGTCCCCAACCGAACTGTACACTCACACGACCCGGCAAACAACAACGTCACCCCAAAGATGGGGCAACTGTTACTACATATCGACAACCGCTGCTGCTGCCAATAGTGGACAGGCAACGTTTGCGAAACCAAGTGGTGCATGTCAACATGAGAAGAAGGCAAACAACCGCATCCATTACAACTAAGTGATATCGTCCGGCCTCCAAAGAGGGCGGAAACCTACAGACAGCACCAACGCGAGCCGCAGCATGGCTCAGTATTCTCGTTAGTAAGGAGTGGTCGAAGACACTTGTAAAGAATAGCTTTATTAACAAAACAAAACTCAGTCGTAATGTCCTTGGATGAATACCGCACAACTACATACAATGAAATTGTCTTTCCTGTGACGTTGTCTGCCTGCACGACGAACCATTGAGTCGCGGTAGGCAGTAGCGTGAAGATCCTGGGCGTTACTGGGCCGGTGCTGTCGGCGTGTGACACCTGACGTGCCGCTGGTGCAGACCAAGGCTACGTGGGTTGAGCCTGCCAGCGTTAAGCGCTGAGATGAAACTGCTGGTACTGTCAACTGGTAGCGCTGCAACTGAACTGCTGATGCTGCTAGAAAGAACTGCTGGTACTGCCGACTCGAGGCGTAGGGCGTAGCCGACTTCGCCCGTGACCTGGCGGAGCAAAAGGGTGCTATGGAGAAAGCACTGTCTGCTGCGACATGCACGCTGCCTGCCGGCAACGTTGGCTCTCCCCGGAACTGTGGAGGCGACGTGTAACTCCGACGTAAATAGCCCAGGCCTTACAAGTAAAGTATCTGTATTCGTGAGAGCCGCTTACGCACGTCCTCCTGGTGGGGCAGCTGCTCTCATGGCCTGCTTGGTGCGCAGAGCAATCTACGATCACGTGGATACATCAACAAATAAATATGAGTCGGAATGAAGTCCAATTATTGTTCTCCACAAGAAGTGGTAGGGAACTGCCATTGGGATGGTGTATGTTTGGACTCATCGGGCAGTACACATCTATTTTGGCGTAGAAGATATTTTTCTTTTTATTGCTCTCAAAAAAATACATATAACAAGAAGATAAAAAAAATATCTTTCCATACCTCTTCACTATGTGCCACGCTGGAAAAAAAGCTGTAATTTGCTCTAGAAGGTTTACATCACACATTCCCTTCCGATAATCGACGATAAAATTAGGTTTTATCACCTCCACTCTTGACTGCTGATTTTCCTTTACTCTCACTTTTCATTTTCCATTGACGTCAAAGGATCATTACCACTGCTGAAAACAGTATCAGCAAGCTTCTGTAAACCTTCATCACCATGAACTACTCTCTTCATTATCTGTGTTGTTTACTAAGATCAGCTGCCAAGTGACACAGATGAATTGTGCTTCGATTTCGAATACATTTAAGAATTTAGGAATTTAGCTCCATGAGTTCATATCGCGAAGTGTGCATTTGTGAACTGAGCTCATCACGTGATTTAAATTCCATGGCAACTTCATGCGATAACAGCTGAGAATAATGAAATTATTTGTGAAAGCCTTGTACAAATATCGTGATTGTTTTAATTATCTCTACCAGACGTTTCCTCGTGTATCAAAAGCTAAATTGAAAGAAGACGTTTTGGCAGGACCTGATACTCAAAAAATGATATTCGAGTCCAACTCTGAATGAAATTGAGACTAAGTGAGAAAGATAGTGGGGTATTATTCAAGTATGTTGTTGGGAAACAAAACGTACCAACATCAGTGTTCGTTTTACACATTAACGTGACTACCTGTCAAAAGCCTGAATAACCAACTTTTGCAGTACGGACGTGCAGGAAACGTCAGTGAGGTTCTGGAAGACACCGACAGGAATGTGGAGCCATGTCGACTCTGTTATTGTGGTCAGCCCGATGTAGGTGGTCCCATAGATTCTCGATTGGATCTAAATCCGGGGAGTTTGATGGACGTGGCCATTAAGTTCATCCTGGTGCTCATCGAACCACGCACATACACTGCGAACTGTGTAACTCGGTGCATTGTCCTGTTGGCAGATGCCTTCGTGCCGAGGGAAAACAAACTGCGTGTAGGGGTGGACATGGACGCCAAGGATAGATATATACAGTACTTGTGTTGACCCATTTTGCGTTCCAGAATTGTGAGATTTCCCAGGGAATATAACGAATTCATTTTCTGTGGCCTGGAACCTTACGACGATTGCTGCAGGGCCATATGTGCCAACAGCCATCTGTCAGGTGGAGCACAAAACACGATTCATCTGAAAAGGGCAAGTGTCACCATTCATTGGACTTCCAGCTGCAATATTGACGTGCAAATTCCAGCCTGCGTCGTCGATTAACAGCAATCAGTGTGGGACCATGAACCAGTTGCTTTCTGCGGTGGGCAATGCTAAGTCATTTAGTGTCTGAGAAAGTTATTTTTACTACTAGCGGCCCAGAAAATTGTACTGTTATCTACTATCTTCTACCACAAGGCTAATTTATTGTGTTATAGAGACAGTTAAAATACGACCGTCCTTCTCTTTTATGACCCGTCCGGCCATCCAGATTAAGATTTCCGTGATTTCCCTAAATCGCTTAAGATGAATGCTGGTATGGTTCCATTAAAAGGGCTTGACCGATTCCTTCGCACTCCTTTCCTGTGCTCTGTCTCTAGTGACCTCACTGTCGACAGGATGTTAAACACTAATCTTGCTTCTTTTTTTTATTGCCTTCTGCATTTTCACTCTCTACAATGGCATCGTAAGGTATTTCAGAATACCGTCACCTAATAAAATTCCGATTATGGTTCATGCTTGGTACAGTCAATGCACGATCACTCTACACACGTGTCTTCGTTACCACATAAACTATTCGCTTTTGCCTGTGAGTGTGTCTTATCAATCGATCCCTTCTTCTAGCCAAGCTGTGCCATAATTTTTTCTCCTCGATTCGAATGCCTAAGCTTTCATTAGTTACTCAGTCTACTTAATTTACCTTCAGCAGTATTCCGCAGCACTAAATTTCGTGTGCTTCTGCTCTCGTCTTCACTAATTACCGTCTGCAAGGTGCGTTCAATAAGTAATGCAATACATTTTTTCTGAAAGCAAGTTGTTTTTCTTCCAGGATTTCACTACACCATGTTATTCGCCACTCTGCCGGCTACAAAACCCTCTTTTACAACGTAATCTAACGTTCAGTGCGACGGAGTTACCCCACCTTACTGGCAGGGTATTTATGCCCGCATAGTACCACTTTACTGGTCGACGTGGGCGCCAACGCGTTGCTGTATCAATAACTTCCCCATCATCCACGCGCTGTTTCCCGTGGAGTGCCACAGTTATTGGACCAAACAGATAGAAGTCGGAAGGTGTGAGATCCGTCTGGTAGGGTGAATGCAGAAGTACAGACCAACCAAGTTTTGAGACTTCTCGGGTGAGCACGCTTGTTTGGTGTCTTGTGTTTCGTGGAGGAGGAGAAGTTCGTTTGCATTTTTGTGGCGGTGAACAGTCTCAAGTGGTTTCATCAATTTCACAATACACTTCCCGGTTGAACGTTGCTCCATGAGGGGGACATCAAACAGAATAACCCCTTAGGCCCCTAAAAGGCAGTCACCATGACTTTACTGGCTGAGGGTGGGGCATAGAACTTTTTCTTCTGAGGACAGATGGTGTGGCGCCAATCCATGGATTGCCGTTTGCGGCCGGGTGGCGCTCAAAAGTTCGCTAGCACTGAGTGAAGCAAGCTGCAGATTAATGTACACCTACCTCAGTACAGCGTTCGTCCGCCACCCTTTTCTCTACATTCGTAGGTACTAAGTAGACGATGTTAAAAGCAGCGCTGAAGAAAACCATCATTCATACTTACGACTGCATGGTCTGTGTAACTGAGGTAACAAAAAATGTTCAAATGTGTATGAAATCTTATGGGACTTAACTGCTAAGGTCATCAGTCCCTAAGCTTACACACTACTTAACCTAAATTAAACAAGGACAAATACACACGCCCATGCCCGAGGGAGGACTCGAACCTCCGCCGGCACCAGCCGCACAGTTCACGACTGCAGCGCCTAAGACCGCTCGGCTAATCCCGCGCGGCAACTCGGGTAACAAAATAAACATGTAAATCTCTAGTAATACCGGGAAAAGTGGATGCTTACTGCTTTCATTGAAAATGTCCGCTTCCCGATACTAATGTTTTTATCGTCTTTTAGTTACGGTGTCAACAAGCCCCCATTTACGCCGATAGCACATCTACTACTAGTTCATGCAGCTTATATCATACGCAAGACAGCCAGAAATGTTCTATGTCCAACTCAAAGTATTACGAGATTAATACAGTCAACACTATGCTACGAAATGAGTTTCACACTCAGTCCTTTTCAGTGGATTCTTGAAAGGAAGATGCTCGCCAAAAAATGTTCTGTAAATGCATACTGAACACGCCACGCAGAATTCTTCACAAAGGCCGAAAGTTTCACACTCTTTTTCTCTACAACAAACAATCCAAAATCTCCCAAACTCCACAGAACTGTCCGTAAATGCATCTGCTTGCACGGCGATATAAACCGAACGCGAAATAACAGTCACTTCTTCATTTTACACATAACTTTTTCGGACACGTCTAACATGACCTTCTCGTCCGGCTGCTAGTCCACGACTGTCTGAATGCCACTGCTTTCAGGGCATATAATTCATTCCAGTGAGTGGGAAAGACTTTACTCTGATTGGTTGATCAATATGAACAGCCAACCAGATCAATCTTTCAAGATCATATTCGCGCTTAAACTGTTTTTCTCCAATCAACATTCTCAGATGCATTTACGTCATTTCATGCTGCAAATATTAACAAAATGTTCCACCAAACCAAACCAAACGAAAACTAAGAGAAAACTATGCTTGAAGTATACTTTAGAACTGATTACCCTCTTATTACCTTTCTGGCTGCCTCATTACAAAAGGAAACACTAGCAGACATACTTCATCCGCCAGTTAGGGGGATTTATAGTTTTCATGGCACGCTGGTGACATAACATTTGCTTGTTACGTAAGGTGTAATACAATATAGAATTAAAATTTGACACATGTCCCACATACACACTGACATTCACTCTCATTTACTCTCACCCTAACACATAATACAAATATTAACTTTTAAACTGTTATTTTCATTATGAAAGAAAAATTATCGAAACTTTAGAATAGAAAATCTTTAAAAAATAAATCGGCACAATGAGAGTGCTATTAGTATTTTCAAATAGCAAAATAAATTTAAACTGTTATTGTTCCTATCTGAATTTACTCTCTTAAGTGCCAGTTAAGCACTTCTTAATGTTTTTTTTATATCTCCGAAACTATTATAGGTAGCGGTATCAAAATTTCACACAAAGCTCGTCTGAATAACAAAAGGTCATGAACCAAATTTGGAATAAAACAGATAATTTTCAACACAGTTATTTACTTTCTCAGGTGAGGTGAATAAGTGATTTTAGTACGCGCCACAGTGAGCATTCTCGAGGTCCGCTTTAGCGGCAGGTCTGGCGATGACGCGTACGGCAGGTCACAAGTCGGCCGCCGCCGAATGCTACTATACTGCAGGCTTCCAAAACAGCTTGGCATAACGTAACAAAACTTACTGCAAAAATATGCAGTCGCGTAATAACTGCGACGCTACACGTTTTGTTTCTGGTTGGAAATGATGAACCCGTTTTTCATCGCATTTCACGGTATTTCAATTAAAATTGTCACGGTCAGCCCTATAATGTGCAAGCAGTTCCACACCGGTAGCCCTTCGTCTTCTGTTACGTTGCGAGGAAAGCAACAGGTACACACTTTAGGTACCCCAAGATGTGGACGAATGTGTCACCACTACTGACAGAGAAGTCGAACTGATCAGCAAAGTGTTTGATTTTGATCCGTCAGTCACCTCCAATGAGAGTGTCCGCACTTCCCAACATTGCTGGAGTCACAACTGTGTGCAGCCAGCCTTCAGCCTGGAGATCGATCGGTATTCGAGGAATTGTTCCCATGATGACAGACGCCCCGCCCAACGACTCACTGCGCTTTTACTCGCTGCTACGTCTCCGTAGACATTCTGCAAGCGTCTATGAATGTTTGCGATGTTCTGGTTCTCTCCAAAAGAAACTCAGTGACAGTTCTCTGCTTGGAACGCACCTCCGCCACAGACACCATTGTGAAGGCTACGTGAAGCGCCATCAGCTGTCGGAACTTGATGAAACTACAGGTGCTGAAGCAAGAATATTCCACCATGTCCCGCAGTAAATTATTCATTTTTTCAACAGAAGCTAGCCGAGAAAAAAAGTATGTTGCATTACTTATTGAGTACCTCTCGTATGTTTCACTTTCATGCAAGGCTACACTTTGGACAAACAGTTTCAGAAAAGACTTCCTCACACTTAAATCTATTAGAGATATTAACATATTTCATTTTTTTCAAGATTCCTTTTCTTGTTATTTCCATCCTGCGTTTTGCATCCCCTTAGCTCTGCTATCTTCAATTAATTTTTTTGTCGAACGGCAAAACTGGTCTACTACTTTCACAGTCTCATTTGACAATGTAGCCGGTCGCGGTGGTCTCGCGGTTCTAGGCGCGCAGTCCGGAATCGCGCGACTGATACGGTCGCAGGTTCGAATGCTGCCTCGGGCATGGATGTGTGTGGTGCCCTTAGGTTAGTTAGGTTTAAGTAGTTCTAAGTTCTAGGGGGCTGATGACCACAGATTTTAAGTCCCATAGTGCTCAGAGCCATTTGAACCATTTTGACAATGTAATTCCTGCGGTATAACCTCATTTATTTTGATTACATTCCATTACCCTTGTATTTAGTTTGCTGACGTTCATCTTATAAGCGATTATCAAGATATTACCCATCCATTAAACTGATTCCTTTGCCGTCTGCGACAGAATAACAGTATCATCGGCAAACCTTAAAGCTTTTATCTCTTCTCTTTGAATTTTAATTACTTTTCCAAACGTCTCCTTGGTTTTGCTTATTTTACTCAGTTTACAAATCGAGTAACGTTGGATGACAGACTGAACCATGTTTCACTTTCTTCTCAACTACTGTCTGCCTTTAATACTTCTATTCTTGTAACTGGAGTTTGCCTTACGAATGAATTTTAGGTAACCTCCAGCTCCCTAAACTTTATCCTCAGCTTCAGAATTTTAAAGCGTGTATTCCAATAAACCATCGCAAAATCTTTCTCTACATTTAGAAATGATATAAACATATGGTTGCCTGTTTTTTAATCTATCTTCGCGATACGTTGTAGCGCCCCTCCCGCCGGAGGTTCGAGTCCTCCCTCGGGCATGGGTGTGTGTGTTGTTATTAGCAGAAGTTAAATTTCGTTTAAGTAGTGTGTATGTCTAGGAACCGATGACCTAAGCAGTTTGGTTCCTTAGGAATTCACACACATTTTTTTTACGCTGTACCATCACTATAGCCACGTGTGTTCTCAATACAGCTTCTCTAGGATCAGCAGCAGTACCTAGTTTGTATACAGGGTGGTCCATTGGTAGCGACCAGGCCAAATATCTCACGAAATAAACATCAAACGAAAAAACTACAAAGAACGAAACTCGTCTAGCTTGAAGGGGGAAACCAGATGGCGCTATTGTTGGCCCGCTAGATGGCGCTGCCATAGGTCAACCGGATATCAACTCCGTTTTTTTAAATAGGAACCCCATTATTATTGCATATTCGTGTAGTACGTAAATAAATATGGATGTTTTAGTTAGACCACTCTTTTACCTTTGTGATATATGGCGCTTTAACAGTCACAAATGTATAAGTACGTGGTATCACGTAACATTCCGCCTGTGCGGACGGTATTTGTTTCGTGATACATTACCCGTGTAATAATTGACCGTTTACCAATTGCGGAAAAGGTCGATATCGTGTTGATGTATGACTATTGTGATCAAAATGCCCAACGGGCCTGTGATATGTATGCTGTTCGGTATCCTGGACGACATCATCCAAGTGTCCGGACCGTTCGCTGGATAGTTACGTTATTTAAGGAAACAGAAAGTGGTCAGACACATGTGAAACGTCAACCACGACCATGATGATGCCCAAGTAGGTGTTTTAGCTGCTGTCGCGGCTAATCCGCACATCAGTAGCAGACAAATTGCGTGAGAATTGGGAATCTCAGAAACGTCGGTGTTGAGAATGCTACATCAACATCTATTGCACCCATACCATATTTCCATGCACCAGGAATTGCATGGCGATGACTTTGACGTCGTGTACAGTTATGCCACTGGGCACAAGAGACATTACGGGACGATGACAGTGTCATTCACCAACAACGGTAACGTAAACCGGCATAATATGCACTATTGGGCAACGGAACATCCACGATGGCTGCGACAAGCGGGACATCAGCGACCTTGGTGGGTTAATGTATGGTGCGGCATTATGGGAGGAAGGATAATTGGCCCCCATTTTATCGATGGCAATCTAAATGGTGCAATCTATGCTGATTTCCTACGTAATGTTCTACCGATGTTACTACAAGATGTTTCACTGCATGACAGAATGGCGATGTACTTCCAACATGATGGATGTCCGGCCCATAGCTCGCGTGCGGTTGAAGCAGTATTGAATAGCATATTTCATGACAGGTGGATGGCCCGCACGTTCACCGGATCTGACGTCACCGGATTTCTTTCTGTTGGGAACGTTGAAGGATATTTCCTATCGTGACCACCGACAACGCCTGATAACATGCGTCGGCGCATTGTCAATGGATGGCAAACTACTCGCTGTTGAGAGGAATTTCGTTACACGTATTGCCAAATGCAATGAGGTTGAGCATTTATTGCATTAATGTGGTATTTACAGGTAATCACGCTGTAACAGCATGCGTTCTTAGAAATGATAGTTCACAAAGGTACATGTATCACATTGGAACAACCGAAATAAAATGTTGAAACGTTCCTACGCTCTGTATTTTAATTTATAAAACCTACCTGTTACCAACTGTTCGTCTAAAATTGTGAGCTATATGCTTGTGACTATTACAGCGCCATCTGTTACAAAACGAAAAAAGTGGTCCAACAAAAACATTCATATTTCTTTACGTACTACACGAATATGTGATAAAAAATGGGGGTTCCTATTTTTAAAAAAAACGCTGTTGAAATCCGTTTGATCTATGGCAGCGCCATCTAGCGGGCCAACCATTGCGCCATCTGGTTTCCCCCCTGAAGCTAAACAGGTTTCGTTCTTTGTAGCTTTTACGTTTGATGCTTATTTCGTGAGATAGTTGGCCCGGTCACTACCAATGGACCACCCTGTATATCGGTTAGTTTAATAGTTTTCATACGTGCTACCTGCAGAAAATGAACCCTAACATTAATTTTAACATTAATTTTAATTTTCCGTTAGTGTCTCAGTTTTGTTTTTAGAGTTCGTGTATTCTGCGATAATTACTGTCATGTGAGTAGATTTCATGCTAGTTTCTATTTTTCTTGTATAGTGTAGATTTGAACCAACTGCACCGACAGAGTTGGGTAATTTGATTCCTTGCTGGGATCAGTTTGTACTTTCTCAGTTAGTCTCTGACTGCCTTTATTACCGTAGTGCACATTTTCGGTTGTTGAGTGCGGTCACAAGATGAATTGGACGGTCAACGGGCTTCGTGTTGTCCCTCTACGCAGGAGCGACGCTAAGGAGCCTGTGGCGAAAGTTATAACGCCACAGGTGCCGCTGGAATCCTGGAAACAAGCCATCTGCGCGATTTGTCCACAGTCAAGGGCGCGAAGCGAGCAGTGGCGGTTTTACATCAACATCTACATTATATTCCACAAGCCACCTAACGGTGTGTGGCGGAGTGTACTTCTGGTAGCACTAACTGATCCTCCATACCCTCAACCACTATCGAATGGCGCGTGTGAAGAATGGTTGTCGGTAAGCTTCTGCATTCTCTCTAATTTTTCGAATTTTCTCGTCGTGGTCATTTCGCAACGTGTAAGTGGAAGGGAGTAATATGTTGTCCGATTCTTCCCGCAAAATATTCTATAGAAACTTCAATAGTCTACCTCTCCGTGTTGCACGAAGTCTCCTTTATAACGTCTGCCATTGTAGTCTGTTGAGCATCTCCGTAACGCTCTCGCGCCGACTAAACGATACCGTGAAGAGACGAAAGTCTCTTCGTTGTATCTTCTGTACCTCTTCTATCAGTGCTACCTGTTAAGGATACCAGACTGATGAACAATACTGAAGAATCGGTTCAACAAGCACCTTACAAGCCGCTTCTTTCGTTACATTTGCTTAAGATTCTTTTGGTGAATCACAGTTTCGCATCTGTGTTTCCTACTATTTGTTTATGTGGTCATTCCACTTAAGGTCGCTCTGGATAAGTACTCCTAGGTATTTTACCGTCGATATTGTTTCCAGCAGTTTCTCATCAACAGTGTAGCTGTGCAGTAGTGGACGTCTTTTCCAGTGTGTGCGCAATGTGTTACATTTATTTCCGTTTAGGGTCAAATGTCAGAGTCTGCACTATTCATGAATTCTCTGGAGGTCATTCTGTTGTGTCGATTCCCTAAGGTCTCGACACAATGAGTGGCTAGGTGCACGCGAAACTAACGCAGACGGGCGTAAATTCTGAAACAGGAGACTGGATGAAAACTATAAAGAAAAGAAGAGAGATTTTAATATACTTAACTTTAATGTAGTCTTGTTCTTGTTGAAATACATCTCTTGCATAGTAGTAAGCAATTAGCAATGATACACATGGCGCCTTGCTAGGTAGTAGCGATGGACTAGCTGAATGCTATTTAATCTGTCTCTCGGCAAATGAGAGGAAGACGTGATACGTCTTGTCGCAAGCTATGTCGTCCGTACAACTGGGGCGAGGTCAAGTCCGTGTCTTGTGACCTGCCCTGTGGTGGCGCTACGTTTGCGAATACACAGTGGCGACACGCGGGTCCGACATGTACTACAGGACCGCGGCCGATTTAAGTTACCACCTAGCAAGTGTGGTGTCTAGCGGTGACACCACACATTCTGAAGTCTATACTGTCTTCTAGAGTTGCTACTGTCTTACAGACAATCGTATCATCTGCGAACAGTCTTAAAGAGCTTGTGACGCTTTCTGCCAGATCATAAACAGTAACGGCCATATTACACTTCCTAGGGGTACTCTAGAACTTACCATTACAATGTCGATTTTGTTCCTTAGGACAGACGTGTCGAATTCTGTCTGCAAGGAAGTCTTGAATTCAGTCGCAAATCTGGTTCAATACCCGATGAGCAACTATTTCTTTCTCTAAACTGCAGTGCGGGACAGTGTCAAATGCCTTCCTGTGATCAAGAAACACGCCATTAACCTGATCGTCGTTTGTCTGTAGCACTTTGGATCTCGTGGAGGAAAAGAGCGAACTGAGTTTATCAAGATTTATGTTTGCGGAATCCATGTTCAGTTTTTGTAGATGAGATTTTCGTCCTCCAAAAACGTCATAATTCCTGAGCATAAAATACGTTTCGTAATTCTACAACGGATTGACGTCAACGATATAGACCTATGATTGTGTGCATCCGCCCTACGAACCTTCTTCGAAATGGGAATGACATGCGCTTTTTTCAGGCGCTAGGTAATCTTCGTTTCTCCAGCTAAGATAAACTGCTGCTAGAAGGGGAGCAAGTTGTTTCACGTAATCTTTGTAGAATCTTAGAGGTGTCTCTTCCGGTTCTGATGCGTCTTCACTACTAAGCTATTGCGGTTGCTTTCTATTCCGCGATCGGTTATCTCAATGTTTGCATTTCGACGTTCGTACGGAAGACGAATATGTGAACTGATACTACGACTGCCCCATTACGCCGTAGCAACAGGTACGAGGTGTTTTCCTGTCTTGAAAACGCATCTGAGCCAGTAAGGAATGCATCTTTGTTGCGCCAGTGATAGGTTTTCCGGCCAGGTTCGGGGAACAACAAAGAGGCGGCCGAGAGGCGGTACCTGTATGTTGCTGAAAATTCAAATGGCTGTAAGCACTATGGGACTTACCATCTGAGGTCATCAGTCACCTAGGCTTAGAACTACTTAAACCTAACTAACCTAAGGACATCCCACAAATCTATGCCCGAGGCAGGATTCGAACCTGCGACCGTAGCAGCAGCGCGGTTCCGGACTGAAGCGCCTAGAACCGCTCTGCCACAAAGGCCGGCTGTATTTTGCTGAATGGGAACTACAACGTTAGGCGGGTAATGGTTTCCCCAGTAGAAAGTTAGAGAGCTCGCGAAAGATGGCGAGTGTGCTTTCGGAATGCTTTCCAGGATGTCTCATCCATGATATGGATGAGACTTTGTCAACGGTTATAGAACGCACTGAGTGAAAACTTCAGCAAACCGCAGCACATGTCGGCACGAGTGACGCTTGCTGCCAGATATCTGAGGCCATTCTCGGCTGCTTTTAGCGGCTGTGGCAAGAAGGCAGGGTGAAAACAGGGCCATTTGCAGCATTGTATCTGAGTACACCGCGGTTTTTTAATTTGGAACCTAAAACGGACAGAATCCGTCTGCCTCCCTGGTTGGTAATAATGCTCCTGGTTTGGTTAAGATTGTTTTACAAAAGTTACTGGAGGTTGTAAATCGCTGACATGATCTACGGTATCTCCGAACATAACTCCCAAATATGAGCAAAACCAATGCTCTTCACTCTTTTTCTAAAATCCACTGATAACAAGAGTTCAGTGCAACACCACAGTTAATCAGTATCTCAGCGTTCGAAGTGGGCTCCACTACAACACCTCTGCAGCCAAAATTAATTTAGAGAAGCATGGCCCTTTGAGTGGCTTAGATTATCCCAAGACGCTTCAAATACGCTATAATTAATTTCTGAAAATCGAGCCGTGGTTATTTACTTCTTAATACGTGACTGAGATGAACAAGGCAGCACATTTACGCACTCGCATTCACTCTTACAAACAGTGATTACAACCAAATTCATACATCTATACACATACACAAATGTTTGAAAGTATTGCCGCAATGATACTTACTAATAGTTAATTGTTTGCTGTTGAAAGGAGATAGCCGACCGCTGTGGACGAGCGGTTCTAGGCGCTTCAGTCCGGAACCACGCTGCTGCTACGGTCGCAGGTTCGAATCCTGCCTCGGTCATGGATATGTGTGATGTCCTTAGGTTAGTTAGGTTCAAGTAGTTCTAAGTGTAGGGGGCTGATGACCTCAGATGTTAAGTCACGAAGTGCTTAGAGCCATTTTTGAAAGCAGATAAGCAGAGAAGTAACACAATTCTGTCTAAGTTAATATTTATACAAAGGTTAAGTAACATAAGGTCAGATCGAACGTAGTAACAAGATGTCGATTGCTGTAAAGGCAGGTTGCATATGACGATGACATAAGTTGAGTTAATTAATCATCATTCAGACTAGCACTTAACTATGGTTAATGATACACTGGTAAGAAAAACGTTACGGTCACTGCCCCTCGCGACGCTGGATGCCACATGGCGGCGTTGCGGGCACGTGTCATGGTAAAAAAAAATATCTAAGCGGAGCAAACACAGACCGAAGATATGGACTGAAAATGGGGAAATCCGTTGAGGTAAGTGACTCTCACAAAGGACAAATTGTTATGACACAGAGAGTGTGAACGGGCATCTCGAAAACGGCGAAGCTGGTCGAATGTTCTCGTGCTACTGTCGTGGGCATCTATGGATAGAGGCAGAGGGACAGTGAAAGTACCACTAGCCCCTAAATTGTTGGACGTCCACGATTCTGCACAGAACGTGGGGTTCAGAGGCTTGTCTGCTGTGTAAATTAGGATGAATGGTGATCTGTGGCATCTCTGTCGAAAGAGCACATTGCTGGTGCACGCACATATGTTTCGGAGCACACCATCTATCGTACATTGTTGGAGCTCCGCAGCAGATCAGTCCTACATTTTCCTACGCTGACCCAGTGACATCGTTAATTACGACTGCAGTGGGCACAGGACCATCGGAATTCGCCCGTCGATCAAACGAAACGTGTCGACTCGGTGGGAGCAATATCACGCTATAGGAGACATTTTCCTGCGCTTGGGACCTAAGGTAGTAATCGAAGGCACGCTGAAAGCTGTAAACCACCTACATCCCTTGATGCTTGATGTCTCATCCGACGGCGATGTCATCTTTCAGTAGTATAATTGTCCGTGTCGTGGAGCCAGAAGTGTGCTACAGTGTTTTGAAGAGCATTATAGCGAACTCGCGTTGATGTCTCGGCGACCGAATTCGCCTGATATAAACCCTATAGAATCCATCTAGGTCCCAATCAGCATGTACGCAGATCAGCGGCCCGTTATTTACGCGAGTTACATGACCTGTGCGTGGACATATAATGCTACATACCTCCACAAACCCACCAGCTGTCGGATCCCTGATTAGTCACTTCTGTACTTTTTCTAATTTGAGTTGTAGGCAGTTACATACGAACTTCAAATCAGTCCTGCTTGAAATCACCTATGTTCATTTATCAGTTACTGTAATCTTTAATCTTGCGCTCAACCAAGGAACACGCTCAACTTTCTCGCGACATATGTCACAAATATAACTCTAGTAATGACAGCCCGTAGGAATAGAATGGAATTGGATATTACACCAGGCATATAGTAAAATGTTAGTACAGCTCTAATATATAATCTGATAGTAAAGTTGTCACTGCGAGACAAATTAATGAGCTCCTAATGAAATTGTTATTTGGAGTAACATAGTTAATTATTTTTATTCAGTTAATTTGTCCATGCTTATTATTCGGACAAAGAATGTCTTTTCACACTACATAAACAAAAATGTTGGTGGGTCTGAAGCATAGAGGATAAATATCTATGGAGTGACCATTCGGATGTGCAGAACGAGAGTTCTGTCCGCAACATCTCCTGCAGCTCAAGTCACGTGATTTTGGAACGGCGCACTTTAGCCCGTTTAGCGCTTAGAGTATTTTGTGTGTTACTACTTCGCTGCTACAGATAGATCACCTTAAGAAGTACCGCGAATCTTTTAATATGCGTTTTACAGACATATTAACAATTTGACACCAGGAACTGTTGGTTTAGATAAGTAAAGAACAATGATATTGTGCTTTTTCCAGTAACATAGCTCACATTCTAATTTATGTAAGTTTTTTCGGTAACGGGATAAGAAGTGACAGACAACAGTATTTTTTTTTCCTCATTCATATTGTCGAATCTCTGTTCTAAGTAACAATGTTACAATGACACTATAGACGGGGTCCTAGTGTCTCGAAAAAACAACGCATTTGGTACTATGAAACTGTTACAGTAAATACGGTAAGTGATATGAACCCCTACTTGTCCATTATTATTTTCAAATTTTCTTTATTTGCCTTCTGATTTTTGTAGACAATGAAAAGTTTATAATATATTTTCGCCATGTTATTAGAAAAGTAAAACCATACTAAGAAATAAAAAAATAAATACTTAAAAAAGTACAAGACCAGTACTCAAATTTTGTAGTAATAAAAGAAGTGGCAGCCAACGATATTTCCTTAGGTTTTGTGTTTCAGTGATTCATATTGTCGAATGTATTCTAGTCAATAACTTTACAATGACCCTGAATAGGAAACTGTCTCATGCAGAAATACTTAGATGCTCACAAGCGTTTGAGAACCTGCATAAATAGGAGGTAACTAATCAGACTTCATGCTTAAATTTCATCTGCATATAAATATGCACCAATATGTACTGGCAATTTACTCAAACACACTTGCAATATTATCTAGCACCTGTCTCGTAAAATCATGGCCTTAAAAGAGAAGAAATTATCTCTACAATGCAATACATTATAATAGCGTGCCTCGATATTTTTCAACAAATAAAGTGCCGTATCAATATGATATTTACAGTTACACATTTGTTGTGTGAATGACTATGAAAAGGAACTGGTCCTATTTTGACATACTTCTTTTAAATCCATAACAACGACAATACTGCACATAGATTTTACTAAAACACCACAAAGGTATATAACACAAGGTGAATACGTGTATCAAGTTTCGCTATTACCATAATTTCTAGACAAATAGCGTCATCCCAAAGTCACAGGACTAGCCCGATTTGTAAATAGTCAGAATGTGTAGTATTTCTTGTTCTGAGGTCAGTCTGCTGGCGACGTATGTTGATTTTCTTTTGTGACGTGACTGTTGGCATAAAGGGTAAAGAAGGTTGGAATTTTCCGTACGAACATGCACAGTAGGCTGTAATCACTCCATGGCTATATACTAATGTGTACATGTACAGATGGCGATAGTATGGAGTAAACATCATGTACAATAGCAGAGCAGTGCCAAAGCTGTCATTTATACTCAGATGTTTCATGTGAAAAGGTTTCTGATGGTAGTTAAAAATTTTGAAATTGGAATGATAGTTGGGTTTTGACACATGGGACATTCCATTTCAGAAATTGTTAGGAAATTCAGCTGGCTACCAGAGGCGGTCGAAATTCAAATAGCTCTAAGCAATATGGGACTTAACATCTGAGGTCATCAGTCCGCTAGACTTAAACCTAATTAACCTAAGGACATCACACACATCCATGCCCGAGGCTGGATTCGAATCTGCGACCGGAACAGAACCGCTCGGCCACAGCGGGCGGCAGAGGCGGTTGGACGTCTGGCTCTTTCAGAGTCAGTGGAATGAGGTACCGATGCAGAAAGCGCTCACCATGTAGGAAAGAGATGCATAGGGAAAGCATATTTATTCTGGTGCGAATCAAGTACGTGTCATTGATAAATATTTGCCAACAAAAGTTGCCTTTTGCCACTCAGACATTAGGAACAATATACGGGTCATAAATATTACTACTGTTGAGTAATTTTACAGTTACAGGGAACGCTGATATTGATAAATAAATGAATAACTTCGGAATAACCGAAGATGTACGATCATATACAAACTGTACCAATTGTAAGCTCAAGTAACAGATTGATCGCCATAGTCGGGAATCCTCGATAATATGCATTTCGATCTAGTTATGCGGTGGACCACGCTCTCGTACCGTTATTAGTTAGATTATAATCAGTGCGAACAAGTTCATTTTAGGCTTAATTACGCAAAATATAGACCGTGCTATTACACTTTCAGAAACCGACGGCGCTGCTACGGCTCTGCAAGAGGATATAGAACTGCGAGAGCATCACGACGCAACAGGCAGGGAGAAGCAGCGACTACCGAAATCAGTTCAAGGACGAACTGGCTTAATTTCTGCAAAACTCGGGTGGGAAAGAGTGGCCTGTTATACTGTACGCAACTTGTACCGCCATCTACGGACTCACCGGCTAGACTGAGAGATTTCTGGATGTTTAGTATAGATGGGGGTGGGGTTCTTGCAACCATATCAGTTGGACCCTAGACCATTGGAAAACCGTGGTCTGATCAGATGAGTCCCGCTTTCATTTGCTAAGAGCTGACTGTAGGGATGAAGTGTGGCTCAGATCCCACGAAGCCATGGACCCAAGTTGTCAACAATGCACAGTGCAAAAGGGTAGTGGCTCCGGAATGGTGTGGTCTGTGTTTAGATGGTTAGGAGTGGGTCTTCCGGGCTAACTAAACCGATCATTGCCTATAAATGGTCATGTTCGGCTACTTGGAGAACATCTGCAGCCATTCAACGACGGAATTTTTATGGATGACAGTGCTCCATGTCACCGAACCACAGCTTTTCACTGTTGGTTTGAAGAACATGCTGGACAGTTGGAGCGAAAGATTTGGCCACACCGATCGTCCGACATGAACCTCATCGAACATTTAGGGAACACAATCCAGTGGCCGGTTCGTGCACAAAATCCTACACCAGCAACACTTCCGCAGTTATGGACGGCTGACTCAGTATTTCCGCAGAGGACCTCCAACAACTTTTTGAGTCCATGCAATGTCGAAGTGCTGCACTACTCCAGGCAAAAGAAGGTCCGACATGTTATTATGATGGGGCCCCATGACTTTCATCACCTCAGCGTACGTACTCCATTTTGTAAGCCCTCGTCGCCAGTTCTGCAAAGGCCTCGTCGCTACTGCTGTGGAATCCGAGTTGCCAGTGTTGTTACGGCAGGCCGAGTTTGTGAGTTCGTGAAACGGCTACTGGTGCAGTGCACCGCTAAGACAATTTCTCCCTGCCACAATAGCCGGCCGCGGTGGTCTCGCGGTTCTAGGCGCTCAGTCCGGAACTGCGAGACTGCTCCGGTCGCAGGTTCGAATCCTGCCTCGGGCATGGATGTGTGTGATGTCCTTAGGTTAGCTAGGTTTAAGTAGTTCTAAGTTCTAGGGGACTGATGACCACAGATGTTAAGTCGCATAGTGCTCACAGCCATTTGAACCATCCCTGCCACAATTATATAGCGGTGCCCCAGGGTCAGGTAACAGGTTAGGAGAACCAAGGATCTACAACTTTGCAACAAATTGATAACGAAGCCAACAAATGAGTTAAAAGGTTTTGTGACTAGTTGAATAATGAAGCTTGCGACAATGCTTGTAATACAACACAAAAAAGACCCTTAATGGCTAAGTGTAAATAATCGTAGGCAAACGTCACAGTACATAGCAAATACGATTTACAACTGTCTGTTCACTGCTAAGAATTCACTGAACTACGTTCTCTGTCTATGTCAGCCCTGGAATATGATCTATAACGAAGTGGGCAAGAGCTACTCTTTTCTCTTCCGAGTAGGCTTCTGTTCGTTGTCGTCTGGCCATTCGTGGATTGCACTCGGCGGGCAATTGGCCGAGGCGAAGTCGATACCTTCATCCTCAGCGCCGCCCGTGGCACTGGTAGAACTCCTGCAAGTGGCGGGTCTCTATGGCACAGGTACCAGCTCGCATCTCAGCCCCTGTGGTGCTTTTGCCCTGGCTGTGTCTTGTTCGGACTTCACAGTTTGATGCCACTGATATTGAAAGGTGGCTACACTGAGTCATAGCGCCAGAGATTGCGCCAAAGAGTATTATTCCGCCGCCTCCACTGGGGCAGTAGTAGTTCAGAGGTTGCCGTGGGCAGTGCTAGTTGAGAGGAAGCCGATAGCAGTACTAGTTGAGGGCGTGTCGTGTGCAGTTGTTCTGTTGGGCGAGACAGCAGATGCTGTTCGATTGGGCATGTTGAAATGATCACAGTGTATTTTTCGTCAATATATATGAAGGTAACAAAAAATATTTTGTTTCAAATTTCCTAAATAACAATGCCTCTTGGTCACAGGTTCAGTCAACAAAACATCTGGCTTGTGTTCATGTATTAGACTGTAATTCTGGTTTCTATGTGCAATTATAGTATTTCTGGTCTTTAATTACTTCATTGTAAATATGTTGTCGTATTGAGGAAGAACCGTGTCAGATACGTGTACGTTGAATCACACTTCCACACACAGAACAGTTATACTTGTGCTTTGTTGTTTCGTAGCTTTTATAGTTGCTCGGAACTTAATTCATCAATTGTGTTAACGGAAATTTCCTTTGATCCTTTATTGTTATTCTAGGCAGTCAGTTTGCGTACTAATACTACTCAGGGCCAACCGGTTACGAGACTTCGTAACCGGACATACAACTACTAAAATTATTGCATTTTAATTACGCCCCCATGCAATATATTCATTCACATGACTGACCTGGTGTCGCCACTACAGTGAAGTAAGTTCTCTGGAGCTATCTTTTTGGTGTTCTTAAGACTGCCAATCTGCAGCAAGATGGCGATAGTGATCTTGTTGGTTAGATGAATAAATACCAAAGCTGCAATACTTTCACGACCTCTCCGGCATACGGTTTTCTAGTAGAACACAGCATAAATAAGCTTTGAATTGTCTGAGTTTAGGACTGTGGTGTGGGATAATGTCGGGTTAATAAACGCTGCAAGCACTGATTTTGCCCGTTCAACAATGTCGTCTGCGCAGCTATAGTTAAATGGCAAAAGGGCCATTTATCACTTAACTCAAAAATTTACCGTGCGGCCCGTTTCGGTATCGATAGTTCCCGCTCGTCATTGGCCTCTCTGTCTGCAATAGCCTCTGGAACGGTTTGTCGCCTGCAGAGGGCATGTCTGTGGACCAGCATTTAACCCTGTTGTAGCGGCTAGGAGGCGCTTTCGAAGTGACTGGCGGTTGAGCGGTGTGTTTGACAGCAGCTGCAGTAAAAGGCGTAACATCGTGGCCGACAGTGTCCTTAACCCGCTGCTTTAAGTTGCGTTGTTCGTCCCTGCGGATTCGGTGGGATTGAATATAGGCTGGGGCCGTGAAGATTGCTCCTTGAAAAAGCTATCTCTGTAAAAACGATGTGCATTTCAATGTTGCTTCGGGAAATGGGCGTTCTAAGTCGCCACCTTGGTTATCCTATGTGACATGTAAACATCTTCATTCACGAATGCTTTAAATCATCCCACTCAAGTGGGTCGAGCTAAAGAAGACTGGGTACGATAAATACCTTTAATGAGAGTATCTGTCTCTCTAGTGGAGACTGCCGGGCACTCTTAAGTAAAGAAGGAGAAGTTGCTTCGCTCTGTAAGCCTCGCTTGTATCATACTTTGAATTTAATGTTGTCAAGTTATTCCGCTTGCTTGGAACCAGTGGAATTCCTTATAAATATAAGCAAAGGACATGTGATAGTGGATGGCTAATGTAAATGCCCTGTTAGTATTTTCAATATGTTTTTTGAAACTGGTAATATGAATTATGCAGGATGATTTTATAAACTAGGGATCTGATTAGACCTATGTACTAGGCATCTATCAAGTTTTTTTTTAACTTACTGTTGCTCTCGGCCGGCCGGAGTGGTCGAGCGGTTCTAGGCACTACAGTCTGGAACCGCGCGACCGCTACAGTCGCATGTTCGTATCCTGCCTCTGGCATGGATGTGTGTGATGTCCTTAGGTTAGTTACGTTTAAGCAGTTCTAAGTTCTAGGGGACTGATGACCTCAGAAGTAAAGTCCCATAGTGCTCAGAGCGATCTGAACATTTTTCTTTGTTGCTCTCGAAAAATCATTTTTCTTTTTAATTTCATTCAATTTCTCCAATTTATGTAGTGGCTACCAACAGTTGGAAATTAATTTAATTAGTTATGGAGGTAGCTTCTCGGATTGTATAACATCATTTTTTTAAAAATTTGTTTTAAATTTCGCTCAGTGTCCTTCCACTCGACACCAGCTCCCAATCAGATGTAAAAATCAAACACACACATCAAAAAAAAGTTTTGCGTCAATTCGGTTCCGAGAGTTCCGGAACCTGTACAGAAAATTGGAATAGAGATCAACATAAACATCATTTCAGCCCTTTTTATTGTTCATGACAACCACACACTGCATGTTGTACCACCATACAGCGAGTCCTTTCAGAGTTGGTGGTATAGAGTGCTGAACACATCGGTACCTCTAATAATCAGTAGAACGTCCTCTTATATTGATGCGTAACTGTATTCGTCGTGGCATACTATCAACATTTCATTTAGACACTGTTGCTCCAGATTGTCCCGCTCCTCAATGGCAATTCGGCATAGATCCCACAGAGTGGATGGTTGGTCACGTCGTCCATGAATAGCCATTTTCAATCTATCCCAGAACATGCTGGCCAATCTAATCGAGCGATGTCGTTATCCTGAACGAAGTCATTCACAAGATGTGCCAGATGTGGGCGCGAATTGTTGTCCATGAAGACGAATGCCTTGCCAATATGCTGCCGATATGGTTGCACTATCGGTCGGAGGACGGCAATCACGTATCATACAACCGTTACGGCGCCTTCCATGACCACCAGCGGCGTCCGTCGGTCCCACATAATGCCACACCAAAACAGCAGGGAACCTCCACCTTGCTGCACTCGCTGGACTATGTGACTAAGGCGTTCAGCCTGACCGGGTTGCCTCCTAACACGTCTCCGACGATTGTCTGGTAGAAGGCATATGCGACACTCACCGGTGAAGAGAACGGGACGCCAATCCTGAGCGGTCCATTCGGCATGTTGTTGGGCCCTTCTGTACGGCACTGCATGGTGTCGTGGTTGCAAAGATGGACCTCGCCATGGACGTCGGGAGTGAAGTTGCGCAGCATGCAGCCTATTGCGCACAGTTTGAGTCGTAACACGACGTCCTGTGGCTGCACGAAAAGCACTATTCAAAATTGTGGCGTTGCTGTCAGGGTTCCTCCGAGCCATAATCCATAGGTAACAGTCATCCAATGCAATAGTAGCGCTTGGGCGGCCTGAGCGAGGCATGTCAATGACAGTTCCTGTCTCACTGTGTCTCCTCCATGTCCGAACAACATCGTTTTGGTTCACTCCGAGACATCTGTACATTTCCTTTGTTGAGAGCCCTTTCTGGCACAGAGTAACAATGCGGACGCCATCGAACCGCGGTATTGACCGTCTAGGCGTGGTTCAACTACAGACAACACGAGCCGTGTATCTCCTTCCTGGTGGAATGACTGTAATTGATCGGCTGTCGGACCCACTCCGTCTATAGGCGCTGTTCATGCATGGTTGTTTACATCTTTGGCCGAGTTTAGTGACATCTCTGAACAGTCAAAGGGTCTGCGTCTGTGATAAATTATCCACAGTCAACGTCTATCTTCAGGAGTTCTGGGAACCGGGGTGATGCAAAACTTTTTTGATGTGTGTATTTTTTCTTGATTGATAATTTCAATAAAGTTTTCGTTGTATTTTTTGTGTTTTAGGTGACTTGCTCATTAAGTAATTTAGTGGGTAGTTGTGTGTATATAAATAGGTTACATCTCTTGCAAAATATTTATTAGTTATTCTGCGGCTGTTACTTGGAGAATTTGGAATTTAAAACAAGGTATCCAAATTCTGTATGTAACATTCAAAGGTCGCTAGCAAGAATTCGAAACGGAAGTGCGTGAGTTCCTCATCTGTCATTCGAGACAAGGTCCAGCAAACGTGTATCTGAAAACTGTCCTGCTGAAATACTGCACTTGGAGTAACTTTCAGATAAGACAGTCCATCGGGCACTAATAACTCCCTGCTCTGGCAAATCTTGTGCGGGTGCTCTTGGTACTAAAGACGCAGCGTTGGATGATGGTTTGATGCTGTTTGGTCGCATTGTTGCTATACCGCCTCCAGACGATGCAACCTGACACTTTACTTTCATAGCGGGAACGTCTGTTACGATTCTAACTATCTATGTAGGACATGTAGAAGCAAGATTCCAACGCCGACAGATCATTATGACACCCAGAATTCCATCAGGGACTTTCACGTAACTCTGCAAAGTGATGATTTTCTGATGTCTTGTTAATGGAAGAACACGCAGTGGAGTACGCAGCACGCAACAGGCGCCGTTGATTCAGTCGTGTCGACGCCTTTAGATGTGTAATCTTAGCAGTATGGAAAGATAAGAGTCATAGAACACTGTTGGCAGGAAGACCCCGAGGAGTTGTTCAGTCACCTAACTGGAAAGGGTTTCCTAGCTCTACATACAACTGCTTTTTTAGCATGTATGATGAGTGCAGCTGGCTCTAATGCGTGCACGTATATTGGAGTGTCTTATTTGTATTTACATGACCATGAGAGAGGGGGGAGGGTGAAGTCCAGTATCGGAAAGTAGCCAGCCATCTCGAGTCGCACCGAGAGGAACCTCGGCTTATCGCCCTCAGGCGATAGACGTATCACATGATCACACGTCCCAAGACAGTGAGACGAGATTTGGAACTTAATACAGGCCAATGGCGCATAGTAGGGTGATCATTATAATTGTTAACATCATCCTGAAACTTTTGAAAATCCAAATACAGTAATAACATGCTTCTTGATCTTCGCATCGACAAAACAAAAATATATATATATATATATATATATATATATATATATATATATATATATATAAGGCCGTGAAATTTGTATAGTCCTGCCTGCTGCCATTGTAAATCATTTTCATTTCAAGGTTCTTGCGTGAATACAGGTAATCGAACGAGGAGGAGGTTTTATTTTCCATCGGCAAACAACTACATATTCGTGTTTTATGATATTTCTCGGACTTGACATGGTAAAGTTAGATTTGTTTAAGCAGTCTTTGTTTTTAAATTTATTGTATCATTTTGCTGAAGGGAAATTGCCGTATTAGTGTTTAATGGTTGACAACATTTGATAAGAAGGGGACGTAATTTGACAAAAGGCGTAGAGCCATTGGAAGATAGCAGTTCGATGACCGTTTGGTGAGACTAATATTGTGACATCCGATATTGGAATGTAAGGAGTAGCTAAAAGCAGATATAGATTGAAATAAAAGTTTATTTCTGATGAATAGTAGTCTGAAGTTTAAGATCATCGCCAGGAAGAATAAATGCGCAAGGAACTGGGATGCTAAGTACTGTGGAATATGGATGTGTTTTTGAAATACTCTGAGGCTCTAGATATAGCGATAATGAATACCACAGCATGAAGTTCATTTGAGGAGGAAAAAACACCGGCAAGAAAAAGGAGTTATAAGAAGCTGAACGGACAAATATAGGAACAAGAAAGATACCTTCATAGAAACCTAGGTACATAGAAGAAGGAAAGAAAAATGATAAGGAAACGAAAAGAATACTAAATTTTAAGTCCCAAAATGAAATTAATAGGCTTGGAACGAAGCTAAAGTGAAATGGATGCAGTAAAAATGGGAATAAAATGAAAAGAAAAAGGTGTCGGAATGAGAGCTTCAGCATACAGAATGTCAAAATAAGTTTTGAAGAACGTAATTCCTCTGTCAAACGTAGAGAAGAGATCGATTGGGTAGAAACAGAATGTTTAAGGCCTCAACGAAGGAAAGGATCTTTCTGGTGGCGTGTTAGGACGAAAAATAGGTCTCGATATCGAATATATTTGAAACCCAGTATTCAACTCAAGAGTTCGCAAGAGGTTTGTGCGAGGGCATGCTAAAATGTTTTCGAGAGCAACAGTGAGTTAAAAAAAACTTGATAGATGACTAGCTCTGAGGTCTAATCAGAGCCGTAGTTTATAAAATTATCCCTTATATTTCACATTACAAGTTTCAAAAACAAATTCAAAATACTAAGAGGTCATTAATAAATGTTTTTTAAACTGAAATATGATTAATTATGAAGCAAATGGTCCTACAAAGAGTTTTTCATTCACTTTTGAGCAAAACGGAGGCAGCTACAAAATTCAAAACCCTATTGCACGTACATGAGTGCATGCATTTGTGTGTATTCTCGTCAGTAGTATTAGATACCCCATAGCCTAAAACAAGGCTACAATTTCTTTCGCTTTGGTGAAAACTGAATTTTTAAAAGGTTTTTTAATTTGCCACAAACTGTTGCCTCCTTCTTGCACCAAACCCCTCAATTCATAAGATCAGAAGAGTAGATAAATGTAAAGAACTCTCACAGCTCAAGTGTCGAGGTTGAAAATCAGAGTAATGTATGTAGAAATTCAAAAGAAAACTGAGGAAAGATAACGACAATTAGACAGTTACTTTTCCTTTAGGACACGCCAACGGCAGCAGCGAAGGAGTCCAGATGTTGCACTAAGAAACGAAAGCAAGACAGAAGCAAAATGAATAAATTTTAATACGATTTCCCGACTCAAAACTTTTCCGACAATTTAAAATGGTGCAAGGCGTGTCATATCTTTGGAAGTATAAGGATAAGCACTAGAAAAAATAAGGTAATATGCATTATTTACGAAACCCTAGAACGAACAATAAGAGACAAGCGAACGGCTAAAAAACGGCATAAGCCAAGGACGCATTATTTCTCTTATACTGTTCAACCAATCTATAAAAGAAGGCTAGATGAAATAAAAAGAAAAGTTCTGACGTGGGATTAAAATTCAGGGTGAAACGTGAAAGTAAATCAGTGATAACTTTCCCTGATGTCATGAAATTGCTGCCCTCTGTGAAAATAAGGAAGAATTACAAGCTTTGTTGGATGGAATTAACAATTATTGAGCACATATAAAAGCTAAGTTAGAAAGAGTAGCGAGAATGAGATTATCGATAAGCTAAACATCAAAATTTAAGGAGCAAAATTTTGCTGCTCTGGAAGCAGAATATCGCATCCCTGACGAGGTAAAGAAGATACGCCGGCCAGTGTGGCCGAGCGGTTCTAGGCGCTTCAGTCTGGAACCGCGCGACCGCTTCTGTCGAGGGTTCGAATCCTTTCTCGGGCATGGATGTGTGTGATGTCCTTAGGTTAGTTAGGTTTAAGTAGTTCTAAGTTCTAGGGGACTGATGACCTCAGAAGTTAAGTCCCATAGTGCTCAGAGCCATTTGAACTTAACAAGGGCTGGCCGGAGTGGCCGAGCGGTTCTAGGCGCTACAATCTGGAACCGCGCGACCGCTACGGTCTCTGGTTCGAATCCTGCCTCTGGCATGGGTGTGTGTGATGTCCTTAGGTTAGTTAGGTTTAAGTAGTTCTAAGTTTTAGGGGACTGATGACCTCAGAAGTTAAGTCCCATAGTGCTCAGAGCCATTTTTGAACTTAACCAGGGCAGTTCCACCGAAGACGAGCATTTCCAAGGAAGAGCGGAAAGCACTTTAAGCGGCTACGAGAGGGTTCTGAGACGGTCGTTCTCCCTGGAGACAAAACAAAATTTGCAGTCCTGCTACCACGTAACATTTACAGACAAAAATTGATCGATTATTAGAGGACGACACATACAGGAAAACTGAAGACGATTTCTCCAAACGAATGAAGAGGAAGATCGGCGAGCTTCTCCAATACATATTCCTAGACATGAAGACGGTGAAAAAACTTGGTTTACGTCAGCCAGATTTTACGGGCTGCCTAAAGTCCCAAGCAAGAAATTCTTCTTCGTTCAGTTGTTAGCAACAGTGGCGCACCAGCATTCGAATTAGTGAAACACGTGACAACGATGCTCAGTCCTTTTATAGGTAAATGACAGCACCGCTTACGAAGTTCGGTGGATTTCATTTAGACGCTCCAGAACTTTCTCTTCACAAGGGTGCCGCTAAGAGATTGCCTAACATCATAGGAGAAAAGTTTGGTCCAGCGTTAACAAAAGTGTTTGAATTGGTGCTTAGGTCAATCTACTTTCTGTACGATAGAAATTATTGCGAACAAACAGACGAAGTAGTGAATGCCAGCCCACTACCATTAGTGGTGACCAATTTCTTTATGGAGGCATCTGAAGAAGAAGCCCTGCAGTCGGCTTTCTACAAAACCCTAGTGCTCTTTTAGACATGTAGATGACACATGCGTAATCTGGTCACATGGACGAAGCCACCTACAGGACTTCCTGCAACAACCAAATTCGTTGCACCAGAACATCAAATTCACGACTGAGACAGATGAAAACCATTAACTTGCATTTCTGGATGTGCTCGTCGAACTAAAATGAGACAGCACGCTAGGTCACATCGTCTACAGTAAACCGTCATATACAGTCATATTGTCATACAGATCGGTACTTGGATAGCTCCAGCTATCAATTCTCCTTCCCACTAGTGCACAGAGCACACGGAATCTCGGACCGAGGAAATGAGCGTATTGCATCGTTGGCCGGGAGGCCTCAGTTGGGGAAGTTCGGCGGCCAAGCGCAAGTCGTATTTCAGTCGACGCCACATTGGGCGACTTGCGTGCCGGTGGTGAGGATGAAATGATCCCAGTCCACGAGCAGAGAAAACTTCCATCCCGGCCGGGAATCGAATCCGGGCCGCTGCACGGGAGGCAAGCACGTTACCACCCAACTAATCAGGCGGACTCTCGGACAGTAACCATTTCGCAGATGAATTGCACCAGTATGTTTCGAACGAACGGTTACAGCAACAGCCTTAAAACCAAAGAAGTCAAGATCACAGCCTGCTGGGGACGAATGTAATACAGTTGCGACGGCGGTTATTTCATACGTCCGGAACACATCAGCAGAAACGGCAAGAATATTCCCGAAACGTAACGTCAAGTGCGTGTTGCGCCCGCCAACCAAGCCAAAACCTTATTAGAATCAGTCAAGAATGACCTAGGACTCAGGAAACCGGGAATCTACCGTATCCATTGCCAGTATGTGAAAATGTGTGTAAGCCAGACTATCTGGACAGTAAGGAGACATTCAGTGAGCATAAATGCCATACAGACAACATTCAGCCAACAAAGCTCCCTGTGGAAGAGCACTGCAGTTCCCTCGGACATACTAAGAATTATGACGACACCAATTTGTTTCAACCATCCAACACCTTCTGGGACTGGTTTCTCAAACAAGCAGTAGAGATCCGGCTGATTGACGGACTAATGAATGACAGCAGTTTGCAATAATGCAAGGCCTGGGACCCAGCCTTTGGGCTTGACCAGAGCACAGCGATAGTCTACGTTGAAGTCTGCCCCTGTCACGACATCTGAAGAGGGCAAAGAGGCACTGTTGCCAAGCCAGCAGAGATCCACGCCCAGCGCCGGCCGCGCCGCTACTGAACGCTCTCGATCGACACCCAGCGCCGTACTTCCCCCACCACAGAACCAAGCCCTCCCCCCGGGGCGCTGGCTGGAAGCTGCGGGTGGCGGGGGGGAGGGGGAGGGATGGGGAGTGCAAAAAGGCCGTACCTAGAAGATATTACACAGTCATCAGGAACGTCTAAAGTGGCAAGAAGCCGTCTTGTCGAAATATCGCGCCTTTTAGGCGACGCCACTCCACTGAATACCCGACACCTATTCAAAAATATATGTATGGTAGCAGCTGTGTAATTTTGATATTTGTCAGTTATTTTCATCGTGGTTTTACTAATGTCGGTTAGAAGAATTGTCTGTGGTTGGCATACCTTGGAATTAAACCTGCAATTCATTAGAATTAAATATTTTTGCTGTATTACTCTTTATGCAGTGCAAATCTACAACACTGGATTTAGCCAGAAAGTTAGAAGTTTCAGTAGGATGTGAAACTAATTATTTGCAACCAGAGCTCGACACAGGAATTCTCGGCGCCCTCTGCTATTACGTATGGATTTGGAGATGTCACTGTAGATCTCTAAATACTCTGTTCAGTGATCAGAAATGAAGTTTCTCGGTAATTACTGCGATCACGATAGTGTTCTTGTAGGAAAATGGAATATTTAGACTGGTACTATAATTTTTTTACGTTGGTGTACTGCTACCTACAACTTGTTTCTGCAAAGCGAATGACTTCCTTCATACCTAGGAAGCTAGTACGTTATTCTTGTTTTTGGGCTCTACATATTCAGTGTCCATCTGTTTCCCCATAAGACACCCTTTCGACTTGTTATATTATTAGGTGGTCAGTGGCGAATCTATTTCTAGGAGGAGTATGTCTGAAATTTATTTCCATCGGATGGTACTGATCATTTCTGCGTCTTCCTCCAGCAATGCATTTGTTAAGGTGGAACGCGTAGTTTCTAGGGAAGTCCTAGTACAACTAAACTGAAAGTTTGCTGCTTTCGAAATCGTTTTACTGTTCTCCTGCTGAAGAACATGCACCCATAGTCGCTTTTAGGTTTTCTTAAGAGTCCTACGCATTTAGTAAAAGAATGTTATAATCTGCTCTCCACACACGTTTGTAAGCAAGCATATAACCGGGGAAAGCCAAACATGTGATCTTATGTGTGTTAAAATAGAAAAGTTGTCCAGAAAGTGGGTTCCGATCGCTCACGGTAAAGGAAAACACATCTAAAATCCGATTAAGCTTCATACAGATGTGCTGGGCAGTGTCTCTAGTAAGGCTGTCGATTGCTCCACTTCGCTCTTTGCAGTTCTGAGCGCACAGTGATATTGAAAAGATGCCAGAAAACAGTGTCTACCCCAAAGTATGGGTACCTGCCGAGAGATTTTGCATGATTTCATGCGACCATGCAACATGCATATCGTTTTTCATGACAGGTCTCGGCCGCAGACTAGAGGCAATGAAGACGCTGCTGTAGCGTTTTCGATGTGGAGTATTGGAACACCCACCATACCGCACGGACGTGTCTCCCTCAGATTTTCATCTCCGCTGGCATGAACAGTTGGCTATGAAGACATTTTGGCACAGTCAACGCGCTGCAGGCCAGAGTGGCGGGAAGCACAGGCGGCTGTCTTCGGTGACGAGTGTGTTGGAAAGTTGGTACGACGCTGCGACAAATGATTAAGCTGGAACGGCTTCTATGTAGACAAGTAGCTGGAAGGTGCAGCTAACTGTCTCAGATAAAACATTTCTGATTTACACCGTGATTTCCATTTCGCGAGAGATCAGGACTTACTTTCTGGACAAACCTCGTAATGATGATGATTCTATGTTAGATAATTTTTTCCTTCTCAGTTCTCATCTAGAGAATAAGACTCTAATATACACTATGTGACCAAAGTATCTGAAGACCCAGCTGAAAATGACCTACAAGACTGTGGCGCCGTCCATCGGTAATGTTGGAATTCAATATGGTGTCGCCCACCCTCACCCTTGTTGACAGCTTCCACTCTCGCAGGCATACGTTCAGTCATGTGCTGGAAAGTTTCTTGGGGAATGACAGCCCATTCTTCATGGAGTGCTGCACTGAGGAGAGGTATCGATGCCGGTCGGTGAGGCCTGGAAAGAAGTCGGCGTTCCAAAACATCCCAAAGGTGTTCTATAGGATTCCGGTCAGGACTCTGTGAAGGCCAGTCCATTACAGGGATGTTATCGTCGTGTAACCACACCACTACGGGCCGTGTATTAAGAAAAGTTGCCTGATCGTGTTCACAGATGCTATCGCCATCCCCGAATTGCTCTTCAACAAGGGGTGCAAGCCTCCTCCATGAAAAACACGACCACACCGTAACACCACCGCCTCCAAATTTTACTGCTGGCATTACACACACTGGCAGATGACGTTCCTCGGGCACTCGCCATACGCACACCCTGCCATCGGATCGCCATATTGTGTACCATGATTCGTCATTCCACACAACGTCTTTCTACTGCTCAATCATCCAAGCAGCCGCTCGACTACGAAATCCAAGTTTTCTCACCTCCCACCTAACTGTCAAAGTACTTGCACTAGATGCTGATGCAGTTTGGAATTCCTGTGTGATGGTCGGGATAGATGTCTGCCTATTGCACATTACGACTGTCTTCAATTGTCGGCGGTCTGTCAGTCAACAGACGAGGTCGGCCTGTACGCTTTTGTGCTGTACGTCCCCTTCACGTTTCCACTTCACTATCACATCGAAAACAGTGGACCTAGGGAGGCTTAGGAGTGTGAAAATATTGCTTACAGACGTATGTCATAAGTGACACCCAATCACCGGACCACGTTCGATGTCTGCTCTCTCATGATGTCTAATGACTACTGAGGTCGCTGATATGAAGTACCTGGCAGTAGATGGCAGCTCAATGCACCTCATGTGAAAAATGTATGGTTTTGGGGTGTGCATATACTTTGGATCACATTGTACATGTGAATATCACACATTCCCTTCAGAAAATCACGATAATTTAGAGAATTCTAGCCCGTTCATCTGTGTCCTTTTGAGTCATGTGTTCATTGTTTACTTAATCTGTGTGGTCGTAAGGAGCTCTTCCTCCTCATATTAATTTTCGGTATTACTTTCATTACTAACCTTAACCGGTCCATCTATAGGTCGTTTCGGAGACTCAAAGCTTTCTATCCCACTCCAGTTTGAGAAGACGATGGGAATACTGTTGAGGTTGACAGTATTTACTAATAAAGTGAAATTAAGAGTTAATCACACTAGCACCGGTGCAACTGTTTCTACACTAATTCTTCAAGGTTCAGTGACCAATTTTACCCGTAATGACCGTAGTGGCACGAGAAACGGACCAGTCGTTTTCTGGTGTTTACTTTAGTGAGGCAAAGCCGATCAGACTGGATACGCACAAAATATTCGTCTTCTGAGCACAGAAAGAAGAATCTTACGGTAATGTTAGGAGTCGTTAAACCAACTACTCCGAGAGGCTTTTCTTCCTCCGCACACAATGGCACTTCTCTGTGCGGTGTGAGAGTGGTGGTGCAAGTTTACCTGTTGCGACGGCTACGGTGGGTTGTGTTTAGTGTGGTCCCTGATGCGCTGGTGCAGCCCTGGAGAATGGCGTATTGCATCACAGCCGTCCACAATACGAGCACGAAGAGTCTCTACATTTGGTACCGGGGTCGCGTAGACTAGAGCTTTCAAATGCCCCCATAAATGAAAGTCAAGAGGGTTGAGGTCAGGAGAGCGTGGAGGCCATGGAATTGGTCCGCCTCTTCCAATCCATCGGTCACCGAATCTGTTGTTGAGAAGCGTACGAACACTTCGACTGAAATGTGCAGGAGCTCCATCGTGCATGAACCACATGTTGTGTCGTACTTGTAAAGGCACATGTTCTAGCAGCACAGGTAGAGTATCCCGTATGAAATCATGATAACGTGCTCCATTGAGCGTAGGTGGAAGAACATGGGGCCCAATCAAGACATCACCAACAATGCCTGCCCAAACGTTCACAGAAAATCTGTGTTGACGTGATTGCACAATTGCGTGTGGAGTCTCGACAGCCCACACATGTTGATTGTGAATCGAGGAAGTACAGTACATACTGACGAAACTAAAATGAGCTCTAACATGGAAATTAAGCGTTTCCGGACACATGTCCACATAACATCTTTTCTTTATTTGTGTGTGTAGAATGTTTCCTGAAAGTTTGGCCGTACCTTTTTGTAACACCCTGTATGTAACACATCGCCTTACAAACCCTCGCATGCCGTGACGAGTACGTGGGCGGCCGTGTAATACCAAAAGCAAAGGATGATTCCGCAGCTAATCAATCGATATGACAGAAAGAAGGTCAGTGTTAGTCGTAATGTCATCTGTTTTACAGATGACATTCGACCGATGGTGACCTTCGTCCTGGATTACATCACGGCCGCGGGGCAGAACTATTCCCATGAAATCGAACATTATGAATTGATACTAAATCAGGTGGCAGCTTCGGGACTTTTTGATGAGGAACAAACTGCTATTGTATCCATAATTTACGTGTCAAATGCTTTTTGAAACAATTAAAAAATTCAGGCATGAATTAAAGCTTTAAAGTAATTACAGAGAGGAAAGACTCTTTATAATAGTAGTTTTCCACATACAGAGGAACCTAACTCTGTAAACAGATTTTGCCTGCAATAATTTTAAGACGAACTAATTATTGGTGATATATTTCGGCGAATGTTAAAGATTCTGTTTTCAACGGAGTGTCTTCTTGTTGCATACAAAAATACAGGTCAGTTCTGACGGTTGCAGCGGCGACAGGGCAGGGAACTTCTGGGGCAGAAAGGAAGAGGCCAGTTCCGTGAGCTATTAGGCGAGACCTAGCTGTCGGTGCAGCCATCTGTATTATTATTATAATATTATTATTTCATTTCTGTATGAAAAGGTGTCTATTATGTAGGGTCTGTAAAAAAGAAAATAATCATTTTTCATTTTTGTGTTCGTGCAATATTTATGTGTCTATATTTTGCAAATAACGTCTGTGATCGGCGAGTGTGGAAATCGAAGCAGACGATTATAATTGAAAAAATTAAAAAAATATATTTATTAGCGTACTGAATTGATTATAAATAGTGGAGGCTTAAATGTTACTCTCTCCGTCTTCTTGTAGCCGTTAAAGTTGTAAGAGGCTGTGACGCTCGCTTGAATGCTTGGTTAGCTTTCTTTTGTTCTTTGTTCGAGAAAGACGCCATTGGAGGCTGATGTATAAAAAAGTGTGTACTTTGAATTTATGTTGATGTTTGAATATAGAAATTGTTAAAAATACTTGTAATAATTTATTGCTAGCTTGCCCAGTATTTCATTCCACATTTTTTAGCCGTTTTCAGCATATTTAGAATTTTTCATGAAGGAGAGCTGCGCCGCGATCGCGGGAGCCGCTACCGCGGCAAATTCAAATTATAATTGAATGAAAGCAGTTTTCCCACAATTAAGCAGGCAGGTAATGGTGCATTAAAAGTATTTCTTTCAGTTTCCCGGAGACGTCAGAGGATAATTGTGGATTTTATTATGTCATTTTCAGGTGGACATAGGCAACTGCTATTACAATCTCAGTGACGTAAATAATTTACGTAAATCATAGTGGTAAAACTTGTGTGATTTTCTTTGTCTTTGCTGCTGTGCTGAAACCAGTTCTGGCTAATAATAATATTAAAATCAAATTTCATTTCTTGTTTCAAGCTCTTGTGTTAGTCGTGGCGATCAGTAGTGTTCATATGTTAAAAAAATCCACTGCAGCTCTTATGTTTAGCGAACATACCACACTGTAACTTCTGTACGTGTAAACAAGAGTAATTTTCAGTGCATTTCAGAGATGAAGGTAGAGAAGGACATGTTTAATTTCATAATAATTAGTTACAGTAATGATACCGTGTTCCATTTCTAACAGGTCTGATCAAGGTTATATAGACATAGTTTGCAAATTAAAGATCACGCGTTCACAGCAAGAAATATTTTAGTGTTGTGCTTATCCCCACATAACAGTTCGAGGTGCACAAAGTTGAAGTTTTTCAACTACAGAAACTAATAATGAGAATCGCATGTTATCTTTTGTACTCGCAACAGTAAGCAATATACAGTTAATTGAAATGTTATGCAACATAAACTGCATATAAAATCAAAAAGTGTGCGGTGGGGAGACGCGACACTTGAATAATTCCAAAACTAAGTACTCTAGAGAAAACGTATCCCATTACAAAATTTAATTGCATTATATTTCCTACAAAAGGGTCATGTTCATTTTTTGTGTCCGACAAACAGTTTGGATATATATTGGGCGGGAGAATAGGAATATCTTGTGTGTGGTACTTGAAGGCACTGGTGGTTCCATAAACCAATGGGTAGAGTCAGTTGAATCACCCTATACGTGCAGTCCCTGTGACTGCACAAAGGCTGAACTCAGTTAAATATTGCTCCGTTCAGTTCCAGTTTCAGAATACATGTTAGTTTTATATTTAGTGCACCTTTTCATTGTTAGTGTTGCGATTCCAACGACCTTTCCACAGTGTCCATACAAATGAGTGGTCCCCTGCTAGTATGAAACTAGTGCACGGCTTCCCACGGTCTAATACTGAATAGGGAATTTATCTGAGATCCCGATGGCCTATTAACGTTTATCTCTCCCGTTAGTTGAGGCAGGCTCTTTCCTTTTATGCCGTCTTGGATTCGAACAGCTTGTCATCAGTTTAGGTGTGGTGGCGCATTTTCATGTCACAATAAAAGAAGGCTTGGAACGTAATGCAGGTAATCAGGAACCTTGTACCATATCTCCTACTCTTACTGGTAAAATACTGCAGTTGAATTTTAGTTCCAGCACCAGAATTCGAACCTCTGAGACGAGCAGAGGCATGCGACAGCAACCTCGGCTATGGTGGATGACGATGGACGGAGAATGCTTAACTACTCGGATAGAAAAAAACTTTTTAAACGCTAATCACCATTTATTTCAAATGGAAGTAAGCTGTCCATTAAACTGAACAGCTTCGGTGTTGGCATTACAAAACTAGCCGAAAAACTCAGCTTTACATTGATTGCCAACATTTCTTCAGCTGCATTGGCGTCCTCTTCGTTCTCCGGCATCTCTTGAAATTCCTTTACATCGTCATCGCAGTCCATCTCCGTGTCCGTGTCCATGTCCAGGCTTAAAATAAAGAAAACTTTATATTGCAATGCAGGCTACTAACAATAATCCGATGACATGTATACATTAATCTATTTCATACTTATTTGGAATATTGTGAAACTAAACCTGTTGTAATATCAGTGAAATTGCTAATAGCAGAAAAGCTGTTTCTTATAAGATGGCGATAAACTAGTGCCGGATTGCGGATTCTCGTGTTGGGGAGGACTCTGAATGTTATCTTCGATGGACAGTGGTCCACAGGTGTGGAAGTCACACCAGCGTAGTGCATCAGGGGTGTGTCGGGATCCTTGCAGTTCGTGTTGTACATTAATGATCTTGCAGTCAATATAAATAGTAATCTAAGACTTCCCGTGGATAACAGTTATCTATAGTAAACTATTGTCTGAAAAAAGCTGTACAGATATTCTGTGAGATCTTCGTAAAATTTGAAAGTGATGCAGGTATTGGCAACTTGCTTTAAACGTTCTGCAGCGTCATCGCGGCAACTTCTCTATTAAAAAAAAATCCTATGACTATAGTATCAGTGTGTCAGCTTACATAAACGACTGATACGATTGAAACGACTGACTGTAACAGTTTTTAGGGATATGAAATGGAAGTATCGCATTGGCTTAGTCGTAGGTAAAGCAGATGGCAGACTTCGATTCATACGCACATGAATGAAAAATGCAATTAGAACTAAGAAGTATAATAATAGTAAACGGTAAGGCAATTGAACTAGAAAAATAGATGAACAGATACTAGAAAAACTAATTTAACATGGGGTCATTCTGACAATTCTAGCGCCATTCGAACTTGGGAGATCGTGTATATTTAATTACCCATCTTAGTTACGGTAGCAACTGTTCATCAATCTTTCTCGTTTAACTGTATTATTTTTTACCCTTATTATATTTTCTAATTCTCAATGTGCTTTTCATAGATGTATACGTCTGAGGTTGCGAGTAAATCACTGCGAAATCGTTCGTGTAATAAAGGAATTATTAACAGCTAAGGCCGCTACAAAAAGCATTTTAGAAGATGTTAATAGAGTTTTTGTTTTAAATTAACATACTTCTATGATGTATCTAAGCTGTGGACGCCCACAGTGACCTCTCCGCTACGTTGTAGGAAATTTAGCTGTCGCGTGGCGTATGTTTATACTTCAGGCGTATTCCAGGATAGTTTAATGGTCTCATTTCCTTCTCTGTAGATCTTTGCTGTACTGTACGAGTTCACATCTAATAAACAATGCTGTAGTTCCTACCTTCCAGTTCATTTTTATTCAGATTTTTGGTACGGAGTTCTTTTAGGTTTCTTAAGTTACTGAGAAACACAAGCAACCTCTCAAATTACCATATGATGGGGAAATCATGATGTACTTAGGATCTATCATATGTGAAATTTACGCAACTGATACCATTCTGCTAACTTTACATCATCTACTATATAGAAAAAAGCTTTTTTACTTACTTTGTCACCAGTGGGAACAGCAACTCCCAAAGGAGCCTGAAACAGAAAATGAAAGAACGTGTATTTTCGTAGCGACTGACACAGAATAAGATGTTTAAGCGGTTATCTTGACTACATAGAAATACTGTAAAGCAGTCGTTAGAAAATTTACTCATTCATGACTTCTTCAGTATCGGCAGTTCTTATCAAAACTCCTTTGCATTAGCAACTACTAACCGACAAGTCATTTTCAAACGTCAGGTAGTCTACTTCAAAATAAAATAAAATATCGTCAGTCAGTTAAGTTAAGAGATTGATGATTTATCATTTGGAACAGTAAATGTCAAGTTTTTTATAGATTCCGCTTAGAACAATTTCGCGGTGACTGACTTCAACAATGTTTCGAGGTCCTGGCTTCAAACAGTAGTAATAACAGAACATGCAATGACTGCAGAGCCAATTCCAGATGCGCTTACGGTGGTATTTCTGTGACGAAACTTAGGAGAGCGTGAGTTACACTCTGAAGTTCATTCCATAAATGGCTGCTTTTTCGAAACCTTATCACATATGAAACATCCAACTTCGTTGTGATTTTTCAAAACAAATTAGCTGGACGAGACAAAATGTATCATTAAGCCGTGTGGTGAAACTGCATGGGATCCACTTCAACCTACAGAAACAGTGTTTCTCAATACGATACCACGTGCTTAGTGACTAATCTGGTGAACAGTTCGTCTTTGTTCTCGTCGTCAGTCTTTGGACTGGTTTGATGCAGTCCTCCACGAATCTCAGAGTAGCACTTGCAACCTAAGTTCTCAGTTATTTGGTGGATGTATCCCAATCTCAGTCTTCCTCTACAGTCTTTACTTACAGCTCCCTCTAGTACCATGGAAGGTATCCTCTGATCTGTTAACAGATCATATCATTCTGTCCCTTGTTCTTATCAGTGTTTCCATATGTTCCTTTCCTCGCCATTTCTACGGAGAACCTCCTCTTTCCTTACCTTATTAGTGAACTTTAAACATTCGTCTGTGGCACCATACCACATCTGCTTCGACTTTCTTCTGTTCCCGTTTTTCCAAGGTCCATGTTTCACTACCATACAATACTGTGTCCCAAACGTACGTTACCAGAAATTCCATCCACAAATTAAGGCCTACGTTTGATACTAGTATGTTTTTCCTGGCCAACGACGCCCTTTTCGCCAGCTCTCAGTTACTTTATATGTCCTTCTTGCATAATCCATCATGGGTTATTTTGCTGCCTATGTTGCAGAATTCCTTAATATCGTCTACTCCGTGATCCCTAATTCTGATATTATGTTTACCGCTGATCTTATTTCTATTACTTCTCATTACTTGGGTCTTTCTTCTGGTTAGTCTCATTCTGAAGTGTGTATCTATTAGACTGTTCATTGCATTGAATAGGTCCTGAAATTATTACTCACTTTCACGGACGACAACATTGTCTTCAGCAAATCTTATCATTGATAATCTTTCACCCTCATCTTTAATCGCACTCTTGAACCTTTCTTTATTTACCGCGATTGTTTTTTGGATGTATAAATTGAACGCTAGGGTCGCAAGGCTACATCCCCGTCTTACATCCTTTTTAATCCGATTACTTCTTTCTTGGTCTTCTAGTCTTTTTGTTCCCTCTTGGTTTTTGTAAAAGCTATATACTAAGTCTTTCGCTAAATCTTACTCCTGTTCTTCTCATAATTTCGAATGTCTTGAACCATTTTAAATTGTCGAATGCGTTTTCCAGGTCGACAAATCCTATGAACGTATCTTTATTTTTCTCCAGTCGTGCTTCCATTATCAAACGCAACATCATAATTCCCTCTCGGGTGTCTTTACCTTTCCTAAGGACAAACTGGTCGTCACCTAACAGCTCCACCATTTTCTTTTCCATTCTGCTGTGTATTGGAGCCGGCCGAAGTGGCCGTGCGGTTAACGGCGCTGCAGTCTGGAACCGCAAGACCACTACGGTCGCAGGTTCGAATCCTGCCTCGGGCATGGATGTTTGTGATGTCCTTAGGTTAGTTAGGTTTAACTAGTTCCAAGTTCTAGGGGACTAATGACCTCAGAAGTTGAGTCCCATAGTGCTCAGAGCCATTTGAACCATTTTTGTGTATTGGATTCGTGAGATGTAAGGGCGACTGCAAGATGCTTCTCGCTCTTATGTGTCCTTGCTATCTTTGGAATAGTGTGGATGATATTTTTCCAAAAGTATGATGGTATATAGCCAGTTTCACATGTTTTACAAACCTACGTGAATTGTCGTTTGGTGGCCATTTCCGTCAATGATTTTAGAAATTTTGCAAGAATGTTATCTGTCGTTTCTGCCTTCTTTGATTGTAAGTTTTCTAAAGGTCTTTTAACCTAAGATTCTGATTCTGGTTCTCCTACGCCTATCATTGTCACTCTTAGATGCACAGTGGTCAGTGTATCTGGCTGCTAAGCATATGATCCGGGTTCGATTCCTGGTACTGCCAGGGATTTCTCCTTGCTGGGAGAACTGATACGGTTTGCACTGAGCCACGTGAGGCGAGCTGAGGAACTATTTCTGTGTGGAGCAGTGGCTCCAAGGTCAAGAAAGCCGACAGCATCCGGGTGAGCGATTTGCTGAATCAGTACCGTATCCGATGACGTCACTGGCGTAGGATGACATGGCGGTTGGTCGGTCCACACTGTCCTATCATGGCCAGGAGGCAGAGCTTTTCTTTGATATATCAATAACTGGAGTCGTTAAACCTGAAAGTAACGTGTGATGTACCACAACGAATTCTGAGTTAATCGTTAAATTTCAGAATATGTGTAAAGGAACTGGTAGACAATGTCTTTAGTACAAATTTTCTTTGTGGCAAACCGCAGCTTAATCAGTTCATAGTTAAAAGGTTTTTTAAAAGGTTTCGTGATAAAATCTTCTAAAAAATTGCAGAGTCCGCTTGTAGCACTGCTAATGCTCAGTTACTGTGAGATCAAGGTACAACAGATTTCGCGATAATCAATCGCATCTTCAGGTTAATTTGGTGTGGTTACATCAAGCGATTATACCAATACGATCTCCAAAAGTTATATAAGGCACATATCTAGGCAACATCAGATCCAATGGTTGTTGAAAGATCCATCAATAACCTTAGATAATTATGAACCATCACACAGGGAATCCAGCCAAATTAATCTGAAGATGCGATTCATTATCGCGAAACCGTTTGTACCTTCATCTCATAATAATTGAGGATTAGCAGCCACAAGCGGAATCCAGAAGCTCAAAATTTTTAAAAGATTTTTTAACACTGTTTTTAGGGCTCTCACGTCGTGAGAAAAGGTTACGAAATGTTGGAGAACAAGTTGATGGTGAGTGTGGTAGGAAACACTGTTTCCTTACTATCAGCTAAACAACAAGGAGAAATATAATATAAAGGCCGTAAACAGAGGAGCAGCGGATATCTTTTGATTTTAGAGTGATGATCGGTCTTTGCAGTCACTCGCAACCATCTTGTAACATTGGTCTGGAGAGATGAAAACCGTTATAAGCGCTACATCTAACCGTGGAGAAGTCAGGTATGGGGCTGAGTTTAACAGAAAAAATACTTAGGCTGTGAAACGTACTCACAAAGGATGTCGCCGATAAATTTCCCGTTCCACCAATCACTGGATGTTCGTCTGACTTCTACCCTTACTAAGTTGGTCTATCGTAAGATACAGAAAATATTAAAAAATGATTCTTTGTGGGAAGTGATTTTCCTTGATCAGGGCGTAATTTTTGGAACAATCACTTTGCATCAAGCTTTAGCTGTTTACTAATTTCGTCTCCTTGCGCATCTCCAGGCTAATTATATTGCTGACACCACTGTGAAAATCAGAAACCATACAGCAGCATCTTAAGTTGTGCACATCTGTGTCGAGAAAGTAACATTTGAAAGCGTTCCTAATAAAGACTTTTTGCGATCATGATAGTTTTAGGCACAGTTATCTGCAGAGTTAATTCTATATGCAAAAATAGGAAAATGGGACCCTTATGCGGATTTTGTCACAGTGCCAGCAAATCACACATTAAACTATGTTAGCTTCACATTAAAACAAAACAAGTGGATTGTAGAACATTTAACAAATGAGACTATTGATTCAAAGAAGTATTTCGAATTTCGACACGGATTTGTTAAGTAAGAGCGAGAGCATCACAGAAATGTGCCGTAGCGCACACTGCATCGCGGAAGATCTTATTCTCAGTATCAAGAGATCTCTCGTTCCAGCACGAGCTAAGACACTTTCTGAATCCCGTAACCTGGTATAATGACCACGAGGGTGGAATTAGATGACACAGGACACTGGCACAGGGAAAAGTTCTCGATAGTGTTGAGGCAGAGTCATGCAATATTTTTCGAACGAATAAACTGCCATTTGACTGTGTATTACTATATTTATATTCTACCTTAACAGACATGACATGTTAATAGTCTAAGAACTTTTAACATTGTACTCGATAACGGCTTAAAAGTCAAAATCTAAATACACACATGAATAAAAGTTTTGCATTATCTCGGTTCCGAGAGTTCCGGAACCTGTACAAAAAATTGGAATAGGCCTCAAAGTTAACATGATTTCCGCCCTTTTTATTGCTCATGAAAACCACACATTGCATGTTGTACCACTACACAGCTAGACATTCAGAGGTGGTGGTCCAGAGTGATGTTCACACCGGTACACCCAGTAGAACATCCTCTTGCATTGATGCATGCCTGTATTCGTTGTGGCATACTGTCCACAAGTTCATGAAGGCACTGTTGGACCAGATTGTCCCACTCCTCAACGGCGATTCGGCGTAGATCCCTCAGAGTTGTTGGTTGGTCGCGTCGTCCATAAACAGCCATTTTCAATCCATCCCAGGCATGTTCAATAAGGTTCATGTCTGGAGAACATGCTGGCCACTCTAGACGAGCGATGTCGTTATCCTGAAGGAAGTCTTTCACAAGATGTGCACCAAGGGGACGCGAACTGTCCCCCATGAAGACGAATGCCGATATGGTTGCACTATCGCTCGGAGGATGGCATTCTCGTATGATACAGCCGTTACGCTGCCTTCCATGACCACTAGCGGCGCACGTCGGCCCCACATAATGTCACTCCAAAACAGCAGGGAACCTCCACCTTGCTGCATTCGCTGGACAGTGGGTCTAAGGCCTTCAGCCTGACCGGGTTGCCTCCAAACACGTCTCCGACGATAGTCTGGCTGAAGGCATATGCGACACTCGTCGGTGAAGAGATCGTGATTAAAATCCTGAGCGGTCCATTCGGCATGTTGTTGGGCCGATGTTTACCGCGCTGCGTGGTGTCGTGGCTGCAAAGGTGGACCTCGCCATGGACATTGGGAGTGAAGTTGCGCATCATGCAGCCTATGGCGCACAGTTTGAGTCATAACACGACATTCTGTGGCTGCACGAAAAATTTTATTCAACATGGTGGCGTTGCTGTCAGGGTTCCTCCGGACCATAATCCATAGGTAGCAATCATCCACTGCAGTAGTAGCCCTTGAGCGGCCTGAGCGAGGCATGTCATAGACAGTTCCTGTATTTCTGTATCTCCTCCATGTCCGAAAAACATCGCTTTGGTTCACTCTGAGACGCCTGGAGACTTCTCTTGTTGAGAGCCCTTCCTGGCACAAAGTAATAATACGGACGCGATCGAACCGCAGTATTGAGCGTCTAGGCGTGGTTGAACGACATACAACACGATCCGTGTACCTCCTTCCTGGTAGAATGACTGGAACTGATCGGCTGTCGGAGCCCCTCCGTCTAATAGGCGTTGCTCATGTATGGTTGTTTACATCTTTGGGCGGGTTTAGTGAGTCTCTGAACAGTCAAAGGGACAATATCCACAGTCAACGTCTATCTTAAGGAGTTCTGGGAACCGGGGTGATGCAAAACTTTTTTTAATGTGTGTAGAACAGACGATAAATACAGTACTAAACAATCACATGGTGGTTTATTCTTTCAAAAAACATACACCAGGGTACCGACGATATTTGTATCTGTTCACCGTACGACAACGGATAGAGGAGAAGGAGGAAAATTACTGTTATGTACGAATACCCGCCTCCACAAGCAGTATGATGGCTAGATACTGATGAAGATGCTGATGCAGATGCAGTTACAGAACCAACGACGTCTCCTTCGCATGATGCTCCGTCCACAATCTGCCCTGTCCTAGTCTTCAATCGATACAGGTCGAGTCGTTATTGGGAACCACAATTAACAGTGATGACAGCCGCCGAGCCTATTTTCAAGGAGCATATTGAGGTCAGCCACGATTCGTCTCCTGCGTCCTACTACTATAGACTGGAGTCTCTGCAGCAGAGGTCTGCTCTGGTTATTATTCGTGCTGGATTAAAATAAGCAAAAATTCTGCCAAACGGTGTGACTAAATGTTTAACGAAGTTTTGGAGTTACGTAAATGCAGTAAGCGCATAGAAATAATTTATTTAGTCCTTCAGTTACATACTGGAACCGAAACGGAATAGATAAAAATAGTGCCGAAATGTAGAATTCGGACTTCCGAAAGGCTTTACCGCAGAAGACCATAATGAAGTTCTTCCTTTCAATAACCCGTGGAGATTGTGGAAAAGAACTACACTTTGTGATTAAATGTATCCGGACACCTGGCTGAAAATGACTTGTAAGTTCGTGGCACCCTCCATCGGTAATGCTGGTATTCAATGTGGTGTTAGCCTACCCTTAGCCTTGATGACAGCTTCCACTCTCGCAAGCATACGTTCCGTCAGGTGCTGGAAGGTTTCTTGAGGAATGACAGCCCATTTTTCACGTAGTGCTGCACTGAGGAGAGGTATCGATGTCTGTCGGCGAGTCATGGCACGAAATCGGCGTTCCAAAACATCCCAAAGGTGTTCTGTAGGATTCAGGTCAGGACTATGTGCAGGCCAGTCCTTTACAAAATGGTTCAAATGGCTCTGAGCACTATGGGACTTAATATCTGAGGTCATCAGTCCCCCAGAACTTAGAACTACTTAAACCTAACTAACCTAAGGACATCACACACATCCATGCCCGAGGCAGGATTCGAACCTGCGACCGTAGCGGTCGCGTGGTTCCAAACTGAAGTACCTTGATCCGCTCGACCACAGCGGCCGGCAGTCCATTACAGGGATGTTACTGTCGTGTAACCACTCCACCACAGGCAGTACATTATGAACACGTGCTCGACTGTGTTTAAAGATACAATCGCTATCCCCGACTTTCTCTTCTACAGTGGGAAGCAAGAAGGTGCTTAAAACGTCAGTGTAGGCTTGTGCTGTGATAGTGCCACGCAAAACAAGGGGTTCAAGTCCCTCCATGAGAAACACGACCACACCATAACACCACCGCCTCCAAAATTTACTGTTGACATACTCACGCTGGCAGATGACGTTCACCGGGCATTCGCCATACCACAACGTGCCATCAAATCGCCACATTGTGTACCGTGATTCGTCACTCCACACAACGTTTTTCCACTGTTCAACCGTCCAATGTTTACACTCCTTACAAGAAGCGAGGCGTCGTTTGGCATTTAACGGCGTGATGTGTGGCTTATGAGCAGCCGTTCGACCATGAAATCCAAGTTTTCTCTCCCCCCGCCTAACTGTCGTAGTACTTGCAGTGTATCCTGATGTAGTTTGGAATTCTTGTTTGATGGTCCGGACAGATGTCTGCCTATTACTCATTACGACCCTCTTCAACTATCGGCGGTCTCTGTCAGTCAATAGAAGAGGTCGGCCTGTAGGCTTTTGTGCTGTACGTGTCCCTTCACGTTTCCACTTCACCATAACATCGGAAACAGTGGGCCTAGGAATGTTTAGGAGTGTGGAAATCTCGCTTACAGACGTATGACACAAGTGACATCCAATTACCCGACAAATTTCAATGTCTTTGAGTTCCGCAGAGCGCTCCATTCTGCTCTCTCGCGATGTCTAATGACTACTGAGGTCGTTGATATGGAGTACCTGGCAGTAGGTGGCAGCACGATGTACATAATATGAAAAAATTGTGTTTGGGGGGTGTCCGGATGCTTTTGATCACATAGTGTAGCTCCGCTTCTAGTGTCAGTTTATTATAGATCGCTTCAACAATGAAGGCTATCAAGCGATTGAAGGCTACCAAGCGATTGGGAAAAGGCACAGGTCATATGCGTTTTCAAGAATGGTCGTCGGATACAGGCATATAATTACAGGGTTTTATGGCTGACGTCTATCTGTTATAGAATTATGGAATATATTTAATTTGGGCAAATTATGAATTCCTGGGAAAAAAAGAAAACTTCTCTATGATAAGTCACAATGGGTTGTAAAAATAGAGCCTTTGAAAAACTAAGCTCAAACTGTTCGTACATAAGATCCAAAGTACAGTAGATGGCGCCCAGGTCCGTTCCGAGTTCGTTGAGTTTGTACGCATTCGATACGGTTCCGCACTGGCGATTTATGAACAAAATATGAGCTTCCGAATATCCAACTTCATTCTTGATTGGATTCGTAATTTCCGGGTGTATAGAATTCGACGTGTCCTTCTGAAAGCCAAAAAATCAGCTGATGTAAAACTAATTTGTGGAGTAATTAGCGGACAAAATTGAACTTGTCGAGTATCGAATCTGATTTGTGAATGAATTCCAAATGTGTTTCATAAGCGGACGTAATCAATAGATGTAAAGGTAATTTCGGAAGTAACCCAAGGGAGTGTTATAGCGCTGATACCGTTTACATTATATATAAATGATCTAGTGAGCTTTTCGCGGAAGAAGGTTTTTCTATAGTAAAGTTCCAAAGCAAACAGCTGTACTGAAATGCGGGAAGATGTCCAGAAGATTGATATTTCTTGCAAGGACTGGATATTGAGCTTGAATTTATGTAACTGTAACGTACTATTTATAAATAATCGGAAAGTTCCATTACTATTCGATTAAGCCAATAACAACAAACAACAGGCAAAATAGTTACGATTAACAGTCTGGAGGAACCAATATTTTGATGATGACTGGGAAAAGCTGATGCTAGAGTAAGAGTCATTGGAAGAATATTAAAGAAATGCAATTCGCCCATGAAAGAAGTGCCTTGAGAAACGAAATTTCGAGCGATTGTTGAACATTTGTCATTAGTCTCGGATTCTTATCAGTAAGGCCTGGATTTCTAAGCACAATAAAATAGCAAGATAAGCAAGCAAATATACTGGGAAAATGGTGAAAACAAGCACTGAAAGGAAAAAAAAGTAATGCAGGCAAAAATTATAGTTTCATAGGACTCGTACCTTATTGCAGACTGATACATTACACAAAGAATGTCTTCCTGAGATTTTCCTGTGTATAACTTCTGCATCTATCTGTGAAGAATGATCTGTACATCGAAAATGTTCTTTCGATGTCGCATGACGTCACAGGTGTATGTGAAAACACCACACTGCTTCTTCGGTGACTTCCTCTTCAATATTTGTTTCGTCACAAAAAACCTTTTTAAAACTTTGACACCGTGTTTTGTGTCCGGAATTTTTCTCTAGCACATGATTTACTTTCTCGAAAGCAGCTTTTCAAACTCTTTGTATTTGTGACGACAATGTTACAAAAATTTAGTCCATCAGAGAAAATGAATGTTACAAGGAATTATTTAGAGCTTCCAGCTGTTTTAAAATATCAGGTATTTTAGAGAAATGATTATAGATGTACTCTGTCTTTTCTTGGATTCCATTTTAAGCAAAAAATTCATGGTCTATGGTAATAGTGACTGCATCTTCCGAATTTACGGAATTCAAAACATTTTTCCTTTCACTGAAATGTTCTGCGTAGTATGACATATCCTGTTACTACGTTCCTACTGAGTAAAAAGTGGGTGAGGAGTTAAAGCCGTATTTGGAAGATGTTCACGGAGTTTTTGAATTGTAATTGGTGACTCGATTTCTTCTTAAACCTCTCCTTATGTGACTAGTATTTATGTGCTGCGCAAATATCATATTTGATCTTCATAGAAACGTTCTTTCCACATAGCAAACAAAATAAGGCATTGACGCATTCACGGAAAATACTTCCTTCAAACTAGTGTACGCATCTGTGTAAGAACGCAGACAGAAGTTTCATTGGTCGCCCTCCGTAAATACAACAGCGAGAAATCATGCAGACTTAAACTAAGGCGCGTTGCACAACGTCTGAAACTTGGAACTCGGAGATTCACGCTCCTTGACAATGACATAATTCCGATGCGGTAACTGATTCCTCTGCCCAATCACAGCAGGTTTTTATCCTTTCATTATGAGTTCACAACATCGTATACCTTAAAATTGCATTCTTACGCATTCGACCGAAGTTAATTGTCATAGGCCATTAAAAAAGAGTATCAATTATTGACAAACGACGGTTAGGAGTGATATTTACACATTTTAAATCACAGTTTTCTGTAAAATATGTTGTTTTAATTAAAAATGATAAAATAAGTAAGCAAAAACATTTTCTCGTAAAATAAGCATGAGTAAGCACAGATAAATATAGTTAAAGCTACTTATCTAGGTGTGTCTTACGAAGTATAACCTTTCTGCTTATCCATAAAAGTGTGAAAAAGTTATTAATTTTTCTTAGAAATCCGACCATGACTCACGGCATCGGATAAAAAAATAGAGAGGGAGGGAGAGAGGGAGAGAGAGAGAGAGAGAGAGAGATCCAATAAAAAGCGGCTCGTTTCGTTAGGGGTCAGTAAGCAAGCCAAAAGTGTTATGGAGATACTTAACAGACTTCTGGAGAAGCTTGGTGAGAAATGGAGAGATTTGTTGTTAAAATTAAGATATCGTGCTTCTGCTAAAAGTTAAGCGACTATGGCACACGCCTGGTGGAATAACCACGAAGAGAGAATCAGAGATCTTATTCGGAAGTTCGGCGACCGTTATTTCACCCTCACTCCATACAGGAACAGAGGAACAGAACTGATGGGAGGGGCAGTGTAGACGGAGATGTTTGCCTATCGAATCCGCTGGCTCCAAACGATAGATATCAAACGTGCAATTGAAAATCGACTACTCGACTGTGGTGGCGGGCATTATGAGCATGCTTATAGTGGTCATTACAGCTCCGAAAGGAGAGCGTTGATAAAATACTTGGAATTACAAAGGTAACGACTTACTTCACTCGTCTTCGATGTTGTCGTCATGAGGAAGTCGGTTTGATGTGTATGCTACCGGAAGCATTCCCTTTTTGCCATAACCTGGGTAAACTCTGCCAATGTCACGGAACAATATGGGCAGAGTGTCACATGTGCTAACTTTTCCTTGCAAACGCTAGTTATGGAAATAGATGTACTGAAACAATTAGAGTTCGTCTGTTTATCCTGGACGCCCTTGTCTTTTAGTGGAAGCTTTCACAGATTTCCACAGCCACTCGATGTTCTGCGTGTGCACACTGGGGTCATCCGAAGGCACAAAATCTGCAGAGTGGTCGAATCCTTTGCCTTCAGTGTTTTGTAGGACTGAAAGCCGTCTATAATGACTTTACTACTGGGCAGTATAAAGTGCTTTATCAAACCGACTAAAGTTACCTCGTCTCTGGACAACACTCTCAAAACAAAACACTTCTGTGACTCCCGTTCTATACCACCAAATACCCAAATATGCGTGATTTCATTCTTTGAACGTGGTCCTCTCTTCTTTCTATGTGAGATTCGACCACATCAACAACTTTACTCGGTCCACCAATCGGTACACTGTGTTTCGTCACTCTGCTAAACCCGAAATAGTCTCACACTGTATTAGTAGATAAGCCAGTTTCCGATTCTCTTGCTTGCAGGGTGTAGTCTCGAATTCAACAAGATAGAAGAATTATGCTGGTCTGGATGGATAATTTGGAATACTCAATCATGCATTCTTCCTGACAGTCGTTCGTTTTCCACACTTTCCGCAATGAAATTGTAACGATATTTCAGTATCAGAACTCTTCTTACGAATTTTCACATACTTCGCCCCACCGCACTCTACGCAAGCCCTCCTTTCCTCATCCGGTATTAGTCCATATTTGCGACAAAGAGTCAAACAATTTTCTACATTGTGTAAGCATGGAATTGGATTCATCCACGTGAGACAACTGGCCGACGAAACGTCAACAACACCAGATATCACACTCACTACCGACATAAATCGTCTGTGTTTCCCTAGCAAATGGTTCTAATGGTTCTGAGCGCTATGGGACTCAACATCGGAGGTCATCAGTGTCATCAGTCCCCTAGAACTTAGAACTACTTAAACCTAACTAACCTAAGGACATCACTCACATCCATGCCCGATGCAGGAATCGAACCTGCAACCGTAGCGATCGCGCGGTTGCAGACTGAAGCGCCTAGAACCGCTCGGCCACAACGGCCGGCGTATCCCTAGCAAATCACAAATAATTTATCATAACGCTCGCCAGCACGGTCGCCTGATGGATTTACAATCGCACGTTCGATAACTATCGTTTGAAGCATTGTGGCTTCGATAGGCAAACGTTCTTGGAAATTACCTTTTTCCTATTAAGCAGTGCATTACTGTTGATAAATTCGTGGCACATGAACTACAGTATGCACCCTTCACTTTTGTATCTGAAAGCTTTTACAAATGTAGAGATAAATAGATCCCAGTTTTTTATTTATTTATAAACACGAGTTGTCGTAACCGAAAAATGCTGATCAGGGAGAATAATATGACAATCTATACCCCACGTATTCTCGAAACTACGCAGAAGAAAGAACGCTAAAGTATAGTTAGGACTTTGTTAAACAATACTGCAAGAAGAGAACCTTGCTGCAATTGGGCAGATGAGTCAATTATCGCATCGGAATTATGTCAGACTGAGAAACGTGCAGATCTGCAGACGCGCGCGGCGACTTACCATAAAAGAAGGCCGGCGGCCACCTCGTGGATAATAGCGCTTAGCAAAGCGAACATTTCGGTTCAAAAGCTTAGCACCAAGTGTTTCCGTGGTTACCGCCGCTGCATCTCCATTGTCGAAACGGAAGGCAGAAGCTATTCGTATGACCGCGGTTGCGTGTGAGCTCGGTTTATCACTTCATTTCATACGGACTTGCTTTTCTTGTTAGTGGGTAACATGCATGTACCGAAGCCAAAACCAAGAAGCTTCGTGCGCGTAGAAACAAGTCGGGACGAGCCCCCTAAGAAGCCTGTACCTCTAGCAAGACAAAAACAGCGGAAAGGTTCAAACCTCAGTCAAACAGGAGAATGTGAAATCAGACAGAATTATGAAATATCTCGATCAATGTGCGTCAAGACAATCGCCATCGAGGGCCATAAGTTCAGATACCGGAACTGCGACGGAAGGTGTATGGGAGAGAGTTAAGGTAGCGTCTGGTGACAAGAAGAAGGCGAGTTCAATTTTGGAAGAATAATTTCTTACTATAGGTGAAAGGTTATCGGTGCATTTTGATGGTGAAACCACCGATATTAGCGCATGGGACAAGTCCTTCACTTTCTGCAGAAAATATTTTTCAGCCAGCTTCATTTCAGTCGACGTTAGTTGCGGAGCTCAGGTGTCGTCAACGAAAGGAAGGCGATTGTAGTCATTGAACATGCCTCGTCTCATGTACCCAAGGTATCACTGCGTGATGACTGTTTACGATGTTCAGTCAGTGCTAAGCCTTTCAAATCTGCGTCTACTACTAACAACTACAAACTAAATAAGCGAGTGAGGAATATTACGAATCCTCACCACACTGATCAAACGAGTTACGAACACATCCAACGCCTGGAAAATCTTCGCTGACCCTCCGCTGTGAAGAAACAGTTGTCATCTACGAACACTTCATCCAAGTCGCGATGGACAGCTGTGACTGATGCATCACACTCAGATATCTTAAAATAGTCATCTTCCATCTGCAGTCAAATCGAAACACGTGTCTACAGGTGTCCTGCATGCGGCACATGTGACTGTTGTGACAATCGTAGGCTTAGAGGCACAACCTCTGCGGTTCTGACGTTTGAGGTAACACCGTTGGAAAGGTTGCGTGACATACCTTAAACAGTTAGTGACGTCCTGATAAGACGCTTGAAACAAATTCGATGTCCGTAATGTCGCGTTGTGATACGCCATAAAGCAATGAAATTCATACTTCAATTTTTGTCAAGCAATCATTACAATTAGAAGCAATAATTACAATTAGAAGCAATGATGGAGCCGGTCAGAGTAGCCGAACGGTTCTAGGCGCTACAGTCTGGAGCCGCGCGTCCACTACGGTCGCAGGTTCGAATCCTACCTCGGGCATGGTTGTGTGTGATGTCCTTAGGTTACTTAGGTTTAAGTAGTTCTAAGTTCTAGGGGACTGATGACCTCACAAGTTAAGTTCTATATTGCTCAGTGCTATCTGAACCATTTGAGCAATGATGGAGCGCAAATGGCTCCTCTTCTGTTCACAATCGTTTTCGGAAGTCTCTAATTAGGTCGAAATAAAGTATCTGAGACTTGCTAGTCAAGGGAAGGCAAGATTCGATTGCGATTGTGGACGGGGTCATAATCATTGACTGTTGGTTGTCTTTTACAATTACACACAATTTATTTTAAACTAGTAATTCCAAACTCAACAATAAATAAAATACCACACGTCATTAATGAAGGAATAAACAACGGTGTAAATAATAGTGTTTTCAGTGAGCTACAGTTTAGTAAACCACCATTAAAATACAGATACAACAGATAATGTTTTAAAAACAAGCCACTGTGATCTGGGCAGAATGCCGTACACGCCATGAATGGCAATAAATTGAGAATTGTTTAAAACTTGCTACAACTTACAAATTGCATGTATTGAAATATTATAGGGAAGTCGCCACAAACACAGCAGAAGCCATCAGACACAAGGAATGGAAGTAAATAAGATTTTAAAGGCTTACTGCGTAAACATAAATACCAAGTTGGAATTTTAAGGCAAGTGACCACAATCACGACTGAAGACCTCACACGCCAAGAATAGCAGTAAATTAAGTATTGTTTAAGAACTCGCTGCAATTTTCAAGTTACAGGTATTGAAATATTAAAGGTAAGTCAACACAAACAATGTAGGAGACATCAGACGCCAGGAATGGCAGTAAATAAGGTTTTAAGGCTTACTGCTAAAACACAAATACCAAAATGGAATTTTAAGGCAAATGACCACAATCACGGCTAAAGGCCTTACATGCCAGGAATGGCAATAATATGCAAAAATTAGAAACCTGCTGTAAAACAGCAAATACAATAGCAAAGGTTAATTTATAAAAGCAGCTGATCACCAAATCGGTGAAATAAGATGATGGTAAACTTTGTAACACAAGGGGCCACAGACAGTGCTCTAGGAATCGACCTCTGAAAATGTCCGGCAACAAACACTCTCGCGAGTGATGTAATAGGCAGCCAATTGCTGCATTCATTTCACGAGATAGTAACTCAGACTAGAGGTAGTCTAACAGATGAGCAATGATAATCTTGCTGAAGCTACCTGACGTCCGATGAACCAAATGCAACGATGGAAAAATACTCCAAATCCGGCACTTTCGGTCTGCACTACGTCCCCAGAATACTGTGTTTGTAGCGCCTGGAACGGGAAAGGAATCCTACCACCGCCTTCCCCAAGCACTCCACTCGCTGCTCTTCGCCTCGACGACACTACGAGCAGCACACGAACCCAAGTCACCGGGGAACCGCGAGATATCACAATGCTGGAGGTTTCTCTACTTGTGACCACAGCCCTTCCATCCTGCAGTCCATGTTAGCCACCAGTGGTCCCGGCGTGTTCTCGCACTGTGCGGACCTGGCTGCTCATGAGTCCCCAACCGAACTGCACACTCACACGACCCGGCAAACAACAACGTCACCCCAAAGATAGGGCAACTGTTACTACATATCGACGACGCTGCTGCTGCAACTAGTGGACAGGCAACGCTTGCGAAACCAAGTGGCGCCTGTCAACATGAGAAGAAGACAAACAACCGCATCCATTACAACTAAACGATACCGTCCGGCCTCCAACAGAGGGTGGAAACCTACAGACAGCACCAACGCGAGCCGCAGCATGGCTCAGTATTCTCGTTAGTAAGGAGTGGTCGAAGACACTTGTAAAGAATAGATTAACAAAACAAAATTCAGACGTAATGTCCTTGGATGAATACCGCACAACTACATACAATGAAATTGTCTTTCCTGTGTCGTTGTCTGCCTGCACGACGAACCATAGAGTCGCGGTAGGCGGCGGCGTGAAGATCCTGGACGTCACTGGGGCGGTGCTGTCGGCGTGTGACACCTGACGTGCTGCTGGTGCAGACCAAGGCTACGTGGGTTGAGCCTGCCAGCGTTAGGCGCTGAGATGAAACTGCTGGTACTGTCAACTGGTAGCGCTGCAACTGAACTGCTGATGCTGCTGGAAAGAACTGCTGGTACTGCCGACTCGAGGCGTAGGGCGTAACCGACTTCGCCCGTGACCTGGCGGAGCAAAAGAGTGCTATGGAGAAAGCACTCTCTGCTGCGACATGCACGCTGCCTGCCGGCAACGTTGGCTCTCCCCGGAACTGTGGAGGCGACGTGTAACTCCGACGTAAATAGCCCAGGCCTTACAAGTAAAGTATCTGTGTTCGTGAGAGCCGCTTACGCACGTCCTCCTGGTGGGGCAGCTGCTCTCATGGCCTGTTTGGTGTGCAGAGCAATCGACGATCACGTGGATACATCGACAAATAAATATGAGTCGGAATGAAGTCCAATTATTGTTCTCCACAAGAAGTGGTAGGGACCTGCCATTGGGATGGTGTAAGTTTAGACTCATCGGGCAGTACACATGTATTTTGGCGTAGAAGATATTTTTCTTTTTATTGCTCTAAAAAAAATACATATAACAAGAAGATAAAAAAAAATATCTTTCCATACCTCTTCACTATGTGCCACGCTGGAAAAAAAGCTGTGATTTGCTCTAGAAGGTTTACATCACACATTCCCTTCCGATAATCGACGATAAAATTAGGTTTTATCACCTCCACTCTTGACTGCTGATTTTGCTTTACTCTCACTTTTCATGTTCCATTGATGTCAAAGGATCATTACCACTGCTGAAAACATTATCAGCAAGCTTCTGTAAACCTTCATCACCATGAACTACTCTCTTCATTATCTGTGTTGTTTACTAAGATCAGCTGCCAAGTGACACAGATGAATTGTGCTTCGATTTAGAATACATTTAAGAATTTAGGAATTTAGCTCCATGAGTTCATATCGCGAAGTGTGCATTTGTGAACTGAGCTCATCACGTGATTTAAATTCCATGGCAACTTCATTCGATAACAGCTCGCCATTTAATGCGACTGGGTTAAGTAAGGAATAATGAAATTATTTGTGAAAGCCTTGCACAAATATCGTGATTGTTTTAAGTATCTCTACCAGACGTTTCTTCGTGTATCAAAAGCTAAATTGAAAGAGACGTTTTGGCAGGACCTGATACTCAAAAAAAGATATTCGAGTCCAACTCTGAATGAAATTGAGTCTAAGTGAGAAAGATAGTAGGGTATTATTCAAGTATGTTGTTGGAAAACTAAACGTACCACCATCAGTGTTCGTCGTACACATTAGCGTGACTACCTGTCAAACGGTACGTGACTACCTGTTATTCGCCACTCTGCTGGCTACAAAACCCTATTTTACAACGTTATCTACCGTTCAGTGCGACGGAGTTACCCCACCTTACTGGCAGGGTCTTTATGCCCGCATAGTACCACTTTACTGGTCGACGTGGGCGCTAACGCGTTGCTGTATCAATAACTTCCCCATCATCCACGCGCTGTTTCCCGTGGAGTGCCACAGTTATTGGACCAAACAGATAGAAGTCGGAAGGTGCGAGATCCGGCTGGTGGGGTGAATGCGGAAGTACAGACCAACGAAGTTTTGTGACTTCCCGGATGAGCACGCTTGTTTGGTGGCTCTGAGCACTATGGGACTTAACATCTATGGTCATCAGTCCCCTATAACTTAGAACTACTTAAACCTAACTAACCTAAGGACAGCACACAACACCCAGCCATCACGAGCTTGTTTGGTGTCTTGTGTTTCGTGGAGAAGTTCGTTTGCATTTTTGTGGCGGTGAACACGCTCAAGTGGTTTCTTCAATTTCACAATACACTTCCCGGTTGAACGTTGCTCCATGACGGGGACATCAAACAGAATAACCCCTTTAGAGCCCCAAAAGGCTGTCACCATGACTTTACCGGCTGAGGGTGGGGCATAGAACTATTTCTTCTGAGGACAGATGGTGTGGCGCCAATCCATGGATTGCCGTTTGCAACCGGGTGGCGCTCAAAAGTTCGCTAGCACTAAGTGAAGCAAGCTGCAGATTAATGTAAACCTACCTCAGTGCAGCGTTCGTCCACCACCAGTTGCTCTACATTCGTAGGTACTAAGTAGACGATGTTAAAAGCAGCGTTGAAGAAAACCATCGTCCATACTTACGACTGCATGGTGTGCGTAACCCAGGTAACAAAATAAACCTGTAAACTTCTAGTATTAACGGGAGAGAGTGGATGCTTCCTTCCTTCATTGAAAATGTCCGCTTCCCGATACTAACGTTTTTTATTGTCTTTTAGTTATGGTGTCAACAAGCCTACATTTACGTCGGTAGCACATCTACTGCCAGTTCATGTAGCTTATATCACACGCAAGGCAGCCAGAAATCTACCAAGTCCAACCCGAAATATTACGAGATTAATACAGTGAATACTTTGCTACGAAATAAGTTTCACACTCAGTCCTTTTCAGTGGATTCTTAAAAGGAATATGCTCGCCAAAAAATGTTCCGTAAATGCATACTGAACACGCCATGCAGAATTCTTCACAAAAGCCGATAGTTTCACACGCGGTTTTCTCTACAACAAACACTCCAAAATCTCCCAAATTTCACAGAACTGCCCGTAAATACATCTGCTTGCACGGCGATATAAACAGAACGCGAAATAACAGTAACTCGTTCATTTTACACGTAACTTTTTTGGACACGTCTACCAGACTCTCTCATCCGGCAGCTAGTCCATGACTGTCTGAATGCCGTTGCTTGCGCGGGAAAGACTTTACTCTGATTGGTTGATCAAAATGAACAGCCATTCAGATCAATCTTTCAAGATCATTATCGCGCTTAAAATGCTTTACTCCAATCAATATTTGTAGATGCATTTACGTCATTTCATGCTGCAAATATTAACAAAATGTTTCACCAAACCAAACGAAACGAAAACTAAGAGAAAACTATGCTTGAAATATACTTTAGAACTGATTATCCTCTTATTACCTTTCTGGCTGCCTTATTACAAAAGCAAACACAAGGAGACATACCTCATCCGCCATTTAGGGGGATTTAAAGTTTTCTTGACACCCTGGTGGCTTAACACTTGCTAGTTACATAAGGTGTAATACAATACAGAATTGAAATTTGACGTATGTCCCACAGACACACATTCACTCTCATTTACTCTCACCCTAACGCAAAATATAAATATTAACTTTTAAACTGTTGTTTTCATTACGAAAGAAAAATTATCGACAGTTTAGAATTGAAAATCTTTATAAAATAAATCGGCACAATGACAGTACTATTACTGTTTTCAAATAACAAAAGAAATGTATACTGTTATTGTTCCTATCTGAATTTACTTTCTTAAATGTCAGTTAAGTGCTTTTTAATGGTTTTTTTATATCTCCAAAACTATTATAGGGAGCGGTATCAAATTTTGACACAAAGTTCGTCTGAATAAGAAAAGGTCAAGTACCAAATTTGGAATAAAACAGATAATATTTAACACAGTCATTTAGTTTCTTAGGTGAGGTGAATAAGTGATTTTGGTACACGCCGCAGTGAGCGCTCTCACGGTCCGCTTTAGCGACAGGTGGGGCAATGACGCGTACGGCAGGTCACAAGTCGGCCGCTGCCGAATGCTACTGTACTGCAGGCTCCCAAAACAGCTTGGCATAACGTAACAAACCTTACTGCAAAAATATGCAGTCGCGTAATAGCTGCGACGCTACACGTTTTGTTTCTGGTTGGAAACGATGAACCCATGTTTCATCGCCTTTCACGGTATTTCATAGAAAATTGTCACGGTCAGCCCTATAATGTGCAAGCAGTTCCACACAGGTAGCCCTTCGTCTTCTGTTACGTTGCGAGGAAAGCAACAGGTACACACTTTAGGTACCCCAAGATGTGGACGAATGTGTCACCACTACCGACAGAGAAGTCGAACTGATCAGCAAAGTGTTTGATTTTGATCCGTCAGTCACCTCGAATGAGAGTGTCCGCACTTCCCAACATTGCTGGAGTCACAACTGTGTGCAGCCAGCCTTCAGCCTGGAGATCGATCGGTATTCGAGGAATTGTTCCCATGATGACAGACGCCCCGCCCAACGACTCACTGCGCTTTTACTCGCTGCTACGTCTCTGTAGACATTCTGCAAGCGTCTATGAATGTTTGCGATGTTCTGGTTCTCTCCAAATGAATCTCAGTGACAGTTCTCTGCTTGGAACGCACCTCCGCCACAGACACCATTGTGAAGGCTACGTGAAGCGCCATCAGCTGTCGGAACTTCATGAAACTACAGGTGCTGAAGCAAGAATAATCCACCATGTCCCGCAGTAAATTATTCATTTTTTCAACAGAAGCTAGCCGAGAGAAAAACTATGTTGCATTACTTATTGAGTACCTCTCGTATGTTTCACTTTCATGCAAGGCAACACTTTGGACAGGAAAGACTTCCTCACACTTAAATCTAATACAGGTATTAACATATTTCATTTTTCAAGAATCCTTTTGTTGTTATTTCCGTCCTGCGTTTTGCATCCCCTTTAGCTCTGCTATCTTCAATTAATTTTCTTGCCAAACGGCAAAACTGGTCTACTACTTTCACAGTCTCATTTGACAATGTAATTCCTGCGGTATAACCTAATTTATTTTGATTACATTCCATTACCCTTGTATTAAGTTTACTGATGTTCATCTTATAAGCGTGTTTCAAGATATTACCCATCCGTTAAACTGATTCCTTTGCCGTCTGCGACAGAATAACAGTATCATCGGCAAACATTAAAGCTTTTATCTCTTCTCTTTGAATTTTAATTATTTTTCCAAACGTCTCCATGGTTTTGTTTATTTTACTCAGTTTACAAATTGAGTAACGTTGGATGACAGACTGAACCATGTTTCACTTTCTTCTCAACTACTGTCTGCCTTTAATACTTCTATTCTTACGACTGGAGTTTGCCTTACGAATGAATTTTAGGTAACCACCCGCTTCCTGAACTTTATCCTGAGCTTCAGAATTTTAAAGCGTGTATTCCAAAAAACCATCGCAAAATCTTTCTCTACATTTAGAAATGATATAAACATATGGTTGCCTGTTTTTTAATCTATCTTCGCGATACGTTGTAGCGCCCCTCCCGCCGGAGGTTCGAGTCCTCCCTCGGGCATGGGTGTGTGTGTTGTTATTAGCAGAAGTTAAATTTAGTTTAAGTAGTGTGTAAGTCTAGGAACCGATGACCTAAGCAGTTTGGTTCCTTAGGAATTCACACACATTTTTTTTACGCTGTACCATCACTATAGCCACGTGTGTTCTCAATACAGCTTCTCTAGGATCAGCAGCAGTACCTAGTTTGTATACAGGGTGGTCCATTGGTAGCGACCAGGCCAAATATCTCACGAAATAAACATCAAACGAAAAAACTACAAAGAACGAAACTCGTCTAGCTTGAAGGGGGAAACCAGATGGCGCTATTGTTGGCCCGCTAGATGGCGCTGTCATAGGTCAAATGGATATCAACTCCGTATTTTTTAAATAGGAACCCCATTTTTATTGCATATTCGTGTAGTACGTAAATAAATATGGATGTTTTAGTTAGACCACTCTTTTCCCTTTGTGATATATGGCGCTGTAACAGTCACAAACGTGTAAGTACGTGGTATCACGTAACATTCCGCCAGTGCGGACGGTATTTGTTTCGTGATACATTACCCGTGTCAAAATGGACCGTTTACCAATTGCGGAAAAGGTCGATATCGTGTTGATGTATGACTATTGTGATCAAAATGCCCAACGGGCCTGTGATATGTATGCTGTTCGGTATCCTGGACGACATCATACAAGTGTCCGGACCGTTCGCCGGATAGTTACGTTATTTAAGGAAATAGAAAGTGGTCAGACACATGTGAAACGTCAACCACGACCTGCAACAAATGATGACGCTCAAGTAGGTGTTTTAGCTCCTGTCGCGGCTAACCCGCACATCAGTAGCAGACAAGCTGCGTGAGAATCGGGAATCACAAAAACGTCGGTGTTGTGAATGCTACATCAATATCGAGGGCACCCATACCATATTTCCATGCACCAGGAATTGCATGGCGATGACTTTGAACGTCGTGTACAGTTATGCCACTGGGCACAAGAGACATTACGGGACGATGACAGCGTCATTCACCAACAACGGTAACGTAAACCGGCATAATATGCACTATTGGGCAACGGAAAATCCACGATGGCTGCGACAAGCGGGACATCAGCGACCTTGGTGGGTTAATGTATGGTGCGGCATTATGGGAGGAAGGATTATTGGCCCGCATTTTATCGATGGTTATCTAAATGGTGCAATGTCTGCTGATTTCCTACGTAATGTTCTACCGATGTTACTACAAGATGTTTCACTGCATGACAGACTGGCGATATACTTCCAACATGATGGATGTCGGGCACATAGCTCGCGTGCGGTTGAAGCAGTATTGAATAGCATATTTCATGACAGGTGGATGGCCCGCACGTTCACCGGATCTGACGTCACCGGATTTCTTTCTGTGGGGCACGTTGAAGGATATTTGCTATCGTGATCCACCGACAACGCCTGACAACATGCGTCAGCGCATTGTCAATGCATGTGCGAACATTATGGAAGGCGAACTACTCGCTGTTGAGAGGAATGTCGTTACACGTATTGCCAGATGCACTGAGGTTGACGGACATCATTTTGAACATTTATTGCATTAATGTGGTATTTACAGGTAATCACGCTGTAACAGCATGCGTTCTCAGAAATGATAGTTCACAAAGGTACATGTATCACATTGGAACAACCGAAATAAAATGTTCAAACGTACCTACGTTCTGTATTTTAATTTATAAAACCTACCTGTTACCAACTGTTCGTCTAAAATTGTGAGCCATATGCTTGTGACTATTACAGCGCCATCTGTTACAAAGCGAAAAAAGTGGTGCAACAAAAACATTCATATTTCTTTACGTACTACACGAATATGTGATAAAAAATGGGGGTACCTATTTTTAAAAAACCGCAGTTGAAATCCGTTTGACCTATGGCAGCGCCATCTAGTGGGCCAACCATAACGCCATCTGGTTTCCCCCCTGGAGCTGGACAAGTTTCGTTGTTTGTAGTTTTTTCGTTTGATGCTTATTTCGTGAGATAGTTGGCCCGGTCACTACCAATGGACCACCCTGTATATCGGTTAGTTTAATAGTTTTCATACGTGCTACCTGCAGAAAATGAGCCCTAACATTAATTTTAAAATTATTTTTAATTTTCCGTTAGTGTGTCAATTTTGTTTTTAGAGTTCGTGTATTCTGCGATAATTACTGTCATGTGAGTAGATTTCACGCTAGTTTTTATTTTTCTTGTTTAGTGTAGATTTAAACCAACTGCACCGACAGAGTTGGGTAATTTGATTCCCTGCTGGGATCAGTTTGTACTTTCTCAGTTAGTCTCTGACTGCCTTTATTACCGTAGTACACATTTTCGGTTGTTGTGTGCGGTCACAAAATGAATTGGACGGTCAACGGCCTTCGTGTTGTCCCTCTACGCAGGTGCGACGCTAAGGAGCCTGTGGCGAAAGTTATAACGCCTCAGGTGCCGCTGGAATCCTGGAAACAAGCCATCTGCGCGATTTGTCCTCAGTCTAGGGCGCGAAGCGAGCAGTGGCGGCTTTACATCAACATCTACATTATACTCCACAAGCCACCTAACGGTGTGCGGCGGAGTGTACTTCTGGTAGCACTAACAGATCCTCCATACCCTAAACCACTATCGAATGGCGCGTGTGAAGAATGGTTGTCGGTAAGCTTCTGCATTCTCTCTAATTTCTCGAATTTTCTCGTTGTGGTCATTTCGCAACGTGTAAGTGGAAGGGAGTAATATGTTGTCCGATTCTTCCCGCAAAATGCTCTATAGAAACTTCAATAGTCTACCTCTCCGTGTTGCACGAAGTCTCTTTTATAACGTCTGTCATTGTTGTCTGTTGAGCATCTCCGTAACGCTCTCGCGCCGACTAAACGATACCGTGAAGAGACGAAAGTCTCTTCGTTGTATCTTCTGTACCTCTTCTATCAGTGCTGCCTGTTAAGGATACCAGACTGATGAACAATACTGAAGAATCGGTTCAAAAAGCACCTTACTAGCCGCTTCTTTCGTTACATTTGGTTAATATTCTTTTGGTGAATCACAGTTTCGAACCTGTGTTTCCTACTATTTGTTTATGTGGTCATTCCACTTAAGGTAGCTCTGGATAAGTACTCATAGGTATTTTACGGTGGATATTGTTTCCAGCAGTTTCTCATCAACAGTGTAGCTGTGCAGTAGTGGACGTCTTTTCCAGTGTGTGCGCAATGTGTTACATTTATTTACGTTTAGGGTCAAATGCCAGAGTCTGCACTATTCATCAATTCTCTGGAGGTAATTCTGAAAGTCTATACTGTCTTCTAGTGTTGCTACTGTCTTACAGACAACCGTGTCATCTGCGAACAGTCTTAAAGAGCTTGTGACGCTTTCTGCCAGATCATAAACAGTAACGGCCATATTACACTTCCTAGGGGTACTCTAGAACTTACCATTACAATTGTCGATTTTGTTCCTTAGGACAGACGTGTCGAATTCTGTCTGCAAGGAAGTCTTGAATTCAGTCGCAAATCTGGTTCGATACCCGATGAGCAACTATTTCTTTCTCTAAACTGCAGAGCGGGACAATGTCTGTAGCACTTTGGATCTCGTGGAGGAAAAGAGCGAAGTGAGTTTATCAAGATCTATGTTGGCTGAATTCATGCTCAGTTTTTATAGATGAGATTTTCGTTCTCCAAAAACGTCATAATTCGTGAACATAAAATATGTTTCGTAATTCTACAACGGATTGACGTCAACGATATAGACCTATGATTGTGTGCATCCGCCCTACGAACCTTCTTCGAAATGGGAATGACATGCGCTGTTTTCAGGCGCTAGGTAATCTTCGTTTCTCCAGCTAAGAAGGGGAGCAAGTTGTTTCGCGTAATCTTTGTAGAATCTTAGAGGTGTCTCTTGCGGTTCTGATGCGTCTTCACTACTAAGCTATTGCAGTTGCTTTATATTCCGCGATCGGTTATCTCAATGTTTGCATTTAGACGTTCGTACGGAAGACGAATATGTGAACTGATACTACGACTGCCCCATTACGCGGTAGCAACAGGTACGAGGTGTTTTCCTGTCTTGAAAACGCATCTGAGCCAGTAAGGAATGCATCGTTGTTGCGCCAGTGGTAAGTTTTCCTGCCAGGTTCGGGGAACAACAAAGAGGCGGCCGAGAGGCGGTACCTGTATGTTGCTGAAAATTCAAATGGCTGTAAGCACTATGGGACTTACCATCTGAGGTCATCAGTCACCTAGGCTTAGAACTACTTAAACCTAACTAACCTAAGGACATCCCACAAATCTATGCCCGAGGCAGGATTCGAACCTGCGACCGTAACAGCAGCGCCGTTCGGGACTGAAGCGCCTAGAACCGCTCGGCCACAACGGCCGGCTGTATGTTGCTGAATGGGAACTACAACGTCAAGCGGGTAATGGTTTCCCCAGCAGAAAGTTAGAGAGCTCGCGAAAGATGGCGAGTGTGCTTTCGGAATGCTTTCCAGGATGTCTCATCCATGATATGGATGAGACTTTGTCAACAGTTATAGAACGCACTGAGTGAATACTTCAGCAAACCGCAGCACATGTCGGCACGAGTGACGCTTGCTGCCAGATATCTGAGGCCATTCTCGGCTGCTTTTAGCGGCTGTGGCAAGAAGGCAGGGTGAAAACAGGGCCATTTGCAGCATTGTATCTGAGTACACCGCGGTTTTTTAATTTGGAACCTAAAACGGACAGAATCCGTCTGCCTCCCTGGTTGGTAATAATGCTCCTGGTTTGGTTAAGATTGTTTTACAAAAGTTACTGGAGGTTGTAAATCGCTGACATGATCTACGGTATCTCCGAACATAACTCCCAAATATGAGCAAAACCAATGCTCTTCACTCTTTTTCTAAAATCCACTGATAACAAGAGTTCAGTGCAACACCACAGTTAATCAGTATCTCAGCGTTCGAAGTGGGCTCCACTACAACACCTCTGCAGCCAAAATTAATTTAGAGTAGCATGCCCCTTTGAGTGGCTTGGATTATCCCAAGACGCTTCAAATGCGCTATAATTAATTTCTGAAAATCGTGCCGTGGTTATTTACTTCTTAATACCTGACTGAGATGAACAAGGCAGCACATTTACGCACTCGCATTCACTCTTACAAACAGTGATTACAACCAAATTCATACATCTATACACATACACAAATGTTTGAAAGTATTGCCGCAATGATACTTACTAATAGTTAATTGTTTGCTGTTGAAAGGAGATAGCCGACCGCTGTGGACGAGCGGTTCTAGGCGCTTCAGTCCGGAACCGCGCTGCTGCTACGGTCGCAGGTTCGAATCCTGCCTCGCGCATGTATGTGTGTGATGTCCTTAGGTTAGTTAGGTTTAAGTAGTTCTACGTTCTAGGGGACTGATGACCTCAGATGTTAAGTCACGAAGTGCTTAGAGCCAATTTTTGAAAGCAGATAGGCAGAGAAGTTACACAATTCTGTCTAAGTTAATATTTATACAAAGGTTAAGTAACATAAGGTCAGATCGAACGTAGTAACAAGATGTCGATTGCTGTAAAGTCAGGTTGCATATGACGATGACATAACTTGAGTTAATTAATCATCATTCAGACTAGCACTTAACTATGGTTAATGATACACTGGTAAGCCAAAACGTTACGGCCACTGCCCCTCGCGACGCTGGATGCCACATGGCGGCGTTGCGGGCACGTGTCACGGTAAAAAAAAAAATATCTAAGCGGAGCAAACACAGACCGAAGAGATGGACTGAAAATGGGGAAATCCGTTGAGGTAAGTGACTCTCACAAAGGACAAATTGTTATGACACAGAGAGTGTGAACGGGCATCTCGAAAACGGCGAAGCTGGTCGAATGTCTCGTGCTACTGTCGTGGGCATCTATGGATAGAGGCAGAGGGACAGTGAAAGTACCACTAGCCCCTAAATTGTTGGACGTCCACGATTCTGCACAGAACGTGGGGTCAGAGGCTTGTCTGCTGTGTAAATTAGGATGAATGGTGATCTGTGGCACCTCTGTCGAAAGAACACATTGCTGGTGCATGCACAATTGTTTCGGAGCACATCATCTATCGTACATTGTTGGAGCTCCGCAGCAGATCAGTCCTACATTTTCCTACGCTGACCCAGTGACATCGTTAATTACGACTGCAGTGGGCACAGGACCATCGGAATTCGCCCGTTGATCAAACGAAACGTGTCGACTCGGTGGGAGCAATATCACGCTATAGGAGACATTTTCCTGCGCTTGGGACCTAAGGTAGTAATCGAAGGCACGCTGAAAGCTGTAAACCACCCACATCCCTTGATGCTTGATGTCTAATCCGACGGCGATGTCATCTTTCAGTAGTATAATTGTCCGTGTCGCGGAGCCAGAAGTGTGCTACAGTGTTTTGAAGAGCATTATAGTGAACTCGCGTTGATGTCTCGGCGACCGAATTCGCCTGATATAAACCCTATAGAATCCATCTAGGTCCCAATCAGCATGTACGCAGATCAGCGGCCCGTTATTTACGCGAGTTACATGACCTGTGCGTGGACATATAATGCTACATACCTCCACAAACCCACCAGCTGTCGGATCCCTGATTAGTCACTTCTGTACTTTTTCTAATTTGAGTTGTAGGCAGTTACATACGAACTTCGAATCAGTCCTACTTGCAATCACGTATGTTCATTTATCAATTACTGTAATCTTTAATCTTACGCTCAACCAAGGAACACGCTCAACTTTCTCGCGACATATGTCACAAGTATAACTCTAGTAATGACAGCCCGTGGGAATAGAATGGAATTGGATATTACACCAGGCATATAGTAAAATGTTAGTACAGCTCTAATATATAATCTGATAGTAAAGTTCTCACTGCGAGACAAATTAATGAGCTCCTAATGTAATTGATATTTGGAGTAACATAGTTAATTATTTTTATTCAGTTAATTTGTCCATGCTTATTATTCGGACAAAGAATGTCTTTTCACACTACATAAACAAAAATGTTGGTGGGTCTGAAGCATAGAGGATAAATATCTATGGAGTGACCATTCGGATGCGCAGAACGAGAGTTCTGTCCGCAACATCTCCTGCAGCTCAAGTCACGTGATTTTGGAACGGCGCATTTTAGCCCGTTTAGCGCTTAGAGTATTTTGTGTGTTACTACTTCGCTGCTACAGATAGATCACCTTAAGAAGTACCGCGAATCTTTTAATATGCGTTTTACAGACATATTAACAATTTGACACCAGGAACTGTTGGTTTAGATAAATAAAGAACAATGATATTGTGCTTTTTCCAGTAACATAGCTCACATTCTAATTTATGTAAGTTTTTTCGGTAACGGGATAAGAAGTGACAGACAACAGTATTTTTTTTCCTCATTCAAATTGTCGAATCTCTGTTCTAATTAACAATGTTACAATGACACTATAGACGGGGTCCTAGTGTCTCGAAAAAACAGCGCATTTGGTACTATGGAACTGTTACAGTAAATACGGTAAGCGATATGAACCCCTACTTGTCCATTATTATTTTCAAACTTTCTTTATTTGCCTTCTGATTTTTGTAGACAATGAAAAGTTTATAAAATATTTTCGCCATGTTATTAGAAAAGTAAAACCATACTAAGAAATAAAAAAATAAATACTTAAAAAAGTACAAGACCAGTACTCAAATTTTGTAGTAATAAAAGAAGTGGCAGCCAACGATACTTCCTTAGGTTTTGTGTTTCAGTGATTCATATTGTCGAATGTATTCTAGTCAATAACTTTACAATGACCCTGAATAGGAAACTGTATCATGCAGAAATACTTAGATGCACACAAGCGTTTGAGAACCTGCATAAATAGGAGGTAACTAATCAGACTTCATGCTTAAATTTCATCTCCATATAAATATGCACCAATATGTACTGGCAATTTACTCAAACACACTTGCAATATTATCTAGCACCTGTCTCGTGAAATCATGGTCATAAAAGAGAAGAAATTATCTCTAAAATGCAATACATTATAATAGCGTGCCTCGATATTTTTCAACAAATAAAGTGCCGTATCAATATGATATTTACAGTTACACATTTGTTGTGTGAATGACTATGAAAAGGAACTGGTCCTATTTTGACATACTTCTTTTAAATCCATAACAACGACAATACTGCACATAGATTTTACTAAAACACCACAAAGGTATATAACACAAGGTGAATACGTGTATCAAGTTTCGCTATTACCATAATTTCTAGACAAATAGCGTCATCCCAAAGTCACAGGACTAGCCCGATTTGTAAATAGTCAGAATGTGTAATATTTCCTGTTCTGAGGTCAGTCTTCTGGCGACGTATGTTGATTTTCTTTTGTGACGTGACTGTTGGCATAAAGGGTAAAGAAGGTTGGAATTTTCCGTACGAACACGCACAGTAGGCTATAATCACTCCATGGCTATATACTAATGTGTACATGTACAGATGGCGATAGTATGGAGTACACATCATGTAAAAGAGCAGAGCATTGCCGAAGCTGTCATTTATACTCAGATGTTTCACGTGAAAAGGTTTCTGATGGGAGTTAAAAATTTTGAAATTGGAATGATAGTTGGGTTTTGACACATGGGACATTCCATTTCAGAAATTGTTAGGAAATTCAGCTGGCTACCAGAGGCGGTCGAAATTCAAATAGCTCTAAGCAATATGGGACTTAACATCTGCCGGCCGCGGTGGTCTAGCGGTTCTAGGCGCGCAGTCCGGAACCGCGCGACTGCTACGGTCGCAGGTTCGAATCCTGCCTCGGGCATGGATGTGTGTGATGTCCTTAGGTTAGTTAGGTTTAAGTAGTTCTATGTTCTAGGGGACTGATGACCACAGTAGTTAAGTCCCATAGTGCTCAGAGCCATTTGAACTTAACATCTGAGGTCATCAGTCCGCTAGACTTAAACCTAATTAACCTAAGGACATCACACACATCCATGCCCGAGGCTGGATTCGAATCTGCGACCGGAACAGAACCGCTCGGCCACAGCGGGCGGCAGAGGCGGTTGGACGTCTGGCTCTTTCAGAGTCAGTGGAATGAGGTACCGATGCAGAAAGCGCTCACCATGTAGGAAAGAGATGCATAGGGAAAGCATATTTATTCTGGTGCGAATCAAGTACGTGTCATTGATAAATATTTGCCAACAAAAGTTGCCTTTTGCCACTCAGACATTAGGAAGAATCTACGGGTCATAAATATTATTACTGTTCAGTAATTTTACAGTTACAGGGAACGCTGGTATTGATAAATAAATGAATAACTTCGGAATAACCGAAGATGTACGATCATATACAAACTGCACCAATTGTAAGCTCAAGTAACAGATTGATCGCCATAGTCGGCAATCCTCGATAATATGCATTTCGATCTAGTTATGCGGTGGACCACGCTCTCGTACCGTTATTAGTTAGATTATAATCAGTGCGAACAAGTTCATTTCAGGCTTAATTACGCAAAATATAGACCGTGCTATTACACTTTCAGAAACCGACGGCGCTGCTACGGCTCTGCAAGAGGATATAGAACTGCGAGAGCATCTCGACGCAACATGTAGGGAGAAGCAGCGACTAACTAAATCAGTTCAAGGACGGACTGGCTTAATTTCTGCAAAATTCGGGTGGCAAAGAGTGGCCAGTTATACTGTACGCCACTTGTACCGCCATCTACGGACTCACCGGCTAGACTGAGAGATTTCTGGATGTTTAGTATAGATGGGGGTGGGGTTCTTGCAACCATATCAGTTGGACCCTAGACCATTGGAAAACCGTGGTCTGATCAGATGAGTCCCGCTTTCATTTGCTAAGAGCTGACTGTAGGGATGAAGTGTGGCTCAGATCCCACGAAGCCGTGGACCCAAGTTGTCAACAATGCACAGTGCAAAAGGGTAGTGGCTCCGGAATGGTGTGGTCTGTGTTTAGATGGTGTGGTGTGGGTCTTCCGGTCTAACTAAACCGATCATTGCCTATAAATGGTCATGTTCGGCTACTTGGAGAACATCTGCAGCCATTCAACGACGGAATTTTTATGGATGACAGTGCTCCATGTCACCGAACCACGGCTTTTCACTGTTGGTTTGAAGAACATTCTGGACAGTTGGAGCGAAAGACTTGGCCACACATATCGTCCGACATGAACCTCATCGAACATTTATGGGACACAATCCAGTGGCCGGTTCGTGCACAAAATCCTACACCAGCAACACTTCCGCAGTTATGGACGGCTGACTCAGTATTTCCGCAGAGGACCTCCAACAACTTTTTGAGTCCATGCCATGTCGAATTGCTGCACTACTCCAGGCAAAAGAAGGTCCGACATGTTATTATGATGGGGCCCCATGACTTTCATCACCTCAGCGTACGTACTCCATTTTGTAAGCCCTCGTCGCCAGTTCTGCAAAGGCCTCGTTGCTACTGCTGTGGAATCCGAGTTGCCAGTGTTGTTACGGCAGGCCGAGTTTGTGAGTTCGTGAAACGGCTTCTGGTGCAGTGCACCGCTAAGACAATATTCCCCTGCCACTATTACATAACTGTGCCCCAGGTTCAGGTAACAGGTTAGGAGAACGAAGGATCTATAAGATTGCAAGAAATTAGTAACGAAAACAAACCAATGAGTTAAAAGTTTTTGTGACTAGTTGAATAATGAAGTTTACAATAATCCTTGTAATGTAACACAAAAAAAGACCTCAATGGCGAAGTATAAATAACCGTAGGCAAACGTCACAGATTATAGCAAATACGATTTACAACTGTCTGTTCACTCCTAAGAGTTCGCTGAAGTACGTTCTCTGTCTACGACAGCCCTGGACGATGATCTATAACCAAGTGGGCGAGAGCTGCTCTTCTATCTTCCGAGTGGGCTTTTGTTCGTTGTCGTCCGGTCATTGGCGGATTGTACTCGGCCGGCAATTGGCAGAGGCGAAGTCGATACCTTCATCCACAGCGCCGCCCGTGACACTGGTGGAAGTCGTGCAAGTGACGAGTCTCTAAGGCACTGGCTCCAGCTCGCATCTTTGCCCCTGTGGTGCTTTTGACCTCGCTGTGTCTTGTTCGGAGGGCACAGTTTGATGTCACTGATATATTCATTCACATGGCTGGCCTGGTGTCGCCACTACAGTGAAGTAAATTCTCTGGAGCCATCTTTTTGGTGTTCTTGAAGACCGCCAATCTGCAGCAAGATGGCGATAGTGATCTTGTTGGTTAGATGAATAAATACCAAAGCTGCAACAATTTCTCGACTGCTCCGGCATACGGTTTTGTAGCAGAACGCAGTATAAATAAAGTTTAAATTGTCTTAGTTTAGAACTGTGGTATGGGATATGTCGGATTAATAAATGTTGCAGACGCTGATTTTGTCCGTTCAACAAAGTCGTCTGCGCAGCTATGGTTAAATCGCAAAACGTACATTTATTACTTCACTCAAAAATTTAGCGTCTGGTCCGTTTTGGTAATAACAGTTTCCGCTCGTTATTAGCCTCTCTGTCCGCAATAGCTTCTGGAACGGTTTGTCGCCTGCAGAGGGCAGGTCTGTCGACCAGCATTTAACTCTGTTTTAGCGGCCAAGAGGCGCTTTCGAAGTGACGGGCGGTTGAGCGGTGTGTTTGACAGCGGCTGGAACAAAAGGAGAAACGTCGTGGCTGACAGTATCCTTAGGCCGCTGCTTTAAGTTGTTGGTCCCTGCGGATTCGGTGGGATTGAATATAGGCTGTGGCCGTGAAGATTGTTCTTTGGAAAAGCTATGCCTGTACGATGTGCATGTTAATGTCGTGTCGCACAATAGCCATTCTAAGTCGCCATCTTGGTTATCCGGTGTGACATGTAAACATCTTCATTCACGAATGCTTTAAATCATCCCACTTAAGTGGGTCGAGCTAAAGAAGACTGGGTACGATAAATACCTTTATTGAGAGATCGCCCGCCACACTTCAGTAAAGATAGAGAAGTTGTTTGGCTCTGCAGGCCTCACTTGTACCATAATTTGAGTTTAATGTTCTCAGGTTATTCCGCTTGCTTGAAACCAGTGGACTTCCTTATATATATAAGCAGAGTTATGTGATAGTGGATGGCTGATGTTAATGACCTGTTAGTATTTTCAATACGTTTTTGAAACTTGTAATTATGCAGGATGATTTTATAAACTAGGGATCTGACTAGACCTCTGTACTAGGCATCGATCAAGTTTTTTTTATTTTTAAATTATTTTTTTTTAACTTACAGTTGCTCTCGGCCGGTCGGAGCGGTCGAGCGGTTCTAGGCATGGATGTATGTGATGTCCTAGGGTTAGTTAGGTTTAAGTAGTTCTAAGTTCTAGGGGACTGATAACCTCAGAAGTTAAGTCCCATAGTGATCAGAGCCATTTGAACCATTATTTTTGTTGCTCTCGAAAAATCATTTTTCTTTTTAATTTCATTCAGTCATTTCTGCAATTTATGTAATGGCTCCCAACAGTTGGAAATTAATTTAATTAGTTCTGGAGGCAGCTTCTCGGATTTTTAACATCATTTTTTAAAAATTTGTTTTAAATTTCGCTCAGTGTCCTTCCACTCGACACCAGCTCCCATGCACATGCAAAAATCAAACACACACATAAAAAAAAAGTTTTGCATCACCTCGGTTCCGAGAGTTCCGGAACCTGTACAGAAAATTGGAATAGAGATCAACATCATTTCTGCCCTTTTTATTGCTCATGGAAACCACACATTGCATGTTGTACCACCATACAGCGAGAGCTTCAGAGGTGGTGGTCTAGATTGCTGAACACATCGGTACCTCTAATAACCAGTAGCACGTCTCTTACATTGATGCATGTCTGTATTCGTCGTTGCATACTATTCAAAAGTTCATTAAGGCACTGTTGCGCCAGATTGTCTCATTCCTCAATGGCGATTCGGTGAAGATCCCTCAGAATGGTTGGTAGGTCACGTCGCCCATAAACAGCCCTTTTCAATCTATCCCAGGTATGTTCGATAGGGATCATGTCTGGAGAACATGCTGGCTAATGTGGTCGAGTGGTGCCGTTGTCCTGAAGGAAATCATTCACAAGATGTGCACGATGTTGGCGAGAATTGTCGTCCATGAAGACGAATGCCTCGCCAATATGCTGCCGATAAGGTGGCACTTTCGGTCGGAGGATCGCATTCACGTATCATACAACCGTTACGGCGTGTTCCATGACCACCAACGGCGTACGTCGGTCCCACATAATGCCACAGCAAAACAGCAGGTAACCTCCACCTTGCTGCACTCGCTGGACAGTGGGTCTAAGGCCTTCAGCCTGACCGGGTTGCCTCCAAACACGTCTCCGATGATTGTCTGGTTGACGGCATATGCGACACTCATCGGTGAAGAGAACGTGACGCCAATCCTGAGCGGTCCATTTGGCATGTTGTTGGGCCCATGTGTACCGCACTGCATGGTGTCGTGGTTGCAAAGATGAACCTCGCCATGGACGTCGGGAGTAAAGTTGCGCAGCATGCAGCCTATTGCGCACAGTTTGAGTCATAACACGACGTCCTGTGGCTGCACGAAAAGCATTATTCAACATGGTGGCGTTGCTGGTAGGGTTACTCCGAGCCATAATCCATAGGTAACAGTCATCCACTGCAGTAGTAGTTCTTGGGCGGCCTGAGCGAGGCATGTCATCGACAGTTCCTGTCTCACTGTGTCTCCTCCATGTCCGAACAACATCGTTTTGGTTCACTCCGAGACACCTGTATATTTCCTTTGTTGAGAGCCCTTTCTGGCACAGAGTAACAATGCGGACGCCATCGAACCGCGGTATTGAGCGTCTAGGCGTGGTTGAACTACAAACAACACGAGCCGTGTACCTCCTTCCTGGTGGAATGACTGGAATTGATCGGCTATCGGACCCACTCCGTCCATAGGCGCTGCTTATACATGGTTGTTTACATCTTTGGGCGGGTTTAGTGACATCTCTGAACAGTCAAAGGGACTGCGTCTGTGATACATTATCCACAGTCGACGTCTATCTTCAGGAGTTCTGGGAACCGGTGTGATGCAAAACTTTTTTGATGTGTGTATTTTTTCTTGACTTTTAATTTCAATAAAGTTTTCGTTGTATTTTTTGTGTTTTAGGTGACTTGCTCATTAAGTAATTTAGTGGGTAGTTGTGTGTATATATATAGGTTACATCTTTTGCAAAATATCTATTAGTTATTCTGCGGCTGTTACTTGTAGAATTTGGAATTTAAAACAAGGTGTCCAAATTCTGCATGTATCATTCAAAGGTCGCTAGCAAGAAATCGAAACGGAAGTGCGTGAGTTCCTCATCTGTCATTCGAGACAAGGTCCAGCAAACATGTATCTGAAAACTGTCCTGCTGAAATACTGCACTTGGAGTAACTTTCAGATAAAACAGTCCATCGGGCACTAATAACTCCCTGATCTGGCAAATCTTGTGCGGGTGCTCTTGGTACTAAAGACGCAGCGTTGGATGGTGCTTTCGATGCTGTTTGGCCGCTTTGTTGCTATACCGCCTCCAGACTATGCAACCTGACATTTTACTTTCATAGCGGGAACGTCTGTTACGATTCTAACTATCTATGTAGGACATGTAGAAGCAAGATTCCAACGCCGACAGATCATTATGATACCCAGCATACCATCAGGGACTTTCACGTATCTCTGCAAAGTGAGGATTTTCTCATATCTTGTTAATGGAAGAACACGCAGTGGAGTACGCAGCACGCAACAGACACCGTTGATTCAGTGGGGTCGACGCCTTTAGATGAGTAATCTTAGCAGTATGGAAAGATAAGAGTCATAGAGCACTGTTGACAGGAAGACCCCGAGGAGTTGTTCAGTCACCTAACTGGAAAGGGTTTCCTAGCTCTACATACAACTGCTTTTTTAGCATGTATGATGAGTGTAGGTGGCTCTAATGCGTGCGTGTATAGTGGAGTGTCTTATTTGTATTTACATGACCGTGAGAGAGGGGGGAGGGTGAAGTCCAGTATCGGAAAGTAGCCGGCCATCTGGAGTCGCACCGAGAGGAACCTCGGCTTATCGCCCTCAGGCGATAGACGTATCACATGATCTCACGTCCCAAGACAGTGAGACGAGATTTTGAACTTAATACAGGCCAATGGCGCATAGTAGGGTATTCATTATAATTGTTAACATCATCCTAAAACTTTTAAAAATCCAAATTCAGTAATAACATGCTTCTTGATCTTCGCATCGACACACACAAAAAAAAAAAAAAAAAAAAAAAAAAAGAAATGTAAGGCCGTGGTCTAATGCCCGGTTCCGTCGGTATATGAAGCTTTTCGGCTGTCTGCACTGTAGAACTAGCAAGAAATTTGTATAGTCCTGCCTGCTGCCATTGTAAATCATTTTCATTTCAAGGTTCTTGCGTGAATACAGAATAATCGAACGAGGAGGAGGTTTTATTTTTCATCGGCAAACAACTACATATTCGTGTTTTATGATATTTTTCGGACTTCACACGGTAAAGTTAGATTTGTTTAAGCAGTCTGTCTTTGTTTTTAAATTTATTGTATCATTTTTCTGAAGGGAAATTGCCGTATTAGTGTTTAATGGTTGACAACATTTGATAAGAAGGGGACGTAATTTGACAAAATGCCTAGAGCCATTGGAAGATAGCGGTTCGATGACCGTTTGGTGAGACTATTATTGTGACATCCGATATTGGAATGTAAGGAGTAGCTAAAAGCAGATATAGATTGAAATAAAAGTTTATTTCTGATGAATAGTAGGCTGAAGTTTAAGATCATCGCCAGGAAGAGTAAATGCGCAAGGAACTGGGATGCTAAGTACTGTGGAATATGGATGTGTGTTTGAAACACTCTGAGGCTCTAGATATAGCGATAATGAATACCACAGCATGAAGTTCATTTGAGGAGGAAAAAACATCGGCAAGAAAAAGGAGTTATAAGAAGCTGAACGGACAAATATAGGAACAAGAAAGATACCTTCATAGAAACCTAGGTACATAGAAGAAGGAAAGAAAAATGATAAGGAAACGAAAAGAATACTAAATTTTAAGTCCCAAAATGAAATTAATAGGCTTGGAACGAAGCTAAAGTGAAATGGATGCAGTAAAAATGTGAATAAAATGAAAAGAAAAAGGTGTCGGAATGAGAGCTTCAGCATACAGAATGTCAAAATAAGTTTTGAAGAAAGTAATTCCTCTGTCAAACGAAGAGAAGAGATCGATTGGGTAGAAACATAATGTTTAAGGCCTCAACGAAGGAAAGGATCTGTCTGGTGGCGTGTTAGGACGAGAAATAGGTCTCGATATCGAATATATTTGAAACCCAGTATTAAACTCAAGAGTTGGAAAGAGGTTTGTGCGAGGGCATGCTAAAATGTTTTCGAGAGCAACAGTGAGTTAAAAAAAACTTGATAGATGACTGGCTCAGAGGTCTAATCAGATCCGTAGTTTATAAAATTATCCCTCATATTTCGCATTACAAGTTTCAAAAACATATTCAAAATACTAATAGGTCATTAATAAATGTTTTTTAAACTGAAATATGATTAATTATGAAGCAAATGGTCCTACAAAGAGTTTTTCATTCACTTTTGAGCAAAACGGAGGCAGCTACAAAATTCAAAACCCTATTGCACGTACATGAGTGCATGCATTTGTGTGTATTCTCATCAGTAGTATTGGATACCCCATAGCCTAAAACAAGGCTACAATTTCTTTCGCTTTGGAGAAAACTGAATTTTTAAAACGTTTTTTAATTTGCCACAAACTGTTGCCTCCTTCTTGCACCAAACCCCGCAATTCATAAGATCAGAAGAGTAGATAAATGTAACGAACTCTCACAGCTCAAGAGTCGAGGTTGAAAATCAGAGTAATGTATGTAGAAATTCAAAAGAAAACTGAGGAAAGATAACGACAATTAGACAGTTACTTTTCCTTTAGGACACGCTAACGGCAGCAGCGAAGGAGTCCAGATGTTGCACTAAGAAACGGGAGCAAGACAGAAGCAAAATGAATAATTTTAATACGATTTCCCGTCTGAAAGCACAAGAGAAAATAAGGTAATATGCATTATTTACGAAACCATAGAACGAACAATAAGAGACAAGCGAACGGCTAAAAAAAGGGCATAAGCCAAGGAAGCATTATTTCTCTTATACTTTTCAACAAATCTATAAAAGAAGGCTAGATGAAATAAAAAGAAAAGTTCTGAAGTGGGATTAAAATTCAGGGCGAAACGTGAAAGTAAATCAGTGATAACATTCCCTGATGTCATGAAATTGCTGCCCTCTGTGAAAATAAGGAAGAATTACAAGCTTTGTTGGATGGAATTAACAATTATTGAGCACAGATAAAAGCTAAGTTAGGAAGAGTAGCGAGAATGAGATTATCGATAAGCTAAACATCAAAATTTAAGGAGCAAAATTTTGCTGCTCTGGAAGCAGAATATCGCATCCCTGACGAGGTAAAGAAGATACGCCGGCCAGTGTGGCCGAGTGGATCTAGGCGCTTCAGTCTGGAACCGCGCGACCGCTTCTGTCGCAGGTTCGAATCCTGCCTCGGGCATGGATGTGTGTGATGTCCTTAGGTTAGTTAGGTTTAAGTAGTTCTAAGTTCTAGGGGACTGATGACCTCAGAAGTTAAGTCCCATAGTGCTCAGAGCCATTTGAACTTAACAAGGGCCGGCCGGAGTGGCCGAGCGGTTCTAGGCGCTACAATCTGGAACCGAGCGACCGCTACGGTCGCAGGTTCGAATCCTGCCTCTGGCATGGGTGAGTGTGATGTCCTTAGGTTAGTTAGGTTTAAGTAGTTCTAAGTTTTAGGGGACTGATGACCTCAGAAGTTAAGTCCCATAGTGCTCAGAGCCATTTTTGAACTTAACCAGGGCAGTTCCATCGAAGACGAGCATTTCCAAGGAAGAGCGGAAAGCACTTTAAGCGACTACGAGAGGGTTCTGAGACGGTCGTTCTCCCTGGAGACAAAAGAAAATTAGCAGTCCTGCTACCACGTCACATTTACAGACAAAAGTTGATCGATTATTAGAGGATGACACATACAGGAAAACTGAAGACGATTTCTCCAAACGAATAAAGAGGAAGATCGGCGAGCTTCTCCAACACATATTCCTAGACATGAAGACGGTGAAAAAACTTGGTTTACGTCACCCAGATTTTACGGGCTGCCTAAAGTCCCAAGCAAGAAATTCTTCTTCGTTCAGTTGTTAGCAACAATGGCGCACCAGCATACGAATTAGTGAAACACGTGACAACGATGCTCAGTCCTTTTATAGGTAAATGACAGCACCGCTTACGAAGTTCGGTGGATTTCATTTAGACGCTCCAGAACTTTCGCTTCACAAGGGTGCCGCTAAGAGATTCCCTAACATCATAGGAGAAAAGTTTGGTCCAGCGTTAACAAAAGTGTTTGAATTGGTGCTTAGGTCAATCTACATTCTGTACGATGGGAATTATTGCGAACAAACAGATGAAGTAGTGAATACCTGCCCACTACCATTAGTGGTGACCAATTTCTTTATGGAGGCATCTGAAGAAGAAGCTCTGAAGTCGGCTGTCTACAAAACCCTAGTGCTCTTTTAGACATGTAGATGACACATGCATAATCTGGTCACATGGACGAAGCCACCTACAGGACTTCCTGCAACAACCAAATTCGTTGCACCAGAACATCAAATTCACGACTGAGACAGATGAAAACCATTAACTTGCATTTCTGGATGTGCTCGTCGAACTAAAATGAGACGGCACGCTAGGTCACATCGTCTACAGTAAACCGTCATATACAGTCATATTGTCATACAGATCGGTACTTGGATAGCTCCAGCTATCAATTCTCCTTCCCGCTAGTGCACAGAGCACACGGAATCTCGGACCGAGGAAAAGAGCGTATTGCATCGTTGGCCGGGAGGCCTCAGTTGGGGAAGTTCGGCCGCCAAGCGCAAGTCGTATTTCAGTCGACGCCACATTGGGCGACTTGCGTGCCGGTGGTGAGGATGAAATGATCCCAGTCCACGAGCAGAGAAAACTTCCATCCCGGCCGGGAATCGAATCCGGGCCGCTGCACGGGAGGCAAGCACGTTACCACCCAACTAATCAGGCGGACTCTCGGACAGTAACCATTTCGCAGATGAATTGCACCAGTATGTTTCGAACGAACGGTTACAGCAACAGCCTTAAAACCAAAGAAGTCAAGATCACAGCCTGCTGGGGACGAATGTAATACGGTTGCGACGGCGGTTATTTCATACGTCCAGAACACATCAGCAGAAACGGCAAGAATATTCCCGAAACGTAACGTCAAGTGCGTGTTACGCCCGCCAACCAAGCCAAAACCTTATTAGAATCAGTCAAGAATGACCTAGGACTCAGGAAACCGGGAATCTACCGTATCCATTGCCAGTATGTGAAAATGTGTGTAAGCCAGACTATCTGGACAGTAAGGAGACATTCAGTGAGCATAAATGCCATACAGACAACATTCAGCCAACAAAGCTCCCTGTGGAAGAGCACTGCAGTTCCCTCGGACATACTAAGAATTATGACGACACCAATTTGTTTCAACCATCCAACACCTTCTGGGACTGGTTTCTCAAACAAGCAGTAGAGATCCGGCTGATTGACGGAATAATGAATGACAGCGGTTTGCAATAAAGCAAGGCCTGGGACCCAGCCTTTGGCGTGACCAGAGCACAGCGATAGTCTACGTTGAAGTCTGCCCACGTCACGACATCTGAAGAGGGCAAAGAGGCACTGTTGCCAAGCCAGCAGAGATCCACGCCCAGCGCCGGCCGCGCCGCTACTGAACGCTCTCGATCGACACCCAGCGCCGTACTTCCCCCACCACAGAACCAAGCCCTCCCCCCGAGGTGCCGGCTGGAAGCTGCGGGAGGCGGGGGGGGGAGGGAGGGGGAGTGCAAAAAGGCCGTACCTAGAAGATATTACACAGTCATCAGGAACGTCTGAGGTGGCAAGAAGCCGTCTTGTCGAAATATCGCGCCTTTTAGGCGACGCCACTGCACTGAATACCCGACACCTATTCAAAAATGTATATGTATGGTAGCAGCTGTCTAATTTTGATAGCTGTCAGTTATTTTCATCGTGGTTTTACTAATGTCGGTTAGAAGAATTGTCTGTGGTTGGCATACCTTGGAATTAAACCTGCAACTCATTAGAATTAAATATTTTTGCTGTATTATTCTTTATGCAGTGCAAATCTACAACACTGGATTTAGCCAGAAAGTTAGAAGTTTCAGTAGGATGTGAAACTAATTATTTGCAACCAGAGCTCGACACAGGAATTCTCGGCGCCCTCTGCTATTACGTATGGATTTGGAGATGTCACTGTAGATCTCTAAATACTCTGTTCAGTGATCAGAAATGAAGTTTCTCGGTAATTACTGCGATCACGATAGTGTTCTTGTAGGAAAATGGAATATTTAGACTGGTACTATAATTTTTTTACATTGGTGTACTGCTACCTACAACTTGTTTCTGCAAAGCGAATGACTTCCTTCATACCTAGGAAGCTAGTACGTTATTCTTGTTTTTGGGCTCTATGTATTCAGTGTCCATCTGTTTCCCCATAAGACACCCTTTCGACTTGTTATATTATTAGGTGGTCAGTGGCGAATCTATTTCTAGGAGGAGTATGTCTGAAATTTATTTCCATCGGATGGTACTGATCATTTCTGCGTCTTCCTCCAGCAATGCATTTGTTAAGGTGGAACGCGTAGTTTCTAGGGAAGTCCTAGTACAACTAAACTGAAAGTTTGCTGCTTTCGAAATCGTTTTACTGTTCTCCTGCTGAAGAACATGCACCCATAGTCGCTTTTAGGTTTTCTTAAGAGTCCTACGCATTTAGTAAAAGAATGTTATAATCTGCTCTCCACACACGTTTGTAAGCAAGCATATAACCGGGGAAAGCCAAACATGTGATCTTATGTGTGTTAAAATAGAAAAGTTGTCCAGAAAGTGGGTTCCGATCGCTCACGGTAAAGGAAAACACATCTAAAATCCGATTAAGCTTCATACAGATGTGCTGGGCAGTGTCTCTAGTAAGGCTGTCGATTGCTCCACTTCGCTCTTTGCAGTTCTGAGCGCACAGTGATATTGAAAAGATGCCAGAAAACAGTGTCTACCCCAAAGTATGGGTACCTGCCGAGAGATTTTGCATGATTTCATGCGACCATGCAACATGCATATCGTTTTTCATGACAAGTCTCGGCCGCAGACTAGAGGCAATGAAGACGCTGCTGTAGCGTTTTCGATGTGGAGTATTGGAACACCCACCATACCGCACGGACGTGTCTCCCTCAGATTTTCATCTCCGCTGACATGAACAGTTGGCTATGAAGACATTTTGGCACAGTCAACGCGCTGCAGGCCAGAGTGGCGGGAAGCACAGGCGGCTGTCTTCGGTGACGAGGGTGTTGGAAAGTTGGTACGACGCTGCGACAAATGATTAAGCTGGAACGGCTTCTATGTAGACAAGTAGCTGGAAGGTGCAGCTAACTGTCTCAGATAAAACATTTCTGATTTACACCGTGATTTCCATTTCGCGAGAGATCAGGACTTACTTTCTGGACAAACCTCGTAATGATGATGATTCTATGTTAGATAATTTTTTCCTTCTCAGTTCTCATCTAGAGAATAAGACTCTAATATACACTATGTGACCAAAGTATCTGAAGACCCAGCTGAAAATGACCTACAAGACTGTGGCGCCGTCCATCGGTAATGTTGGAATTCAATATGGTGTCGCCCACCCTCACCCTTGTTGACAGCTTCCACTCTCGCAGGCATACGTTCAGTCATGTGCTGGAAAGTTTCTTGGGGAATGACAGCCCATTCTTCATGGAGTGTTGCACTGAGGAGAGGTATCGATGCCGGTCGGTGAGGCCTGGAAAGAAGTCGGCGTTCCAAAACATCCCAAAGGTGTTCTATAGGATTCCGGTCAGGACTTTGTGAAGGCCAGTCCATTACAGGGATGTTATCGTCGTGTAACCACACCACTACGGGCCGTGTATTAAGAAAAGTTGCCTGATCGTGTTCACAGATGCTATCGCCATCCCCGAATTGCTCTTCAACAAGGGGTGCAAGCCTCCTCCATGAAAAACACGACCACACCGTAACACTACCGCCTCCAAATTTTACTGCTGGCATTACACACACTGGCAGATGACGTTCCTCGGGCACTCGCCATACGCACACCCTGCCATCGGATCGCCATATTGTGTACCATGATTCGTCATTCCACACAACGTCTTTCTACTGCTCAATCATCCAAGCAGCCGCTCGACTACGAAATCCAAGTTTTCTCACCTCCCACCTAACTGTCAAAGTACTTGCAGTAGATGCTGATGCAGTTTGGAATTCCTGTGTGATGGTCGGGATAGATGTCTGCCTATTGCACATTACGACTGTCTTCAATTGTCGGCGGTCTGTCAGTCAACAGACGAGGTCGGCCTGTACGCTTTTTTGCTGTACGTCCCCTTCACGTTTCCACTTCACTATCACATCGAAAACAGTGGACCTAGGGAGGCTTAGGAGTGTGGAAATATTGCTTACATACGTATGTCATAAGTGACACCCAATCACCTGACCACGTTCGATGTCTGCTCTCTCATGATGTCTAATGACTACTGAGGTCGCTGATATGAAGTACCTGGCAGTAGATGGCAGCTCAATGCACCTAATGTGAAAAACGTATGGTTTTGGGGTGTGCATATACTTTGGATCACATTGTACATGTGAATATCACACATTCCCTTCAGAAAATCACGAAAATTTAGAGAATTCTAGCCCATTCATCTGTGTCCTTTTGAGTCATGTGTTCATTATTTACTTAATCTGTGTGGTCGTAAGGAGCTCTTCCTTCTCATATTAATTTTCGCTATTACTTTCATTACTAACCTTAACTGGTCCATCTATAGGTCGTTTCGGAGTCTCAAAGCTTCTATCCCACTCCAGTTTGAGAAGACGATGGGAATACAGTTGAGGTTGACAGTATTTACTAAGAAAATGAAATTAAGAGTTAATCACACTAGCGCCCGTGCAACTGTTTCTACACTAATTCTTCAAGTTTCAGTGAGCAATTTTACCCGTAATGACCGTAGTGGCACGAGAAACGGACCAGTCGTTTTCTGGTGTTTACTTTGGTGAGGCTAAGCCGATCAGACTGGATACGCACAAAATATTCGTCTTCTGAGCACAGAAAGAAGAATCTTACGGTAATGTTAGGAGTCGTTAAACCAACTACTCAGAGGGGCTTTTCTTCCTCCGCACACAATGGCACTTCTCTGTGCGGTGTGAGAGTGGTGGTGCAAGTTTACCTGTTGCGACGGCTACGATGGGTTGTGTTTAGTGTGGTCCCTGATGCGCTGGTGCAGCCCTGGAGAATGGCGTATTGCATCACAGCCGTCCACAATACGAGCACGAAGAAAATCTGTGTTGACGTGATTGCACAATTGCGTGTGGAGTCTCGACAGCCCACACATGTTGATTGTGAATCGAGGAAGTACAGTACATACTGACGAAACTAAAATGAGCTCTAACATGGAAATTAAGCGTTTCCGGACACATGTCCACATAACATCTTTTCTTTATTTGTGTGTGTAGAATGTTTCCTGAAAGTTTGGCCGTACCTTTTTGTAACACCCTGTATGTAAGACATCGCCTTACAAACCCTCGCATGCCGTGACGAGTACGTGGGCGGCCGTGTAATACCGAAAGCAAAGGATGATTCCGCAGCTAATCAGTCGATATGACAGAAAGAAGGTCAGTGTAAGTCGTAATGTCATCTGTTTTACAGATGACATTCGACCGATGGTGACCTTCGTCCTGGATTACATCACGGCCGCGGGGCAGAACTATTCCCATGAAATCGAACATTATGAATTGATACTAAATCAGGTGGCAGCTTCGGGACTTTTTGATGAGGAACAAACTGCTATTGTATCCATAATTTACGTGTCAAATGCTTTTTGAAACAATTAAAAAATTCAGGCATGAATTAAAGCTTTAAAGTAATTACAGAGAGGAAAGACTCTTTATAATAGTAGTTTTCCACATACAGAGGAACCTAACTCTGTAAACAGATTTTGCCTGCAATAATTTTAAGACGAACTAATTATTGGTGATATATTTCGGCGAATGTTAAAGATTCTGTTTTCAACGGAGTGTCTTCTTGTTGCATACAAAAATACAGGTCAGTTCTGACGGTTGCAGCGGCGACAGGGCAGGGAACTTCTGGGGCAGAAAGGAAGAGGCCAGTTCTGTGAGCTATTAGGCGAGACCTAGCTGTCGGTGCAGCCATCTGTATTATTATTATAATATTATTATTTCATTTCTGTATGAAAAGGTGTCTATTATGTAGGGTCTGTAAAAAAGAAAATAATCATTTTTCATTTTTGTGTTCGTGCAATATTTTTTATGTGTCTATGTTTTGCAAATAACGTCTGTGATCGGCGAGTGTGGAAATCGAAGCAGACGATTATAATTGAAAAAATTAAAAAAATATATTTATAAGCGTACTGAATTGATTATAAATAGTGGAGGCTTAAATGTTACTCTCTCCGTCTTCTTGTAGCCGTTAAAGTTGTAAGAGGCTGTGACGCTCGCTTGAATGCTTGGTTAGCTTTCTTTTGTTCTTTGTTCGAGAAAGACGCCATTGGAGGCTGATGTATAAAAAAGTGTGTACTTTGAATTTATGTTGATGTTTGAATATAGAAATTGTTAAAAATACTTGTAATAATTTATTGCTAGCTTGCCCAGTATTTCATTCCACATTTTTTAGCCGTTTTCAGCATATTTAGAATTTTTCATGAAGGAGAGCTGCGCCGCGATCGCGGGAGCCGCTACCGCGGCAAATTCAAATTATAATTGAATGAAAGCAGTTTTCCCACAATTAAGCAGGCAGGTAATGGTGCATTAAAAGTATTTCTTTCAGTTTCCCGGAGACGTCAGAGGATAATTGTGGATTTTATTATATCATTTTCAGGTGGACATAGGCAACTGCTATTACAATCTCAGTGACGTAAATAATTTACGTAAATCAGAGTGGTAAAACTTCACTTGTGTGATTTTCTTTGTCTTTGCTGCTGTGCTGAAACCAGTTCCGGCTAATAATAATATTAAAATCAAATTTCATTTCTTGTTTCAAGCTCTTGTGTTAGTCGTGGCGATCAGTAGTGTTCATATGTTAAAAAAATCCACTGCAGCTTTTATGTTTAGCGAACATACCACACTGTAACTTCTGTACGTGTAAACAAGAGTAATTTTCAGTGCATTTCAGAGATGAAGGTAGAGAAGGACATGTTTAATTTCATAATAATTAGTTACAGTAATGATACCGTGTTCCATTTCTAACAGGTCTGATCAAGGTTATATGGACATAGTTTGCAAATTAAAGATCACGCGTTCACAGCAAGAAATATTTTAGTGTTGTGCTTATCCCCACATAATAGTTCGAGGTGCACAAAGTTGAAGTTTTTCAACTACAGAAACTAATAATGAGAATCGCATGTTATCTTTTGTACTCGCAACAGTAAGCAATATACAGTTAATTGAAATGTTATGCAACATAAACTGCATATAAAATCAAAAAGTGTGCGGTGGGGAGACGCGACACTTGAATAATTCCAAAACTAAGTACTCTAGAGAAAACGTATCCCATTACAAAATTTAATTGCATTATATTTCCTACAAAAGGGTCATGTTCATTTTTTGTGTCCGACAAACAGTTTGGATATATATTGGGCGGGAGAATAGGAATATCTTGTGTGTGGTACTTGAAGGCACTGGTGGTTCCATAAACCAATGGGTAGAGTCAGTTGAATCACCCTATATGTGCAGTCCCTGTGACTGCACAAAGGCTGAACTCAGTTAAATATTGCTCTGTTCAGTTCCAGTTTCAGAATACATGTTAGTTTTATATGTAGTGCACCTTTTCATTGTTAGTGTTGCGATTCCAACGACCTTTCCACAGTGTCCATACAAATGAGTGGTCCCCTGCTAGTATGAAACTAGTGCACGGCTTCCCACGGTCTAATACTGAATAGGGAATTTATCTGAGATCCCGATGGCCTATTAACGTTTATCTCTCCCGTTAGTTGAGGCAGGCTCTTTCCTTTTATGCCGCCTTGGATTCGAACAGCTTGTCATCAGTTTAGGTGTGGTGGCGCATTTTCATGTCACAATAAAAGAAGGCTTGGAACGTAATGCAGGTAATCAGGAACCTTGTACCATATCTCCTACTCTTACTGGTAAAATACTGCAGTTGAATTTTAGTTCCAGCACCAGAATTCGAACCTCTGAGACGAGCAGAGGCATGCGACAGCAACCTCGGCTATGGTGGATGACGATGGACGGAGAATGCTTAACTACTCGGATAGAAAAAAACTTTTTAAACGCTAATCACCATTTATTTCAAATGGAAGTAAGCTGTCCATTAAACTGAACAGCTTCGGTGTTGGCATTACAAAACTAGCTGAAAAACTCAGCTTTACATTGATTGCCAACATTTCTTCAGCTGCATTGGCGTCCTCTTCGTTCTCCGGCATCTCTTGAAATTCCTTTACATCGTCATCGCAGTCCATCTCCGTGTCCGTGTCCATGTCCAGGCTTAAAATAAAGAAAACTTTATATTGCAATGCAGTCTACTAACAATAATCCGATGACATGTATACATTAATCTATTTCATACTTATTTGGAATATTGTGAAACTAAACCTGTTGTAATATCAGTGAAATTGCTAATAGCAGAAAAGCTGTTTTTTATAAGATGGCGATAAACTAGTGCCGGATTGCGGATTCTCGTGTTGGGGAGGACTCTGAATGTTATCTTCGATGGACAGTGGTCCACAGGTGTGGAAGTCACACCAGCGTAGTGCATCAGGGGTGTGTCGGGATCCTTGCAGTTCGTGTTGTACATTAATGATCTTGCAGTCAATATTAATAGTAATCTAAGACTTCCCGTGGATAACAGTTATCTATAGTAAACTATTGTCTGAAAAAAGCTGTACAGATATTCTGTGAGATCTTCGTAAAATTTGAAAGTGATGCAGGTATTGGCAACTTGCTTTAAACGTTCTGCAGCGTCATCGCGGCAACTTCTCTATTAAAAAAAAATACTATGACTATAGTATCAGTGTGTCAGCTTACATAAACGACTGATACGATTGAAACGACTGACTGTAACAGTTTTTAGGGATATGAAACGGAAGTATCGCATTGGCTTAGTCGTAGGTAAAGCAGATGGCAGACTTCGATTCATAGGTAAAATACCACGGATATCCAATGAGTCTACAAGACTGCGTTCCAGTCATTCAGGTGACCAATTCCAAATACTGTTCAAGTCGGTGTGACCCGCACTAGACAGGACTAACATGGCATTCTGGACGTATACTGAAAATGCTTTCACTAATCGTCATGGGTTTGTTTGGTCCAGGGGAGAACGTCACGGGGATGCTGGAATACCAGAATTGTCAGAAACTTGAAGATCGTCGCAAACTATTCCGTCAAAGAAATATGTCACAGAATTTTCAAATAACTATTAAAATGTTCTAAATACCTTTTGTAGTCGCATTATATGTTGACAGTTACTTTATTTCAGGATCATATACGACCGATTTCGCAATGGTTTAACCGCATCCTCAGATACGCACATGAATGAAAAATGCAATTAGAACTAAGAAGTATAATAATAGTAAACGGTAAGGCAATTGAACTAGAAAAGTAGATGAACAGATACTAGAAAAACTAATTTAACATGGGGTCATTCTGACAATTCTAGCGCCATTCGAACTTGGGAGATCGTGTATATTTAATTACCCATCTTAGTTACGGTAGCAACTGTTCATCAATCTTTCTCGTTTAACTGTATTATTTTTTACCCTTATTATATTTTCTAATTCTCAATGTGCTTTTCATAGATGTATACGTCTGAGGTTGCGAGTAAATCACTGCGAAATCGTTCGTGTAATAAAGGAATTATTAACAGCTAAGGCCGCTACAAAAAGTATTTTAGAAGATGTTAATAGAGTTTTTGTTTTAAATTAACATACTTCTATGATGTATCTAAGCTGTGGACGCCCACAGTGACCTCTCCGCTACGTTGTAGGAAATTTAGCTGTCGCGTGGCGTATGTTTATACTTCAGGCGTATTCCAGGATAGTTTAATGGTCTCATTTCCTTCTCTGTAGATCTTTGCTGTACTGTACGAGTTCATATCTAATAAACAATGCTGTAGTTCCTACCTTCCAGTTCATTTTTATTCAGATTTTTGGTACGGAGTTCTTTTAGGTTTCTTAAGTTACTGAGAAACACAAGCAACCTCTCAAATTTCCATATGATGGGGAAATCATGATGTACTTAGGATCTATCATATGTGAAATTTACGCAACTGATACCATTCTGCTAACTTTACATCATCTACTATATAGAAAAAAGCTTTTTTACTTACTTTGTCACCAGTGGGAACAGCAACTCCCAAAGGAGCCTGAAACAGAAAATGAAAGAACGTGTATTTTCGTAGCGACTGACACAGAATAAGATGTTTAAGCGGTTATCTTGACTACATAGAAATACTGTAAAGCAGTCGTTAGAAAATTTACTCATTCATGACTTCTTCAGTATCGGCAGTTCTTATCAAAACTCCTTTGCATTAGCAACTACTAACCGACAAGTCATTTTCAAACGTCAGGTAGTCTACTTCAAAATAAAATAAAATATCGTCAGTCAGTTAAGTTAAGAGATTGATGATTTATCATTTGGAACAGTAAATGTCAAGTTTTTTATAGAATCCGCTTAGAACAATTTCGCGGTGACTGACTTCAACAATGTTTCGAGGTCCTGGCTTCAAACAGTAGTAATAACAGAACATGCAATGACTGCAGAGCCAATTCCAGATGCGCTTACGGTGGTATTTCTGTGACGAAACTTAGGAGAGCGTGAGTTACACTCTGAAGTTCATTCCATAAATGGCTGCTTTTTCGAAACCTTATCACATATGAAACATCCAACTTCGTTGTGATTTTTCAAAACAAATTAGCTGGACGAGACAAAATGTATCATTAAGCCGTGTGGTGAAACTGCATGGGATCCACTTCAACCTACAGAAACAGTGTTTCTCAATACGATACCACGTGCTTAGTGACTAATCTGGTGAACAGTTCGTCTTTGTTCTCGTCGTCAGTCTTTGGACTGGTTTGATGCAGTCCTCCACGAATCTCAGAGTAGCACTTGCAACCTAAGTTCTCAGTTATTTGGTGGATGTATCCCAATCTCAGTCTTCCTCTACAGTCTTTACTTACAGCTCCCTCTAGTACCATGGAAGGTATCCTCTGATCTGTTAACAGATCGTATCATTCTGTCCCTTGTTCTTATCAGTGTTTCCATATGTTCCTTTCCTCGCCATTTCTACGGAGAACCTCCTCTTTCCTTACCTTATTAGTGGACTTTAAACATTCATCTCTGGCACCATACCACATCTGCTTCGACTTTCTTCTGTTCCCGTTTTTCCAAGGTCCATGTTTCACTACCATACAATACTGTGTTCCAAACGTACGTTACCAGAAATTCCATCCACAAATTAAGGCCTACGTTTGATACTAGTATGTTTTTCCTGGCCAACGACGCCCTTTTCGCCAGCTCTCAGTTACTTTATATGTCCTCCTTGCATAATCCATCATGGGTTATTTTCCTGCCTATGTTGCAGAATTCCTTAATATCGTCTACTCCGTGATCCCTAATTCTGATATTATGTTTACCGCTGATCTTATTTCTATTACTTCTCATTACTTGGGTCTTTCTTCTGGTTAGTCTCATTCTGAAGTGTGTATCTATTAGACTGTTCATTGCATTGAATAGGTCCTGAAATTATTACTCACTTTCACGGACGACAACATTGTCTTCAGCAAATCTTATCATTGATAATCTTTCACCCTCATCTTTAATCGCAATCTTGAACCTTTCTTTATTTACCGCGATTGTTTTTTGGATGTATAAATTGAACGCTAGGGTCGCAAGGCTACATCCCCGTCTTACATCCTTTTTAATCCGATTACTTCTTTCTTGGTCTTCTAGTCATTTTGTTCCCTCTTGGTTTTTGTAAAAGCTATATACTAAGTCTTTCGCTAAATCTTACTCCTGTTCTTCTCATAATTTCGAATGTCTTGAACCATTTTAAATTGTCGAATGCGTTTTCCAGGTCGACAAATCCTATGAACGTGTCTTTATTTTTCTCCAGTCGTGCTTCCATTATCAAACGCAACATCATAATTCCCTCTCGGGTGTCTTTACCTTTCCTAAGGACAAACTGGTCGTCACCTAACAGCTCCACCATTTTCTTTTCCATTCTGCTGTGTATTGGAGCCGGCCGAAGTGGCCGTGCGGTTAACGGCGCTGCAGTCTGGAACCGCAAGACCGCTACGGTCGCAGGTTCGAATCCTGCCTCGGGCATGGATGTTTGTGATGTCCTTAGGTTAGTTAGGTTTAACTAGTTCCAAGTTCTAGGGGACTAATGACCTCAGAAGTTGAGTCCCATAGTGCTCAGAGCCATTTGAACCATTTTTGTGTATTGGATTCGTGAGATGTAAGAGCGACTGCAAGATGCTTCTCGCTCTTATGTGTCCTTGCTATCTTTGGAATAGTGTGGATGATATTTTTCCAAAAGTATGATGGTATATAGCCAGTTTCACATGTTTTACAAACCTACGTGAATTGTCGTTTGGTGGCCATTTCCGTCAATGATTTTAGAAATTTTGCAAGAATGTTATCTGTCGTTTCTGCCTTCTTTGATTGTAAGTTTTCTAAAGGTCTTTTAACCTAAGATTCTGATTCTGGTTCTCCTACGCCTATCATTGTCACTCTTAGATGCACAGTGGTCAGTGTATCTGGCTGCTAAGCATATGATCCGGGTTCGATTCCTGGTACTGCCAGGGATTTCTCCTTGCTGGGAGAACTGATACGGTTTGCACTGAGCCACGTGAGGCGAGCTGAGGAACTATTTCTGTGTGGAGCAGTGGCTCCAAGGTCAAGAAAGCCGACAGCATCCGGGTGAGCGATTTGCTGAATCAGTACCGTATCCGATGACGTCACTGGTGTAGGATGACATGGCGGTTGGTCGGTCCACACTGTCCTATCATGGCCAGGAGGCAGAGCTTTTCTTTGATATATCTATAACTGGAGTCGTTAAACCTGAAAGTAACGTGTGATGTACCACAACGAATTCTGAGTTAATCGTTAAATTTCAGAATATATGTAAAGGAACTGGTAGACAATGTCTTTAGTACAAATTTTCTTTGTGGCCAACCGCAGCTTAATCAGTTCATAGTTAAAAGGTTTTTTAAAAGGTTTCGTGATAAAATCTTCTAAAAAATTGCAGAGTCCGCTTGTAGCACTGCTAATGCTCAGTTACTGTGAGATCAAGGTACAACAGATTTCGCGATAATCAATCGCATCTTCAGGTTAATTTGGTGTGGTTACATCAAGCGATTATACCAATACGATCTCCAAAAGTTATATAAGGCACGTATCTAGGCAACATCAGATCCAATGGTTGTTGAAAGATCCATCAATAACCTTAGATAATTATGAACCATCACACAGGGAATTCAGCCAAATTAATCTGAAGATGCGATTCATTATCGCGAAACCGTTTGTACCTTCATCTCATAATAATTGAGGATTAGCAGCCACAAGCGGAATCCAGAAGCTCAAAAATTTTAAAAGATTTTTTAACACTGTTTTTAGGGCTCTCACGTCGTGAGAAAAGGTTACGAAATGTTGGAGAACAAGTTGATGGTGAGTGTGGTAGGAAACACTGTTTCCTTACTATCATCTAAACAACAAGGAGAAATATAATATAAAGGCCGTAAACAGAGGAGCAGCGGATATCTTTTGATTTTAGAGTGATGATCGGTCTTTGCAGTCACTCGCAACCATCTTGTAACATTGGTCTGGAGAGATGAAAACCGTTATAAGCGCTACATCTAACCGTGGAGAAGTCAGGTATGGGGCTGAGTTTAACAGAAAAAATACTTAGGCTGTGAAACGTACTCACAAAGGATGTCGCCGATAAATTTCCCGTTGCACCAATCACTGGGATGTTCGTCTGACTTCTACCCTTACTAAGTTGGTCTATCGTAAGATACAGAAAATATTAAAAAATGATTCCTTGTGGGAAGTGATTTTACTTGATCAGGGCGTAATTTTTGGAACAATCACTTTGCATCAAGCTTTAGCTGTTTACTAATTTCGTCTCCTTGCGCATCTCCAGGCTAATTATATTGCTGACACCACTGTGAAAATCAGAAACCATAGAGCAGCATCTTAAGTTGTGCACATCTGTGTCGAGAAAGTAACATTTGAAAGCGTTCCTAATAAAGACTTTTTGCGATCATGATAGTTTTAGGCACAGTTACCTACAGAGTTAATTCTGTATGCAAAAATAGGAAAATGGGACCTTATGCGGATTTTGTCACAGTGCCAGCAAATCACACATTAAAATATGTTAGCTTCACATTAAAACAAAACAAGTGGATTGTAGAACATTTAACAAATGAGACTATTGATTCAAAGAAGTGTTTCGAATTTCGACACGGATTTGTTAAGTAAGAGCGAGAGCATCACAGAAATGTGCCGTAGCGCACACTGCATCGCGGAAGATCTTATTCTCAGTATCAAGAGATCTCTCGTTCCAACACGAGCTAAGACACTTTCTGAATCCCGTAACCTGGTATAATGACCACGAGGGTGGAATTAGATGACACAGGACACTGGCACAGGGAAAAGTTCTCGATAGTGTTGAGGCAGAGTCATGCAATATTTTTTGAACGAATAAACTGCCATTTGACTGTGTATTACTATATTTATATTCTACCTTAACAGACATGACATGTTAATAGTCTAAGAACTTTTAACATTGTACTCGATAACGGCTTAAAAGTCAAAATCTAAATACACACATGAATAAAAGTTTTGCATTATCTCGGTTCCGAGAGTTCCGGAACCTGTACAAAAAATTGGAATAGACCTCAAAGTTAACATGATTTCCGCCCTTTTTATTGCTCATGAAAACCACACATTGCATGTTGTACCACTACACAGCTAGACATTCAGAGGTGGTGGTCCAGAGTGATGTTCACACCGGTACACCCAGTAGAACATCCTCTTGCATTGATGCATGCCTGTATTCGTTGTGGCATACTGTCCACAAGTTCATGAAGGCACTGTTGGACCAGATTGTACCACTCCTCAACGGCGATTCGGCGTAGATCCCTCAGAGTTGTTGGTGGGTCGCGTCGTCCATAAACAGCCATTTTCAATCCATCCCAGGCATGTTCAATAAGGTTCATGTCTGGAGAACATGCTGGCCACTCTAGTCGAGCGATGTCGTTATCCTGAAGGAAGTCTTTCACAAGATGTGCACCAAGGGGACGCGAACTGTCCCCCATGAAGACGAATGCCGATATGGTTGCACTATCGCTCGGAGGATGGCATTCTCGTATGATACAGCCGTTACGCTGCCTTCCATGACCACTAGCGGCGCACGTCGGCCCCACATAATGTCACTCCAAAACAGCAGAGAACCTCCACCTTGCTGCATTCGCTGGACAGTGGGTCTAAGGCCTTCAGCCAGACCGGGTTGCCTCCAAACACGTCTCCAACGATAGTCTGGCTGAAGGCATATGCTACACTCGTCGGTGAAGAGATCGTGATTAAAATCCTGAGCGGTCCATTCGGCATGTTGTTGGGCCGATGTTTACCGCGCTGCATGGTGTCGTGGCTGCAAAGGTGGACCTCGCCATGGACATTGGGAGTGAAGTTGCGCATCATGCAGCCTATGGCGCACAGTTTGAGTCATAACACGACATTCTGTGGCTGCACGAAAAATTTTATTCAACATGGTGGCGTTGCTGTCAGGGTTCCTCCGGACCATAATCCATAGGTAGCAAACATCCACTGCAGTAGTAGCCCTTGAGCGGCCTGAGCGAGGCATGTCATAGACAGTTCCTGTCTTTCTGTATCTCCTCCATGTCCGAAAAACATCGCTTTGGTTCACTCTGAGACGCCTGGACACTTCTCTTGTTGAGAGCCCTTCCTGGCACAAAGTAATAATACGGACGCAATCGAACCGCAGTATTGAGCGTCTAGGCGTGGTTGAACGACATACAACACGAGCCGTGTACCTCCTTCCTGGTAGAATGACTGGAACTGATCGGCTGTCGGAGCCCCTCCGTCTAATAGGCGTTGCTCATGTATGGTTGTTTACATCTTTGGGCGGGTTTAGTGAGTCTCTGAACAGTCAAAGGGACAATATCCACAGTCAACGTCTATCTTAAGGAGTTCTGGGAACCGGGGTGATGCAAAACTTTTCTTAATGTGTGTAGAACAGACGATAAATACAGTACTAAACAGTCACATGGTGGTTTATTCTTTCAAAAAACATACACCAGGGTACCGACGATATTTGTATCTGTTCACCGTACGACAACGGATAGAGGAGAAGGAGGAAAATTACTGTTATGTACGAATACCCGCCTCCACAAGCAGTATGATGGCTAGATACTGATGAAGATGCTGATGCAGATGCAGTTACAGAACCAACGACGTCTCCTTCGCATGATGCTCCGTCCACAATCTGCCCTGTCCTAGTCTTCAATCGATACAGGTCGAGTCGTTATTGGGAACCACAATTAACAGTGATGACAGCCGCCGAGCCTATTTTCAAGGAGCATATTGAGGTCAGCCACGATTCGTCTCCTGCGTCCTACTACTATAGACTGGAGTCTCTGCAGCAGAGGTCTGCTCTGGTTATTATTCGTGCTGGATTAAAATAAGCAAAAATTCTGCCAAACGGTGTGACTAAATGTTTAACGAAGTTTTGGAGTTACGTAAATGCAGTAAGCGCATAGAAATAATTTATTTAGTCCTTCAGTTACATACTGGAACCGAAACGGAATAGATAAAAATAGTGCCGAAATGTAGAATTCGGACTTCCGAAAGGCTTTACCGCAGAAGACCATAATGAAGTTCTTCCTTTCAATAACCCGTGGAGATTGTGGAAAAGAACTACACTTTGTGATTAAATGTATCCGGACACCTGGCTGAAAATGACTTGTAAGTTCGTGGCACCCTCCATCGGTAATGCTGGTATTCAATGTGGTGTTAGCCTACCCTTAGCCTTGATGACAGCTTCCACTCTCGCAAGCATACGTTCCGTCAGGTGCTGGAAGGTTTCTTGAGGAATGACAGCCCATTTTTCACGTAGTGCTGCACTGAGGAGAGGTATCGATGTCTGTCGGCGAGTCATGGCACGAAATCGGCGTTCCAAAACATCCAAAAGGTGTTCTGTAGGATTCAGGTCAGGACTATGTGAAGGCCAGTCCTTTACAAAATGGTTCAAATGGCTCTGAGCACTATGGGACTTAATATCTGAGGTCATCAGTCCCCCAGAACTTAGAACTACTTAAACCTAACTAACCTAAGGACATCACACACATCCATGCCCGAGGCAGGATTCGAACCTGCGACCGTAGCGGTCGCGTGGTTCCAAACTGAAGTACCTAGATCCGCTCGACCACAGCGGCCGGCAGTCCATTACAGGGATATTACTGTCGTGTAACCACTCCACCACAGGCAGTACATTATGAACACGTGCTCGACTGTGTTTAAAGATACAATCGCTATCCCCGACTTTCTCTTCTACAGTGGGAAGCAAGAAGGTGCTTAAAACGTCAGTGTAGGCTTGTGCTCTGAAAGTGTCACGCAAAACAAGGGGTTCAAGTCCCTCCATGAGAAACACGACCACACCATAACACCACCGCCTCCAAAATTTACTGTTGACATACTCACGCTGGCAGATGACGTTCACCGTGCATACCACAACGTGCCATCAAATCGCCACATTGTGTACCGTGATTCGTCACTCCACACAACGTTTTTCCACTGTTCAACCGTCCAATGTTTACACTCCTTACAAGAAGCGAGGCGTCGTTTGGCATTTAACGGCGTGATGTGTGGCTTATGAGCAGCCGTTAGACCATGAAATCCAAGTTTTCTCTCCCCCCGCCTAACTGTCGTAGTACTTGCAGTGGATCCTGATGTAGTTTGGAATTCTTGTTTGATGGTCCGGACAGATGTCTGCCTATTACTCATTACGACCCTCTTCAACTATCGGCGGTCTCTGTCAGTCAATAGAAGAGGTCGGCCTGTAGGCTTTTGTGCTGTACGTGTCCCTTCACGTTTCCACTTCACCATAACATCGGAAACAGTGGGCCTAGGAATGTTTAGGAGTGTGGAAATCTCGCTTACAGACGTATGACACAAGTGACATCCAATCACCCGACAAATTTCAATGTCTTTGAGTTCCGCAGAGCGCTCCATTCTGCTCTCTCGCGATGTCTAATGACTACTGAGGTCGTTGATATGGAGTACCTGGCAGTAGGTGGCAGCACAATGTACATAATATGAAAAAATTGTGTTTGGGGGGTGTCCGGATACTTTTGATCACATAGTGTAGCTCCGCTTCTAGTGTCAGTTTATTATAGATCGCTTCAACAATGAAGGCTATCAAGCGATTGAAGGCTACCAAGCGATTGGGAAAAGGCACAGGTCATATGCGTTTTCAAGAATGGTCGTCGGATACAGGCATATAATTACAGGGTTTTATGGCTGACGTCTATCTGTTATAGAATTATGGAATATATTTAATTTGGGCGAATTATGACTTCCTGGGAAAAAAAGAAAACTTCTCTATGATAAGTCACAATGGGTTGTGAAAATAGAGCCTTTGAAAAACTAAGCTCAAACTGTTCGTACATAAGATCCAAAGTACAGTAGATGGCGCCCAGGTCCGTTCCGAGTTCGTTGAGTTTGTACGCATTCGATACGGTTCCGCACTGGCGATTTATGAACAAAATATGAGCTTCCGAATATCCAACTTCATTCTTGATTGGATTCGTAATTTCCGGGTGTATAGAATTCGACGTGTCCTTCTGAAAGGCAAAAAATCAGCTGATGTAAAACTAATTTGTGGAGTAATTAGCGGACAAAATTGAACTTGTCGAGTATCGAATCTGATTTGTGAATGAATTCAAAATGTGTTTCTTAAGCGGACGTAATCAATAGATGTAAAGGTAATTTCGGAAGTAACCCAAGGGAGTGTTATAGCGCTGATACAGTTTACATTATATATAAATGATCTAGTGAGCTTTTCGCGGAAGAAGGTTTTTCTATAGTAAAGTTCCAAAGCAAACAGCTGTACTGAAATGCGGGAAGATGTCCAGAAGATTGATATTTCTTGCAAGGACTGGATATTGAGCTTGAATTTATGTAACTGTAACGTACTATTTATAAATAATCGGAAAGTTCCATTACTATTTGATTAAGCCAATAACAACAAACAACAGGCAAAATAGTTACGATTAACAGTCTGGAGGAACCAATATTTTGATGATGACTGGGAAAAGCTGATGCTAGAGTAAGACTCATTGGAAGAATATTAAAGAAATGCTATTCGCCCATGAAAGAAGTGCCTTGAGAAACGAAATTTCGAGCGATTGTTGAACATTTGTCATTAGTCTCGGATTCTTATCAGTAAGGCCTGGATTTCTAAGCACAATAAAATAGCAAGATAAGCAAGCAAATAAACTGGGAAAATGGTGAAAACAAGCACTGAAAGGAAAAAAAAGTAATGCAGGCAAAAATTATAGTTTCATAGGACTCGTACCTTATTGCAGACTGATACATTACACAAAGAATGTCTTCCTGAGATTTTCCTGTGTATAACTTCTGCATCTATCTGTGAAGAATGATCTGTACATCGAAAATGTTCTTTCGATGTCGCATGACGTCACAGGTGTATGTGAAAACACCACACTGCTTCTTCGGTGACTTCCTCTTCAATATTTGTTTCGTCACAAAAAACCTTTTTAAAACTTTGACACCGTGTTTTGTGTCCGGAATTTTTCTCTAGCACATGATTTACTTTCTCGAAAGCAGCTTTTCAAACTCTTTGTATTTGTGACGACAATGTTACAAAAATTTAGTCCATCAGAGAAAATGAATGTTACAAGGAATTATTTAGAGCTTCCAGCTGTTTTAAAATATCAGGTATTTTAGAGAAATGATTATAGATGTACTCTGTCTTTTCTTGGATTCCATTTTAAGCAAAAAATTCATGGTCTATGGTAATAGTGACTGCATCTTCCGAATTTACGGAATTCAAAACATTTTTCCTTTCACTGAAATGTTCTGCGTAGTATGACATATCCTGTTACTACGTTCCTACTGAGTAAAAAGTGGGTGAGGAGTTAAAGCCGTATTTGGAAGATGTTCACGGAGTTTTTGAATTGTAATTGGTGACTCGATTTCTTCTTAAACCTCTCCTTATGTGACTAGTATTTATGTGCTGCGCAAATATCATATTTGATCTTCATAGAAACGTTCTTTCCACATAGCAAACAAAATAAGGCATTGACGCATTCACGGAAAATACTTCCTTCAAACTAGTGTACGCATCTGTGTAAGAACGCAGACAGAAGTTTCATTGGTCGCCCTCCGTAAATACAACAGCGAGAAATCATGCAGACTTAAACTAAGGCGCGTTGCACAACGTCAGAAACTTGGAACTCGGAGATTCACGCTCCTTGACAATGACATAATTCCGATGCGGTAACTGATTCCTCTGCCCAATCACAGCAGGTTTTTATCCTTTCATTATGAGTTCACAACATCGTATACCTTAAAATTGCATTCTTACGCATTCGACCGAAGTTAATTGTCATAGGCCATTAAAAAAGAGTATCAATTATTGACAAACGACGGTTAGGAGTGATATTTACACATTTTAAATCACAGTTTTCTGTAAAATATGTTGTTTTAATTAAAACTGATAAAATAAGTAAGCAAAAACATTTTCTCGTAAAATAAGCATGAGTAAGCACAGATAAATATAGTTAAAGCTACTTATCTAGGTGTGTCTTACGAAGTATAACCTTTCTGCTTATCCCTAAAAGTGTGAAAAAGTTATTCATTTTTCTTAGAAATCCGACCATGACTCACGTCATCGGATAAAAGAAGAGCGAGGGAGGGAGAGAGAGAGAGAGAGAGAGAGAGAGAGAGAGATCCAATAAAAAGCGGCTCGTTTCGTTAGGGGTCAGTAAGCAAGCCAAAAGTGTTATGGAGATACTTAACAGACTTCTGGAGAAGCTTGGTGAGAAATGGAGAGATTTGTTGTTAAAATTAAGATATCGTGCTTCTGCTAAAAGTTAAGCGACTATGGCACACGCCTGGTGGAATAACCACGAAGAGAGAATCAGAGATCTTATTCGGAAGTTCGGCGACCGTTATTTCACCCTCACTCCATACAGGAACAGAGGAACAGAACTGATGGGAGGGGCAGTGTAGACGGAGATGTTTGCCTATCGAATCCGCTGGCTCCAAACGATAGATATCAAACGTGCAATTGAAAATCGACTACTCGACTGTGGTGGCGGGCATTATGAGCATGCTTATAGTGGTCATTACAGCTCCGAAAGGAGAGCGTTACTAAAATACTTGGAATTACAAAGGTAACGACTTACCTCACTCGTCTTCGATGTTGTCGTCATGAGGAAGTCGGTTTGATGTGTATGCTACCGGAAGCATTCCCTTTTTGCCATAACCTGGGTAAACTCTGCCAATGTCACGGAACAATATGGGCAGAGTGTCACATGTGCTAACTTTTCCTTGCAAACGCTAGTTATGGAAATAGATGTAGTGAAACAATTAGAGTTCGTCTGTTTCTCCTGGACGCCCTTGTCTTTTAGTGGAAGCTTTCACAGATTTCCACAGCCACTCGATGTTCTGCGTGTGCACACTGGGGTCATCCGAAGGCACAAAATCTGCAGAGTGGTCGAATCCTTTGCCTTCAGTGTTTTGTAGGACTGAAAGCCGTCTATAATGACTTTACTACTGGGCAGTATAAAGTGCTTTATCAAACCGACTAAAGTTACCTCGTCTCTGGACAACACTCTCAAAACAAAACACTTCTGGGACTCCCGTTCTATACCACCAAATACCCAAATATGCGTGATTTCATTCTTTGAACGTGGTCCTCTCTTCTTTCTATGTGAGATTCGACCACATCAACAACTTTACTCGGTCCACCAATCGGTACACTGTGTTTCGTCACTCTGCTAAACCCGAAATAGTCTCACACTGTATTAGTAGATAAGCCAGTTTCCGATTCTCTTGCTTGCAGGGTGTAGTCTCGAATTCAACAAGATAGAAGAATTATGCTGGTCTCGATGGATAATTTGGAATACTCAAATCATGCATTCTTCCTGACAGTCGTTCGTTTTCCACACTTTCCGCAATGAAATTGTAACGATATTTCAGTATCAGAACTCTTCTTACGAATTTTCACATACTTCGCCCCACCGCACTCTACGCAAGCCCTCCTTTCCTCATCCGGTATTAGTCCATATTTGCGACAAAGAGTCAAACAATTTTCTACATTGTGTAAGCATGGAATTGGATTCATCCACGTGAGGCAACTGGCCGACGAAACGTCAACAACACCAGATATCACACTCACTACCGACATAAATCGTCTGTGTTTCCCTAGTAAATGGTTCTAATGGCTCTGAGCGGGGACTCAACATCGGAGGTCATCAGTGTCATCAGTCCCCTAGAACTTAGAACTACTTAAACCTAACTAACCTAAGGACATCACTCACATCCATGCCCGATGCAGGAATCGAACCTGCGACCGTAGCGATCGCGCGGTTGCAGACTGAAGCGCCTAGAACCGCTCGGCCACAACGGCCGGCGTATCCCTAGCAAATCACAAATAATTTATCATAACGCTCGCCAGCACGGTCGCCTGATGGATTTACAATCGCACGTTCGATAACTATCGTTTGAAGCATTGTGGCTTCGATAGGCAAACGTTCTTGGAAATTACCTTTTTCCTATTAAGCAGTGCATTACTGTTGATAAATTCGTGGCACATGAACTACAGTATGCACCCTTCACTTTTGTATCTGAAAGCTTTTACAAATGTAGAGATAAATAGATCCCAGTTTTTTATTTATTTATAAACACGAGTTGTCGTAACCGAAAAATGCTGATCAGGGAGAATAATATGACAATCTATACCCCACGTATTCTCGAAACTACGCAGAAGAAAGAACGCTAAAGTATAGTTAGGACTTTGTGAAACAATACTGCAAGAAGAGAACCTTGCTGCAATTGGGCAGATGAGTCAATTATCGCATCGGAATTATGTCAGACTGAGAAACGTGCGGATCTGCAGACGCTCGCGGCGACTTACCATAAAAGAAGGCCGGCGGCCACCTCGTGGATAATAGCGCTTAGCAAAGCGAACATTTCCGTTCAAAAGCTTAGCACCAAGTGTTTCCGTGGTTACCGCCGCTGCATCTCCATTGTCGAAACGGAAGGCAGAAGCTATTCGTATGACCGCGGTTGCGTGTGAGCTCGGTTTATCACTTCATTTCATACGGACTTGCTTTTCTTGTTAGTGGGTAACATGCATGTACCGAAGCCAAAACCAAGAAGCTTCGTGCGCGTAGAAACAAGTCGGGACGAGGCCCCAAAGAAGCCTGTACCTCTAGCAAGATAAAAACAGCGGAAAGGTTCAAACCTCAGTCAAACAGGAGAATGTGAAATCAGACAGAATTATGAAATATCTCGATCAATGTGCGTCAAGACAATCGCCATCGAGGGCCATAAGTTCAGATACCGGAACTGCGACGGAAGGTGTATGGGAGAGAGTTAAGGTAGCGTCTGGTGACAAGAAGAAAGCGAGTTCAATTTTGGAAGAATAATTTCGTACTATAGGTGAAAGGTTATCGGTGCATTTTGATGGTGAAACCACCGATATTAGCGCATGGGAGCCAGATCTAAGGAGAAGTCCTTCACTTTCTGCAGAAAATATTTTTCAGCCAGCTTCATTTCAGTCGACGTTAGTTGCGGAGCTCAGGTGTCGTCAACGAAAGGAAGGCGATTGTAGTCATTGAACACGCCTCGTCTCATGTACCCAAGGTGTCACTGCGTGATGACTGTTTACGATGTTCTGTCAGTGCTAAGCCTTTCAAATCTGCGTCTACTACTAACAACTACAAACAAAATAAGCGAGTGAGGAATATTACGAATCCTCACCACACTGATCAAACGAGTTACGAACACATCCAACGCCTGGAAAATCTTCGCTGACCCTCCGCTGTGAAGAAACAGTTGTCATCTACGAACACTTCATCCAAGTCGCGATGGACAGCTGTCACTGATGCATCACACTCAGATATCTTAAAATAGTCATCTTCCATCTGCAGTCAAATCGAAACACGTGTCTACAGGTGTCCTGCATGCGGCACATGTGACTGTTGTGACAATCGTAGGCTTAGAGGCACAACCTCTGCGGTTCTGACGTTTGAGGTAACACCGTTGGAAAGGTTGCGTGACATACCTTAAACAGTTAGTGACGTCCTGATAAGACGCTTGAAACAAATTCGATGTCCGTAAAGTCGCGTTGTGATACGCCATAAAGCAATGAAATTCATACTTCAGTTTTTGTCAAGAAATCATTAACTTGTTATGATGGAGTTGTATTAAAAGCAATGATGGAGCCGGTCAGAGTAGCCGAACGGTTCTAGGCGCTACAGTCTGGAGCCGCGCGTCCACTACGGTCGCAGGTTCGAATCCTACCTCGGGCATGGTTGTGTGTGATGTCCTTAGGTTACTTAGGTTTAAGTAGTTCTAAGTTCTAGGGGACCGATGACCTCAGAAGTTAAGTCCCATAGTGCTCAGAGCTATACGAACCATTTGAGCAATGATGGAGCGCAAATGGCCCCTCTTCTGTTCACAATCGTTTTCGGAAGTCTCTAATTAGTTCGAAATAAAGTATCTGACCCCTGCTAGTCAAGGGAAGGCAGGAATCGATTGCGATTGTGGACGGGGTCATAATCATTGACTGTTGGTTGTCTTTTACAATTACACACAATTTATTTTAAACTAGTAATTCCAAACTCAACAATAAATAAAATACCACACGTCATTAATGAAGGAATAAACAACGGTGTAAATAATAGTGTTTTCAGTGAGCTACAGTTTAGTAAACCACCATTAAAATACAGATACAACATATAATGTTTTAAAAACAAGCCACTGTGATCTGGGCAGAATGCCGTACACGCCAGGAATGGCAATAAATTAAGAATTGTTTAAAGTTGCTACAACTTAGAAATTACATGTATTGAAATATTAGTGGGATGTCGCCACAAACACAGCAGAAGGCATCAGACACAAGGAATGGCAGTAAATAAGATTTTAAAGGCTTACTGCGTAAATACAAATACCAAGTTGGAATTTTAAGGCAAGTGACCACAATCGCGACTGAAGCCCTTACACGGTAAGAATACCAATAAATTAAGAATTGCTTAAGAACTCGCTGCAATTTACAAGTTACAGGTGTTGAAATATTAAAGGTAAGTCAACACAAACACAGTAGTAGGCATCAGACGCCAGGAACGGCAGTAAATAAGGTTTTAAGGCTTACTGCTAAAACACAAATACCAAAATGGAATTCTAAGGCAAATGACCACAATCACGGCTAAAGGCCTTACATACCAGGAATGGCAATAATATACAAAAATTAGAAACGTGTTGTAAAACAGCAAATACAATAGCAAAGGTTAATTTAAAAAAAGCAGCTGATCACCTAATCGGTGAAATAAGATGATGGTAAACTTTGTAACACAAGGGGCCACAGACAGTGCTCTAGGAATCGACCTCTGAGAATTTCCGACAACAAACACTTTCGCGAGTGATGAAATAGGCAGCCAATTGCTGCATTCATTTCACAAGATGGTAACTCAGACTAGAGGCAGTCTAACGGATGAGCAATGATAATCTTGCTGAAGCTACTTGACGTCCGAAGAACCAAATGCAACAATGGAAAAATACGCCAAATCCGGAAATTTCGGTCTGCACTACGTCCCCAGAATACTGTGTTTGTAGCGCCTGGTACGGGAAAGGAATCACTACCACCGCCTTCCCCAAGCACTCCACTCGCTGCTCTTCGCCTCGACGACACTACGAGCAGCACACGAACCCAAGTCACTGGAGAACCGCGAGATATCACAATGGTGGAGGTTTCTCTACTTGCATTGAAATGCACTCATCTTAAAGCTTGCTGGATCCGGTTTACGACGAGGTCTTGCACCCTCGTGACCACAGCCCTTCCATCCGGCAGTCCATGCGAGCCACCAGTGGTCCCGGCGTGTTCTCGCACTTTGCGCACCTGGCTGCTCATGAGTCCCCAACCGAACTGCACACTCACACGACCCGGCAAACAACAACGTCGCCCCAAAGATAGGGCAACTGTTACTACATATCGACAATCGCTGCTGCTGCCTCTAGTGGACAGGCAACGGTTGCGAAACCAAGTGACGCCTGTCAACATGAGAAGAAGACAAACAACCGCATCCGTTACAACCGTCCGGCCTCCAAAGAGGGCGGAAACCTACAGACAGCACCAACGCGAGCCGCAGCATGGCTCAGTATTCTCGTTAGTAAGGAGTGGTCGAAGACACTTGTAAAGAATAACTTTATTAACAAAACAAAACTCAGTCGTAATGTCCTTGGATGAATAACGCACAACTACATATAATGAAATTATCTTTCCTGTGACGTTGTCTGCCTGCACAACGAACCATTGAGTCGCGGTAGGCAGTAGCGTGAAGATCCTGGACGTTACTGGGCCGGTACTGTCGGCCTGTGACGCCTGACGTGCTGCTGGTGCAGACCAAGGCTACGTGGGTTGAGCCTGCCAGCGTTAAGCGCTGAGATGAAACTGCTGGTACTGTCAACTGGTAGCGCTGGAACTGAACTGCTGATGCTACTGGAAAGAACTGCTGGTACTGCCGACTCGAGGCGTAGGGCGTAAGCGACTTCGCCCGTGACCTGGTGGAGCAAAAGAGTTCTCTGGCGAAAGCACTGTCTGCTGCGAAATGCACGCTGCCTGCCGGCAGCGTTGGCGCTACCAGGAACTGTCGAGGCGACGTGTAACTCCGAGGTAAACAGCCCAGGCCTTACAAGTAATGTATCTTTGTTCGTGATAGCCGTTTACGCACGTCCTCCTGGTGGGGCAGCTGCTCGCATGGCCTGCTTGGCGTGCAGAGGAATCGACGATCACGTGGATACAACAACAAATAAATATGAGTGGGAATGAAGTCGAATTATTGTTCTCCACAGGAAGTGGGAGGGAACTGACATTGGGATGGTGTAAGTTTGCACTCATCAGGCAGTACACATGTATTTTGGCGTAGAACGTATTTTTCTTTCTATTGCTCTCATAAAAATACATATAACAAGAAGATGAAAAATATCTTTCCATACCTCTTCACTATGTGTCGCATTGGAAAAAGAGCTGTAATTTGCTCAAGAAAATTTACATCACACATTCCCTTCCCATACTCGACGACATATTTCGATTTTATCACCTCCACTCTTGACTGCTGATTTTCCTTTACTCTCACTTCCCATGTTCCCTTTATTTCAAAGAATCATTACCACTGCTGAAAACACTATCAGCGAGCTTCTGCAAACCTTCATCACCATGAACTACTCTCTTCATTACCTCTGTTATTTACTAAAATCAGTTGCCACGTGACACAAATGAATTGTGCTTCGTTTTAGAATACATTTAAGAATTTAGGAATTTAGCTCCATGAATTCATATCGCGAAGTGTGCATTTGTGAGCTGAGCTCATCACGTGATTTAAATGGCATGCGACAACAGTTCGCCATTTAATGCGACAGGGTTGAGATTAATGAAATTATTTCTGAAAGCCTTGTACAAATATCGAGAATGTTTCAAGTACCTCTACCAGAAGTTTCCTCGTATATCAAAAGATAATTGAAAGAAGACGTGTTGGCCGAACCTGATACTCAAAAAATATTCGAGTCCAACTCTGAATGAAATTGAGTGTAAGCTAGGAAGATAGTAGTGCATCATTCAAGTAAGTTGTTGGAAAACAAAAGGTACCACCATCAGTGCACGTTGTACACATTAACGTGACTAGCTGTCAAAAGCCTCAATAACCAACTTTTGCACGTGCAGGAAACTTCGCCGGCCGCGGTGGCCGTGCGGTTCTGCCGCTGCAGTCCGGAACCGCGGGACTGCTACGGTCGCAGGTTCGAATCCTGCCTCGGGCATGGGTGTGTGTGATGGCCTTAGGTTAGTTAGGTTTAAGTAGTTCTAAGTTCTAGGGGACTTATGACCTAATATGTTGAGTCCCATAGTGCTCAGAGCCATTTGCAGGAAACTTCAGTGATGTTCTGGAAGTCACAGACAGGAATCTGGAGCCATATCGACTCCGTTGTTATGGTCAGCCCGATCGAGGTGGTCTCACAGATTCTCGATTGGATCCAAAACCAGGGAGTTTGATGGGAGGGGCCGGTAAGCCCATCCTGGTCCTCGTCGAACCACGCACATTTACTGCGAGCTGTGCGACTCGTTGCATTGATCTGCTGGTAGATGCCTTCGTGCCGAGGGAAAACAAACTGCGTGTAGAGGTGGACATGAATGCCAAGAATAGATATATACAGTACTTGTGTTGATCCATTTTGCGTTCCAGAATGACGAGACCACCCATGGAATATAACGAATATATTTCCTCTGGCCTTAAGACGATTGCTGCAGGGCCATAAGTGCCAACGGAAACCTGTCAGGTAGAGCACAAAACGCGATTCATCTGAAAAGGCCAAGTGTCACCATTCATTGGATGTCCAGCTGCAGTATTGGCGTGCAAATTCCAGCCTGCGTCTCCGATTAACAGCAGTCAGTGTGGGACCATGAACCAGTTGCTTTCTGCGGTGGGCAATGCGAAACAACACTCGCAGAACGGTCGTCGAGGAGGCACTGTGGGTAGCTTCTTGGTTCATCTGGGCTGTCAGTTGCTCAAAAGTTGCATATTTAGCTACCCGTACACGTCTCCTCAGCCGTCATTAATCCCTGTCACCTCTGCCCCGTAGTACATCTCAGTTCCCTCGGCGCCCCCGTTTTTGGATAGCGCCATTTTGCCTTGCACGGCCTATTTTAATCACAGCGGCACGCGAATAGTTTACAGATTTAGCCCTTTCGGAAACGGTTCAACGCTTGGATCAAGAGCCAGTGATCATGACCGTTAGGACGTCAGATAAATCGCTCCGTTTCCGCATTCTGACAACGACTGCCTTGTTTCCCGTGTCCCCTCGACACTTTTTATATACCCTTCACCGTTAGTGCTGCACTTGCAGTCTGAGAGTGGTTACTGCACGCTGATGTCGAAAGACGGTAGTCACATTAATGTGTCTGGACCAGGTAGTAGCCAGAATTTAGTGAGAAACAAGATGACAACTTTAATCAAGACATGAAAGTGATGGGAACGATGGTATCAGAACCACTGGTATACCTGCGAGTGACTTCTCTTGGTCTCTTCACCGACACGTACAACTGACGGTTTACTGGAGAAAAAGCTATATTATAGGATGACAATTATTGAACTATATGAAATAAAATCGTCATAACTTCTGAATGTTTTGCCTTAGGACGTTGAAACTGCACGGTTGGCAGCAGGGCATGATGGGAATTAGTATGCACATGCGCATGCGAAGCTCACTTTCATACAGATGGGTTCGTCAAAAAGCAAAATTGGTGCATATGGGGGACTGAGAACCCACATCTTACGATTAAGAAGTCTCTTCAGCCTCAACGGGTGACTGTGTGGTGTGCAGTGATCAGTCACGGAATAATCGGTGCGATATTCCTTGATGGCACGGTGACTACCGAGCGGTACGTAAAGGTTTTGGAAGATGATTTCATCCCCATTATCCAAAGTGACCCTGATTCCGACAAGATGTGGTTTATGCAAGTCGGAGCTCGACCCCATCGAAGCAGGAGAGTGTTTGATGTCCTGGAGGAGCACTTTCGAGACCGCGTTCTGGGTCTGGGGTACCCAAAGGCCACCGGCATGGGCCTCGATTGGCCGCCATATACTCCGGATCTGAACACATGGGACTCATTTTTGTGAGGCTTTATTAAAGACAAGGTGTTCAACAATAGCCCCAAAACCATTTCAGATCTGAAAACAGCCATTCAGGAGGTCATCGACAGCATCGATGGTCCGACGCTTCAGCGGGTCATGCAGAATTTCGCTATTCGTCTGCGTATCATCGCCAATGATGGCAGGCATATCTAACACGTCATAACCTAAATCCGAATATGTGTAGTGACGTTTACATGTTGAATAAAGTGTGTGCACGGCATAATTTGTAACTAATTTACGTTTTTTTCATGTCGTTTAGTAATTGTCACCCTGTATGCATATTAAGGAGGAGAAAGAAGAAAAATATGTCATTAAATATAACTACTTTCAATTCCTATTACATGTATTCAACTAATTTTCTAATTTATAAAGAAGTCGCATTGTGATAAAAATGTATGCGTCAGGAGAAAAGGGGTGAAATACGGATTCAGTGACCAATAATTGTATAAGCTTCAGTTATTAGCGAAGGATTACAAATTATATTTTAGATGGCCCGCAAAAATTTCTTTAATGCTCCGTTTTATGATTATATAAGTGACAAATCCTAAAAAAATAGTTCTCTTTTTCAGCATCCTCGTATGGAAGATATCTCACTCCGGGATTTGCTCTAGACAACTCAGAACACTTCTCACAGTGTGGAACTGTGAGGACCAGGGGGGTGGGGGGTGGTAGCAGTCGGAACTGCCATTTCGGGCTCGAAAGGATAAGACGGTAAGTCAGCCACGTTGGGGGAAGGCGTGCAGGTGTAGCGGGATGACTGGGGAGTCAGCGGAGGGCGTGCCGGCTACGGGATAAATAATGGACCGACTGAGATCCCCCTGGAGTCATTACGGCGTCTGGAGCGGCAGTATTGTGTTGCACGGGCGCACATTTCTTCCTGGAACTGCAGCTCCTCGCTCTTCCTCAGAAATCAATACTCGCAAATATTGTGGAAACAAAGACACTCTGCCTATGCAACAGATTAGAGTGTGCAGAGCTTGTAAACAGTGCTCCATCTCAAAGGAGAATTCTTACGACCCTGAGCGGTGCCTTAACCAGTGGGGAGGAGCAAAGCGCAGCAAAAACGTACCTAAATGTTCTTATACACTCTGCAAAATACTGTACAGTGCACTGCAGAGTGTGTAGGATGGCAATATTATCGATTTAATGATTCCATTCCGATCGAGCGAGGTAAGAATGACTACTGTATGCCTCAGTACGCAACCTGATCTCTGTTATCTTTTTGTCAGGATCCTTACCTGAGATTTATTAAAGGAGGTGGCTTACAAAACACTCGCTCGACCTATACTTGAGTATTGCTCATCATTGTGGGATCAGTACCTTTTCGGGTTGACAGAGGAGATAGAGAAGATCCAAAGAAGAGCGGCGCGTTTCGTGACAGGGTTATTTGGTAAGTGCGATAGCGTTACGGAGATGTTTAGCAAACTCAAGTGGTAGACTCTGCAAGAGAGGGGCTTTGCATCGCGGTGTAGCTTGCTGTCCAGGTTTCGAGAGGGTGCGTTTCTGGATGAGGTATCGAATATATTGCTTCCCCCTACTTATACCTCCCGAGGAGATCACGAATGGAAAATTAGAGAGATTCGAGCGCGCACGGAGACTTCCCGGTAGTCGTTCTTCCCGCGAACCATACGCGACTGGAACAGGAAAGGGAGGTAATGCAGTGGGACGTAAAGTGCCCTCCGCCACACACCGTTAGGTGGCTTGCGGAGTATAAATGTAGATGTAGACGTAGATATACGGTGGTGGGAACTTAGTGGGTGCACAGTCTACTTCGAATGAACTTCCTCGAAGTTCACCCAACAGGCTTGGATGACAGCTACGTTACCTTTCTGCCGCGGATTCCGATTTACGTTCGCCATGCTTTCACATCGTCTGTACCGGCCAGTAAGAATCTTATATTGCTTCTCTGAACTCGTCCGATGTCTCTTGCCATGCCTACACGATATGGTATCTAAAAACAGGAGCAGTATTCTAGAATTGGTCCTTTATGCAATTTCCTTTGCAGACGCATACGACTTGCCCACTACTCTCGGAACAAGCTAAAAGTGTTCCACTCGCCTTTCCTAACACGAGCTTTACGTGACCGTTCCATCTCTCATCACTTCTTATTATTATCCTAAAGTACTTATTCGATGTTCAAATGGTTCAAATGGCTCTGAGCACTATGGGACTTAACATCTGTGGTCATCAGTCCCCTAGAACTTAGAACTACTTAAACCTAACTAACCTAAGAACATCACACACATCCATGCCCGAGGCAGGATTCGAACCTGCGACCGTAGCAGTCGCGCGGCTCCGGACTGAGCGCCTAGAACCGCTAGACCACCGCGGCCGGCACTTACTCGATGTGACGTCCTCAAAGTTCTCACCATAAATCTCGTAATTGGGTTTTGCCAGAAACTTTTAATTTGTTATATGCGTCATCTTCCCCCATGAACCATGGACCTTGCCGTTGGTGGGGAGGCTTGCGTGCCTCAGCGATACAGATGGCCGTACCGTAGGTGCAACCACAACGGAGGGGTATCTGTTGAGAGGCCAGACAAACATGTGGTTCCTGAAGAGGGGCAGCAGCCTTTTCAGTAGTTGCAGGGGCAACAGTCTGGATGATTGACTGATCTGGTAACTGATCTGGTAACCAAAACGGCCTTGCTGTGCTGGTACTGCGAACGGCTGAAAGCAAGGGGAAACTACAGCCGTAATTTTTCCCGAGGAATGCAGCTTTACTGTATGATTAAATGATGATGGCGTCCTCTTGGGTAAAATATTCCGGAGGTAAAATAGTCCCCCATTCGGATCTCCGGGCGGGGACTACTCAAGAGGACGTCGTTATCAGGAGAAAGAAAACTGCCATTCTACGGATCGGAGCGTGGAATGTCAGATCCCTTAATCGGGCAGGTAGGTTAGAAAATTTAAAAAGGGAAATGGATAGGTTAAAGTTAGATATAGTGGGAATTAGTGAAGTTCGGTGGCAGGAGGAACAAGACTTTTGGTCAGGTGATTACAGGGTTATAAATACAAAATCAAATAGGGGTAATGCAGGAGTAGGTTTAATAATGAATAAAAAAATAGGAGTGCGGGTTAGCTACTACAAACAGCATAGTGAACGCATTATTGTGGCCAAGATAGACACAAAGCTCATGCCTACTACAGTAGTACAAGTTTATATGCCAACTAGCTCTGCAGATGATGAAGAAATTGATGAAATGTATGACGAGATAAAAGAAATTATTCAGGTAGTGAAGGGAGACGAAAATTTAATAGTCATGGGTGACTGGAATTCGTCAGTAGGAAAAGGGAGAGAAGGAAACATAGTAGGTGAATATGGATTGGGGGGAAGAAATGAAAGAGGAAGCCGCCTTGTAGAATTTTGCACAGAGCATAACATAATCATAGCTAACACTTGGTTCAAGAATCATAAAAGAAGGTTGTATACCTGGAAGAATCCTGGAGATACTAATAGGTATCAGATAGATTATATAATGGTAAGACAGAGATTTAGGAACCAGGTTTTAAATTGTAAGACATTTCCAGGGGCAGATGTGGATTCTGACCACAATCTATTGGTTATGAACTGCAGATTGAAACTGAAGAAACTGCAAAAAGGTGGGAATTTAAGGAGATGGGACCTGGATAAACTGAAAGAATCAGAGGTTGTAGAGAGTTTCAGGGAGAGCATAAGGGAACAATTGACAGGAATGGGGTAAAGAAATACAGTAGAAGAAGTATGGGTAGCTCTGAGGGATGAAGTAGTGAAGGCAGCAGAGGATCAAGTAGGTAAAAAGACGAGGGCTAATAGAAATCCTTGGGTAACAGAAGAAATATTGAATTTAATTGATGAAAGGAGAAAATATAAAAATGCAGTAAATGAAGCAGGCAAAAGCGAATACAAACGTCTCAAAAATGAGATCGACAGAAAGTACAAAATGGCTAAGCAGGGATGGCTAGAGGACAAATGTAAGGATGTAGAGGCTTGTCTCACTAGGGGTAAGATAGATACTGCCTACAGGAAAATTAAAGAGACCTTTGGAGAGAAGAGAACCACTTGTATGAATATCAAGAGCTCAGATGGCTACCCAGTTCTAAGCAAGGAAGGGAAGGCAGAAAGGTGGAAGGAGTATATAGAGGGTTTATACAAGGGCCATGTACTTGAGGACAATATTATGGAAATGGAAGAGGATATAGATGAAGATGAAATGGGAGATAAGATACTGCGCGAAGAGTTTGACAGAGCACTGAAAGACCTGAGTCGAAACAAGGCCCCGGGAGTAGACAACATTCCATTAGAACTACTGATGGCCTTGGGAGAGCCAGTCATGACAAAACTCTACCATCTGGTGAGCAAGATGTATGAGACAGGCGAAATACCCACAGACTTCAAGAAGAATATAATAATTCCAATCCCAAAGAAAGCAGGTGTTGACAGATGTGAAAATTACCGAACTATCAGTTTAATAAGTCACAGCTGCAAAATACTAACGCGAATTCTTTACAGACGAATGGAAAAACTGGTAGAAGCGGACCTCGGGGAAGATCAGTTTGGATTCCGTAGAAATGTTGGAACACGTGAGGCAATACTAACCTTACGACTTATCTTAGAAGAAAGATTAAGAAAAGACAAACCTACGTTTCTAGCATTTGTAGACTTAGAGAAAGCTTTTGACAACGTTAACTGGAATACTCTCTTTCAAATTCTAAAGGTGGCAGGGGTAAAATACAGGGAGCGAAAGGCTATTTACAATTTGTACAGAAACCAGATGGCAGTTATAAGAGTCGAGGGGCATGGAAGGGAAGCAGTGATTGGGAAAGGAGTGTGACAGGGTTGTAGCCTCTCCCCGATGTTATTCAATCTGTATATTGAGCAAGCAGTAAAGGAAACAAAAGAAAAATTCGGAGTAGGTATTAAAATTCATGGAGAAGAAGTAAAAACTTTGAGGTTCGCCGATGATATTGTAATTCTGTCAGAGACAGCAAAGGACTTGGAAGAGCAGTTGAACGGAATGGACAGTGTCTTGAAAGGAGGATATAAGATGAACATCAACAAAAGCAAAACGAGGATAATGGAATGTAGTCAAATTAAATCGGGTGATGATGAGGGGATTAGATTAGGAAATGAGACACTTAAAGTAGTAAAGGAGTTTTGCTATTTAGGGAGTAAAATAACTGATGATGGTCGAAGTAGAGAGGATATAAAATGTAGACTGGCAATGGCAAGGAAATCGTTTCTGAAGAAGAGAAATTTGTTAACATCGAGTATAGATTTAAGTGTCAGGAAGTCGTTTCTGAAAGTATTTGTATGGAGTGTAGCCATGTATGGAAGTGAAACATGGACGATAACCAGTTTGGACAAGAAGAGAATATAAGCTTTCGAAATGTGGTGCTACAGAAGAATGCTGAAGATAAGGTGGGTAGATCACGTAACTAATGAGGAGGTATTGAATAGGATTGGGGAGAAGAGAAGTTTGTGGCACAACTTGACTAGAAGAAGGGATCGGTTGGTAGGACATGTTTTGAGGCATCAAGGAATCACAAATTTAGCATTGGAGGGCAGCGTGGAGGGTAAAAATCGTAGAGGGAGACCAAGAGATCAATACACTAAGCAGATTCAGAAGGATGTAGGTTGCAGTAGGTACTGGGAGATGAAGAAGCTTGCACAGGATAGAGTAGCATGGAGAGCTGCATCAAACCAGTCTCAGGACTGAAGACCACAACAACAACATATGCGTCATCTTGCATTAATGCATATGTAACCATTTGAGTACCAGTGGATTTTGGATGAAACTTCCATTTTATTTTATTTATTTGTTTGTTTGTTTTGAAGTATCGATGCCATTCGCAAGAAACTGCCAAACTGTTGTAAGATAGAGACATCTAGTGGTGCACTGAGGGACTTTCAGCTGTCACTTCCAGCGCTCACAGCAACAGTCGGCGTGGATTTTGTGCTACGTGACAAACTGCCTATTGGCTTCTGTCTCGGGTTCTTCGGCCGACGTTCATCTAATGATTTTTCTGACGTTTCGCCAGCACGAGTGGCTGGCATTGTCAAAGCTTCACCCTCCTTCAGCCACTCGTGCTGGCGAAACGTCAGAAAAATCATTAGATGAACGTCGGCCGAAGAACCCGAGACAGAAGCCAATAGGCAGTTTGTCAACAAGTGGCCACGAAAGCCTCAACAATTTTGTGCTACGTGTTTGTAAGAGATGGTGACATGATTTTTTGCGGTGATAGTGTTGAGGAGATCATTGACAGTGACAGGAAGCGTATCTAAAGTCACAGTAATGTAAGTCTGAATTCATACTACTACGAGATGGAGCTGTAGGTACTTTTAACAGAAATTTATTAAATTTCACGCCAATTTTTGCTTGCTATTTAGGACTGTAATTTGTTTTAGGCACTATGTGTTGATGGAAGTTTCGAGATGTTGGATAGTGTCCAGGAAAAATGCGAAAGTTCTGTAAAATATATCTCAAGAAAAGATGGACAGCTAAAACCTGTGTGTCCCAGTGGTTCCAAAGTGAAACCAAAAATTTAAAACGATTGACTCCACTCTATTTAGACTGTCTGCTGCAGCATCCTGTTATGAATATTTTGAATGACTACAGTCGTGGTTGCAAAAGTGTTTTTATTAATGAGTTACGCGTTTCACTCTTGTAAGGCATCAACAGAATATATAAAAGTGTTGTACGATAAGCATCATCCGTCAGTTACCACTGAAGGGCATTAGATAAGGATAAGAAGCATCGGGTCGTCAAATGTCTTATCAGATACGTGAAGGATCTTACGTGTACTAAAGCAGGCTCCGATGTACACAGCCCAGAGCCATACGTACAAAATGTGGATGTACAGCAGAAAACGATTGGTTAGTCAATTCTTTTCTTGGACTGGGCGGACCTGCTTCGCCTATCGTTTTCTGCTCTACAGCCATATGTTGTACGCGTGGCTTTTGTCTGTGTACACTGAAGCCTCCTTTGGTACACGTAAGATCCTTCACGTATCTGACAAGACATTTGACGACCCGGTGTTGTATCCAGATGTTCCTTATGGCCTTTGCAGCTTCTTACGGATGGGCGAAACGCGTAATTGTTATTAATAAAAACATTTTTTAACTGAGAATGTTTTCATGCAAAATTGAAACAATTGACTGCTTACTTCATGCCAATTTCTTCTTTGATTCGCTGCTCACTATGACGACAAAGATCAGTTTTGTAAAAAAAAAAAAAAAAAAAAAAAAAGAGAAGAAAGAAATCTGACAATCCAAGCGGTAATTTTGTCCAAGACGTTTTGCATTTTCTTACGCTGATTTAACGACAGTATATATCAGGTGTCTGCGTGTGGCATTTATGCTCGGTCCAATTGCTGCATGCATATAGTTCCACGCAAGTCCGGGAGACATCGACACATCCGCTTTGAACGCGAGGAGCAACTGCAGTCGACTTCCTTCACGCATGCTGGAATGGTCTCACGGTCTACTTGAGTAATCCGCCGATCTCTGCAGAATCGCGGCATGTGAACGTGAGACGAAGAAGAATGTGAAAGTGAAATTTCATTCGAAAGAATACATCCTGCGCGTGGAAGAAGGTAGCGTTTGGGAGAGATTTTCACTAATGAAGTTACTATTAAGGCTGGAAATCAAGTTGGCTACGTGTACTGTTTATGTCTACTGTGGCTCTCCTGTATTACAGATCCGCTGCCATACATCTGAAGGCTCATGTCTGCAGAACACAACAATTTGTAAGGATTAATAGTTTCATTGAAAGGTACGGTAGTTAAAAAGTGCAGAGATACGTGTGCCAGAGACCTTTGTCCACTTACATTAATATCAAGTGGGGCATTTCGCGCTTTGTGCCAGGGGTCTGTAGACGTCCCTCTCTATTACTGCTCACTTTGCTTATCAAGATTAGGCGCAGCGAAATTTGGTATTGGTAACAAGTCACATTTCTGAATAGAAAAATGTGGGGAATTAATTAATAACTACGTTGATGAAACATTATTTAACTTAAGAGGTAAATCCCCCAGCATCTTAACGTTTCGTTTGTCACTGGCTGAGCTGTAGTTAGATCGAAAAGTAAGTTTTAGCTATAATCTTCGGCATCAAGAAATCTCACGACAATGTCTAAGACCAGCTGATCACCTCCTCACGCATCATATGCCGCTACTGCCTCTCCTCAAGTTATCAGCACCTATGCGCCGATCCCCACTAAGAGGGCAAGCCAACTGCAACGCTGGTCCCTGGGCCCTCTTTCTTTCGAATTACGGTTACGATGTCACGTTTTGGCTCACCACGCAACATGCTGATGTGGACATACTTTCCAGGTTATCAATGGGGTAAGATCCAGTATTCGACATTGAGCTTGAAATGTGCTTTCACATGGGCTCTGACGCAGAAGTTGCCAATGCACTGCTTCCCTCGACGTAGACCTCATTCAATGGCGCATGGCTAGTGACCCCATCCTACATAATGCGTTGCAGTGTGTCCAGGGGCACTGGCTGACCAAACGCACAGCCTTGAACACCTGGATCTACAGTTATTCTGGGCACATCAACAGGATCTCTCCTCTTGGGACGGCGTCGGTCTGGTACAGGGCAACAACGGTTGCACTCTGGTGGTCATTTCCAGAGCCCTCAACACCCTATGATTGCTACACAAGGACCTCTGGAGGGGGGTTGTCCTCATAAAGTGACTTGCCAGATAACATGTCTACTGGTGGGGCACGGACGCCACCATCACAGATCTGGTTACAATCTACCCTACATGCCAAAGAAAGCAAGCAGCTCCAGTGTGCCGATACTTGCCTTGGCCAACAGCATCTGCCGCCTGGTCCCACCTCCACCTTGATTTTGCTAGACCCTTCGTCGGTTGCTCATGTCTTATCACCGTCGATGCTGGCATAGGATTTCCGTTTGTGTCCCATATGACTTCTATCTCTGTCGTTAAGGCTCTCACACAGATTTTTGCCCTGAAGGGTCTCCTGGAAACCACTGAAACAGGCAACAGTCCACAATTTACGTAATATGAGCTTTCCTCCTTTTGTGTCTCATATGCTATCCATAATGTTGCTTTTTACCTCATTTTGAATGGTGTGACCGAACGTGTTCTCATTTCCTGCCATTGCACCTGGCAAATCACAGGATGAGTTTTCGCCCATGGGGAGGTTGCATTGCATGGCTGATCTCTTCGACCTTTGCTGCCAATCCTTCACTCTCAAGAGAAACCCCACCACGCCCTCCCTCCTGTCGACACAGTTTCACAGCCCAGATCCCTGCCTGGGCCATAAATTTTGTCTGTGGAGAGCCTTTCCGCTACCGACCCCCACCCACTTGGTCGTGGCATATCTTCTGGATAGCATTCAGTGTCGCAAGCATCTTTATCAGATCCGTCCCTGCCATAGTTCCCGCCCTTCACCAGAACCTCTTACACAATTCTCTGTTCGAGATACATGGATCATGATGGGTTCTCCTGCGCACATCGAGGACCCGGTTTTGCCTCCTCCCAATATGTCGCTCCAGTCATTCCCATGGACATCGATCCCCCGGCGTCTCCATCGCAACCCAGAAACCGGCCACACAGATGATGACGTCATGGCCGATTCAGACACTTGCCTCCGCCTCTCTTAAGTCTCTTTCGTTGTGGGGGTGGGGAGGGGGGGAGTGGGGAAGAAACGTCATGTCTCTCGGCTTCATCTTCGACACCGCCAACATGCAGTGCATCTATACTTAGCAGGTTATCATCAGCTCAGCTGTTACGGCGAAAAGTCAAGCACCGGCACGCCAGTCGGGAATGGCAGGGAAAATAAGGCTGTAAGAAGAAGTCAGCCAATCGCACGCCGATCGACCTCCCTTCCAGGTCGACAACGCGACAGCAGCGGCCCCTACGTGTAGAGGATATAGGCACCGCTCCCGACTGGTGGCGGCCAGTTGGATAGCAGCGTCAACGTTAGGCACTTTGATAGCAGTTCAGGACAGATTTTTGTCAGTTAGAGATAAGCAGTCACTATAAAGACTACGGGTAATTATTTCATATGTCGCCCTTTTCTTGAGACACATCTGTGTAGTTGCCAAAGATAAGTTTGTATTTGATTAATTGTAATAAAACTCATTAATATGAGTTGTATGATTGTTTGTCTAGAGAACTGGGTAAGCAGGATTCCTACACACAGCATCAGCCCCAGCATTCAGGCTGGTTTCCACGGTATCCGGTTCAGGCCCCAGAGGATCTCCTAGTAACGACCCAGACGACGCAGAAGATAGTAACAGCGGTCGCTCCAGTCATGCATCTCTTGCTGCATCCGTTGCAACTTCGATAGCCAGCAGGAAAATTGAAATCTTCCGTGGTGCGAGTATTTCTGCCCGCGCGGAGCCGGCTAGAGCCAGTTTCGTCTTAGCTAGCCAGCGACTGATATACTGTCTTTTTGACACCACTTCGGATCAGACGTCGCCTTCGCCACCCAGACGGCTGGGCACCCCCGACCTGTGTTCCGAGCCTTGGTGTTCTGAGCTGTTGTCAATTCATAGTGCTCGTCAGATACAGCTTTGAGTGCGTACTTTGATTTGAAGCAAGGGGTTTCATTGGTCAAGAGAACGCAATCTACACTCTGAAGAATCTATTTTCGTTTCCTTGAAGAACAATTGTTTGTGACGAACTTGTCTTTCACATTACTAAGAAGGATATCTGGAGAAGTTTTATTTTCTTTCGTTGTACTGCATCAGAAACAGCAGACTGTTTTTGTTCTACGTTTACTTCTTCAAACAAACGAAGCTTAATTACATCTACTTGTGATCTTGTGGAAGCATTACAAGTGAGGAATCCTTCAGAAATTATTTATTTTACTTTTCATTACTCTTCACGCATTGACAGTTCTTACTGTGCAGATGTCTTGGACTAGAGCAAGGAAACTATTGCAAATAAACAGACACCAGAGTGATACTATCTTTCTGATACACTCCTATTCGACGCCACCCTAGTCACTGAACATATTAGAGTGAGATTTGCGTCATCACGCTTAATCTATAATGATACACTACACTTCGTGTCGGTGCTGCCACCATGCGGGACTTTTACAGACGCAATCCTATACCACTCCACTTCTTTGTAGAAAACCACAAGTACTGGGTTCAACGATAATAGCTAGTTGTCCTCACGATCTTTTCCAGTCGTTACCAGTTGTAGCGTAGCTGGGGTTTGCCTAAATGCATGGCAGTGTCTGCGTGGAAACCAAGAACGTCTTCACAGCGAGCCCCAGACCATGACAGCACCTGAACAGGTGGCAAAGTAACGCTTCAGAGCAACGATGGCGTGGCGAGCTGTTGGCGAGTAGTGCTGGACGGCTAAAAGGGCACTGACCCGACGGGAATGCAGAGACCGATGTGTCACGGTTGCTTTAGTCACAGCTTGTCCTTTATGTAGTGATGTAGCCTCTTTACTTCTCTGTCCCTTTGTATCCATCTCTGCTGATGGAATATTTAGCCGTGTTTCTTGTGAATAGTTCCTCTAAGTACGTTTTAAAGGCATGCACTGTTTTCGTGGTCTCGTCCAGAGACAGCGGTACCACACAAATTTGGCAGTGCATATTGATACCACAGACGTTAGCGCGGGCTTGTTGGAAGCGTTTCCCTCGCAACGGAAGTCAGTATAGTGCTGAGCATTCAAGAGGTCAGTCCCAGTTAGAGACTTAAGGTACTGCAGTCACCCTCATCATGCAGGACACTGACAGTTAAAGTTTCTAATGTAATGTACTTTTGTAAAGGTTGTACTCGTATTTTGTTCTGCAAGATAACAGCTTGTTATTGAGAGCATCAAGTGATGTTTTCGTAGTCAATGACAGCTGTAAGTTGTGAATTATTCCTGTGGCAAAGAGACGCGTCAAAGTAAAGTAAATCTTGCATTCATAAAGGGAACTAATATTTCATGTGTTTTAGATTGATGAGTCTTCTCCCAGAGCAATCAAATAACCCACAGTTATGGCCAGACGAAAGTAGTTACGTCTGATCGCAACCACGTTCTTGCTCCCACTTGACTGTCTCTCTTGCTTGAGGCCATTCTTCCACGAGAGGTATTCTCTAGTAGAGGGGCAGGACGTGTTCTGTACCAAAATGTCGACTCTGCATCTGTCAGCACATTTTTCTGGTTTCATATTACAGCTGATGCAGTTGCGCACGTTATATTCAAGTCAACCTGGGGGAGGGGACGTGTATGGGAGAGGGAAGGGGAGTCGGAAGTGAGGTCGCAAATTGTGTTATGATGCATTCGGCCAGTCGCTGGGGGTTCTACTCTTTACTCGCCTACAGAGATCGTTGCTCTGTAGTGAAAGAACCAGCAGGTCTGTTGTGTTAGAATATGCATTTTTTGGATTTAACTTATAATTAACCTGTGAGTCAGTATGAAATGAATTTTAAAGTAAACAGGTGTGAGATGCTGATTACAACTAGTGAGAAAGATAGACCATCTGGTGGAGCAAGGATTGGTGATGAACAATTGAAGAAGGTGGAAAGTGTAAGTACTTGGGTAGTGTGATCGAGGCAAATGGAAGAAACGATAGATATATCATTGAACGTCATAGAAAGGTAGGAGCATTCCTGTGAAGTGTTAGGGGCCTGGTTTGGAATAAAGAAATCCTGCTAAAAAGCAAAGAAGTAATGCGCATATAGAGGTTACTACATCCCAATACTGAGATATGAATTTGAATCACGAGTAACGAAGAAAAGAGATGCAAGCAGGTTAGAGGCATGTGAAATGAAGTTCCTCAGAAACACTGTAGGAGTAACAAGGAGAGACAGAATGAGGAATGAAAGGGGAAGGGAAGTGGTGGAAGAGGATCCTCTGCAGAGCAAGACAGAAATATCAAGGATAAGATGGTGTGGTCACTTAAAGAGAATGGAAAAAGAGGTTTTCTAACAAGAAACATGAAGCTGAGATGCGAAGGGAATTACCCAGAGGAGGACTGAGGGATAGATGGCTGAAAGATGGAGGAGTGCGTTGAGAAAAGGGGTGACGACTGGACACAGAAAGACGATGGGAGAAAAGATGGCGGAAGAACAGGACTAGAGGCTTATGTTCCAAACAATCCCATCCTGAGCTCGAAACTGATCAATAAGATGACGACGATTACAACTAATAAATAATAATATATATTGTTTATGAACAATATTGTCTCAATCTCTATTACCTTAGATCAGATGCGTGAGTCTAGTCACCATAGTGAGAGCATCAGGACGACCAGTAAGGATTATTCAAGGTATGTGCTCTGTAGTGAGAGGATCGCAATGAAGTGCCATCAGCAGAGACCAACCACTACCTCCAAAACGCAGAATAAGTCAGTCGGTAAATATTTATCTTTTGTTATTTATTGCAGGGAAAAATGTTCCTCAAGCGGGTACCTCCACAGCATCAGTCCAGATTTCTGTATCACCGTCGGCCGGGGTGGCTGAGCGGTTCTAGGCGCTACAGTATGGAACCGCGCGACCGCTACGGTCGCAGTTCGAATCCTGCCTCGAGCATGGGTGTGTGTGATGTCCTTAGGTTAGTTAGATTTAGGTAGTTCTAAGTTGTAGGGGACTGATGACCTCTGACCTCCCATAGTGCTCAGAGCCATTTGAACCATTTTTCTGTATCACCGTCACAGCAGCAACAGATGCCTCAGAAAAATGCAGCCGGCTTATGCAGCCCAGAAGCAGCTGCACAGTGATGGCCTATCTGATACACAACAGCTGTTCTCAGACATTGAGTCCCTGTTATCATCAGCATCAAAAATGGCTCTGAGCACTATGATAGTTAACATCTGAGGTCATCAGTCCCCTAGAACTTAGAACTACTTAAACCTAACTAACCTAAGGACAGCACACACATCCATGCCCGAGGCAGGATTCGAACCTGCGACTATAGCGGTCACGCGGTTCCAGACTGAAGCGCCTAGAACTCTCGGCCACACAGGCCGGCTCATCAGCATCACTCGTCAGACCGCTACCATCGCATACCCCACCTATTTGGGTGATGTTATTCTGTATAACTCACAATCTAAATGCACATGGTAATAGACTTCCGCTTGTCAGTTTATCCTCGGATCTTGTGTTCAGCACTGCAGTGAAGATTGAAAATCTGCAATATAGTGGTATGAATGTAACACTTCCACACAATCCTACACGCAAACGTCTACTATATGTGTGAAGGGGAGAGATCGACGGGAAGATCACTCGACCACCTTCTACCACTAATATTCCCAAATCGAAATTAACATGCCGACCCGCGATAAGATTATATAAAAGAGGAAATTAATATACACATATTCCTTCATAAATCTGTGAAGTGAATTAATGGGAGTGGTTAGATTTTTTAAGTTGTGGCGACAAGACTATAGATGCAGCAACAGAAAAATTAATGTGTTACCGTAGTCGCCTCACTCGTCCTCTTTCATGAGCAAAGCCACACTCGCGTAATTTACACCGTGCTTGTTCCTTACATCAACATTATCCGTCTTCTCAATGAAATTAAGATTTCTATTGCGCTATAGTACGTCTTTTCATTTTCAAAGATGGATGAGGGCTGTACTTTGCACTGGTTCGTGAACTTTTCACCTTGACAACACGAAACAACGGTGTGCTTTCCCATTTTCAATACTTACTCCACAAGTCCATTTAAACCAGCGTGTTGACAAAGTTTTTACATGTAAATATATTCGACATATTCGTCTCGTGAGAATCAGCAACTGTATTGATATGCGACATAATTCTCATCTATTGTTCAGTGTTAGTTGCACATTTATAATTAGATCGTATGTTTCGATTACACAGGATCATCTTAAGATCTGAATAGTTGCGTACTCTGATACGTGGTTCTGAACGGACAAAATCGGTTGCCTTCGATACTACTTAGATCTGAAGATGATCCTGAGTGAAGGTAACATACAGTCTAATTAATAATGTTCGTCTGAGACTCAACAATAAATGAGAGTTATTTTAAAAGTTTTTACACATGTCGCACACATTTTAATGGCTTTCTTAATAGTAATCAATCTGAATGACTGGAACATACACTAGATTTACATTTCTCACCGTATTTTGAAATTACATATTGCTTGCAGAAAGATCTCGAAAAAAAAAACTGTCGAAGTTGGATGTTGTGTTTCGTCTTCATATTTCGTATTCATTTCGGGAAAGCTGGGAAAGAAGCGTGGTGACAGGCCTCCGAGAGCTTGCTACAAAAAGGAAAGCCGCACTTAATACTTAAGCTGCCTGAGGCGTAAGTATCTGAAACGTCCACCGGCGGCCTTTCCGTGCCGGGAATCGGCCAGCTTTTCCCCGATACCCGGCGACCAGTCGTGGAGGGGGGCGCGCACTAAAACATTAAAAATCGCATCGCCGTCGTGCAGACGGCAGCGACATGAATAAGTGAGCGCTATGTTAAAGCGAAGTGGTATTTAATATTACATCTGTATCAGCGTTTGTCTTTTCCTTTCCTTGGGCTGCATGAGCGGGCCCCTACCCACTCTCCCCCCCCCCCCTCCCCCGTCCCACTGCCCCCCCCCTCCACTCCACCCCTCATCCGCTATTCACCCCGGCTGTTGTATCAAGCGTGGGAGAGGGGAAGGGGAAGCGGCAGGTGGCGTCTTCGCCGGCACCTGTCTGTGTGATCCGCGGTTCACAGCGCAAACTGCTTATTCCTGGAAACACTCATAGTCTTCTTTATTTCCCGTTGGAGGTCAGCGACCGCCGAAGCGGCGCAAGCACCGATGGGAAATAAAATCCCTCCCAATGCCTGGGCATGGCGAAAAATCTCGGACTGGCACTGGGATGGCATCAATGAATCGGAATTATTTTCTTCTTATGTATCTACGTGTTGCAAAATAAGCCGTATGCGATCTTGGTCCGCGAAAGGTTCCTGCTATCCTTTATTTTCAACAAACTGACAAAACCCAACATTGTCCCGTTATTCACGCTGTCAATTTTCTTTTAGAAACGAAAACAGACAAAGAGTCGGTCTGTAGCGCAATGCAGAGCTTGAGAAGATGTATAGAGCGCTTCATACTTATCCTACTGCTACTTCCCTTTTTTTCTGTTTAAGGAAAATTGATAAGGGATTATAGAACGGTGAATTTTACATTTCTTTAGCACTGCTAAAAATGGAGATGCAAGTAAGCTGGTTATATCAACGTCGAGGGATCCTGCAGTCCTCTAGTTTTGCTATGTAGGATCAATAGTTCACTGATGTACCAACTCAGTTCTCCGTGTGATGCAACCTTGTTCTTGTTATCATGACAACAAAGTAGTATTTCAAATGGTTCAAATGGCTCTGAGCACTATGGGACTTAACATCTGAGGTCATCAGTCCTCTAGAACTTAGAACTACTTAAACCTAACTAACCTAAGGCATCACACACATCCATGCCCGAGGCAGGATTCGAACCTGCGACCGTAGCGGTCAGGCGGTTCCAGACTGAAGCGCCTAGAACCGCTCGGCCACACCGGCCGGCGAGTGATGCTCAACAAGAAAACCCTAAGAAAGAATATTTCTGAGCGGAGAAAGATATTTTTGAAGCTCACCCTACACCCTTTCACGCGGAACAGGTGACTGAATTATAGACTGCACACATTCCATATGAACACCACAAAGTGCCTTCGCCATGCTGTCTCTCAGGGGCATAACTACGGATTCAGAAAGTGAAGCAAGACATGTTTTCTGAAAGAAAGTTGGTTTCATTAAGGATTAGTATACAACGTATCATTCACTACTCTTTTGGCTATTAAAACCTGTTTTTCAACATAATCTCCATTCGAAGCTATGGCTTTACGCTACCTTACTGCCAGGTATAACGTCACAGTCTGGGTAGAGCTGTATATATTTCAGTTTAATTTTTTTCTATAACTGCATGTGCAAGATCAGCTATTTTGTTTAGAAGAGTTGTGCATAGTGCCTATAGCTGACACTGCTAACGTATATATAAAACACCACTAGTTAGAATGACGTCAAATTGCAACGATATATTATCGGAGAAAGGAGAAAACTTATGGCAGAAGAAAAAAAAATAGAGTGAAAATTGACCAATAGATGGCTCTCTATGTGTCACAATATGTAAATGAAAACACCTGTCTCGCGCCCGACCTGCTGACGTTGGTAGAGACATGCCGGGTACACGGCTTTTCCTACTTTCGCACTTGCGACGTTCGCCATGACTCTCTCAATGCTGGATAGCGCTCTGCTTGTTAAGCTGTATTACAAGAACGATGACTGCGCACACGTGGCTCTGCAGAAGTTCCGGACACTGAAGGGTTTGAAAACAGGCGTTGGTCCGATGACTGCCGTGGCTCTGGAGAAAATTATTCGGGAATTCGAAAAGACGGGTTCTGCATCTACATCTACATCTACATTTATACTCCGCAAGCCACCCAACGGTGTGTGGCAGAGGGCACTTTACGTGCCACTGTCGTTACCTCGCCGGCCTTAGTAACCGTGCGGTTCTAGACGCTACAGTTTGGAGCCGGGCGACCGCTACGGTCGCAGGTTCGACTCCTGCCTTGGGCATGGATGTCTGTGATGTCCTTAGGTTAGTTAGGTTTAATTAGTTCTAAGTTCTAGGCGACTGATGACCTCAGATGTTAAGTCGCAAGTGCTTAGAGCCATTTGAACCATTTAATGCGTGCCGTTAACGTTTCGGCCATGATCATGTTTCCCGCAGGCGGCCCTGCTCGTACGTTATTTTACGAGAGAGTGCTGAAAAGTAATGCATCTGAATGTTTTATGTGAACAATCTTAAGGTTTTTAAATGAAACAGACGTTACTAACATTCTACATGTTTATTCTTCATGACTACCTACTTACAGCCATCTGCCGATAGACGGCTCCGAATTGTAGCATGTAACTTGGCGGAGCGTAACGTAGCTTTGTCGATGCCTGCTGTAATCTAGTTTAGATTTCGAAGAGTTCGTCCACGCATCGGGCACCCTCCCCTTCAGCGCGACAATACCAGACCGCACACGAGCGTTGCAATGTCTGCAAAATCCGTAGCCTTGGGTTCAATGTCATCTATCATCCTTCAAGCAGTCCTCACGTGGGTTCATCCAATTTTCATCTGTTTCCAGTACTTAAAGAACGCCTTCGAGGGCCTCACTTTGAGAGTGATGAAGCAGTACAGGAAGTGGTGTTGTGGCGTCGTTGACAAAGTCAAACACTATATTGCACTGCTTGTATTGTTAAGAAGAACGACCGTTTGTTCTACAGGAACATTGCGTCGTTATTTTTAACAACAAAGCCACTGCAATATTTATCCGCCGATACTGGGCATCTACACTACTGGCAATTAAAATTGCTACACCATGAAGATGACGTGCTACAGACGCGAAATTTACCGACAGGAAGAAGATGATGTGATATGCAAATGATTAGCTTTTCAGAGCATTCACACAAGGTTGGCGCCGGTGGCGACACCTACAACGTGCTGACATGAGGAAAATTTCTAACCGATTTCTCATACACAAACAGCAGTTGACCGACGTAGCCTGGTGAAACGTTGTTGTGATGCCTCGTGTAAGGAGGAGGAATGTGTACCATCACGTTTCCGATTTTGATAAGGTCGGATTGTAGCCCATTGCGATTGCGGTTTATCGTATCGCGACATTGCTGCTCGCGTTGGTCGAAATCCAATGACTGTTTGCAGAATATGGAATCGGTGGGTTCAGGAAGGTAATAAGGATGGCCGTGCTGGATCCCAACGGCCTCGTATCACTAGCAGTCGAGACGACAGGCATATTATCCGCATGGCTGTAACGAACAGTGAAGCCACGTCTCGGTCCCTGGGGCAACTGATGGGGACGTTTGCAAGACAACAACCATCTGCACGAACAGTTCGACGACGTTTGCAGCAGCATGGACTATCAGCTCGGAGACCACGGCTGCGGTTACCCTTGATGCTGCATCACAGACAGGAGCGCCTGCCATGGTGTGCAAGAATGGCGAAACGTCGTTTTTTCGGATGAATCCAGGTTCTGTGTACAGCATCATGATGGTCGCATCCGTGTTTGGCGACATCGCAGTGAACGCATGTTGGATGCGTGTAATCGTCATCACCATACTGGCGTATCACCCGGCGTGATGGTATGGGGTGCCATTGGTTACAGATCTCGGTCACCTCTTGTTCGCATTGACGGAACTTTGAACAGTGGACGTTACATTTCAGATGCGTTACGACCCGTGGCTCTACCCTTCATTCGATCCCTGCGAAACCCTACATTTCAGCAGGATAATGCACGACCGCTTGTTGCAGGTCCTGTACGGGCCTTTCTGGATACAGAAAATGTTCGGCTGCTGCCCTGGCCAGCACATTCTCAAGATCTCTCAGCAATTGAAAACGTCTGGTCAATGGTGGCCGAGCAACTGGCTCGTCACAATACGCCAGTCACTACTCTTGATGAACTGTGGTATTGTGTTGAAGCTGCATGGGCAGCTACCTGTACACGACATCCAAGCTGTGTTTGACACAATGCCCAGCCGTATCAAGGCCGTTATTACGGCCAGAGGTGGTTGTTCTGGGCACTGATTTCTCAGGATCTATGCACCCAAACCGTGTGAAAACGCAATCACATGTCAGTTCTAGTAATATATATTTGTCCAATGAATACCCGTTTACATCTGCATTTCTTCTTGGTGTCGCAATTTTAATGCCCAGTAGTGTACAAAATGTGTGTACGTGTACTGGTTGTGACGAAGGAACGATACTTATGGAAGTTTGGGAATGGTCGAGAGTAGTGCAGGGATAACCAAAGCGCCCAAGGCGACCTCTCGCGTAAAGCGGTAAATCCGGATTGGAGTCGCCGTCCAGCACAAATTTTCACCGACGTCATTATCTTACACAGCTGACGGTTGTTCGTATTTGCCACAGCGAATTAATTTCACTTGAAGTCAAACATTCTGCAATGACGGTATCAACAAACTGGACTCTCGTTCGGAGAAATGTGTTCATCACCAGGGTGAATATGTAGAACAATAAATATGTTGACATGAAGAATAAGGATATGGAATGTTAATAGAGTTTGTTTTCTTTAAAAATTTAAGAGTTTCCACATGAAACATTCGGATGATTTACTTTTCAGCCCGCCCTTGTGGTTATATCATTTAATAAATGTTTATGATGATATTTACACTGTGGATGAGCTAATTTTCTAAGCATAATCACGTTCTGATTGACTTGCTGCTCGATATTTTTAAAATACGAGGGTCACTCGAAAACAATGCACACTATTTTTGTAAAAATACAGTTTTCATTCTGCATGTGTGAAAGTTATACAGTGTGTAGATACATCCTTCCCGCTTGTTTTCAAACTTAGTTCAACATGTTGCCGTGAGTGGCGCCGTCACAGCATGTCTTCAAGATGGCTGCTACACTTGACGTTCGTCAGAAGCAACGTTCTGTCATAGAATTCCGGTACTGTTAAAACGAGACAGTGGGAAACATCCATAAGAGATTGAAAAAGGTGTATGGAGATGCTGCTGTCGAGCGCAGTACGGTTAGTCGGTGGGCAAGCGGGTTACGTGATGAAAGCAGGCACGGCAATATTGAGGATTGTCCTCGCAGCGGCAGGCCTCGTACTGCACACACTCCAGACAATGTGCAGAGAGTTAACGAATTGATGACTGGTGACAGACGCATCACAGTGAACGTCACGCTACGTTGGGATAGGGGAACGAAGTGTTTGCAGAATACTGAAAGTGTTGGCATTAAAAAAGGTTTGTGCCAGGTGGGTTCCCAGGACGTTGACAGTTGCTCAAAAAAAAATTGGTTCAAATGGCTCTGAGCACTATGGGACTCAACTGCTGAGGTCATTAGTCCCCTAGAACTTAGAACTAGTTAAACCTACCTAACCTAAGGACATCACAAACATCCATGCCCGAGGCAGGATTCGAACCTGCGACCGTAGCGGTCTTGCGTTTCCAGACTGCAGCACCTTTAACCGCACGGCCACTTCGGCCGGCACAGTTGCTCACAAAGAAACACCCGCCTTACAGTCCTGACCTGGCTCCATGTGACTATCATCTCTTTGGGAAACTGAAAGACTCTGTTCATGGAACAAGGTTTGAAGATGATGACTCCCTTGTGCACGCTGCCAAACAGTGGCTCCAACAGGTTGGTCCAGAATTTTACCGTGCGCGTATACAGGCGCTGGTTCCAAGATGGCGTAAGGCAGTTGATAGGGGTGGAAATTATGTGGAGAAATGAAAATATTGTTCCTAAAGGATGTATCTACGCACTGTAAAACTTCCAAAAATGTAGAATAAAAGATAGATTAAAAAAAATAGTGTGCATTTCTTTTGGAGTGACCCTCGTAATATCTTGTGCTCCCTTCAGCTTAGTCAAAAGAAAACATCACAACGTCACACCCGTATTGATCTTCTCGCGTAGGACCTGTCGAAATCCGCGTGGAAAAATTTAAAATTAATACATTTTTATCCGAAGAAAATATTAGTGAGTAAGCTTCTGAAGCAATTTCCGGGACCTCAAGCCATTAACCTTCCACCCAGGAGGATATCAGACTAATTGTTTCCAAGCCATTAGGTAAGAATATTGCGTGGCGGAGGCGGAAATAACGTCCCTTTCGTTCTTTCTTTCCTTCCCCACATCTTCCTTTTTCTATCTCTTTTTTTTGTGTGTCGGCTTTCTTTCCCGCAGCGCGACCTGCGGCTCATCCTCGGCCGTCCCGTATGCGGGGAGCCGGCGTGCGCCGGTGCCGGTGTGTGCGCCCGCTAACGACTCGGCCGGGCCCAGATTACGGCAAGTGGAGCCGCGCGGCCGTAGTGGAGACGTCGCGCCCTGGCGAAGCCGCCGAGGGTGGCCCGCTCCGGCCCTGTGGCGGCGAGCCGCCGGTTGACATTTTTTTGTGGTATGTATTCGATTTTCCGCATCTCTTCCTTTAATAATGAGAAGGGTAAGCCACTCGGCGGACGCAGGGGTGGTGGCGGTGGTGGTGGTAGTGGCGAAAGAGAGTGCCGGAGGAAAAGGGCGAGGACGAGGAGAAACCGAAAAAAAAAAAAATTGTCTAGGGTGGGTGGGGCGGCAGATAGGATAAGGGAGCTGGCTGGCTCGCGGGCGGGAAGTGAAAAGTGGTTGCCGCGGAGACTCGGGGATGAACGAAAATAAGGCTGGCTGCAGGGGTGGCCTGGCGGCTGCCAAGTCTCGGAAATTTAGTTTAGATGATGCCGGGGCGAGGCCGCCGGGGGGACCGAGCGCCGCGCGCCTACGGAATACGGCTAAACCTGCACTCACTGGATTAATTTAGACTAATAACTGCAGGCTTACACGCGGAAACTGGAGCTGTCTCCATGCGACAAGTGTCTTCCCGCACTGCGGCGAACCTCGCAGGAGTGTGGTTCGTGTTCCCATTGCGTTTCTCCCTGTTCAGTCAAAATGGAGGTCATTATATCGTTTCAGTGTCTTTGCGTCAGGCATCTAGGGTTGACAGATCACGTCATGGGGAAAAACTTTCGTTTGAGACGAAATGTTCGCTGACCATTCCTTTAGTATTTGCCGGCCCTGGAGCCACGAAATTCCACCTAATTAGCACGGTCTACTAACCAGACCTGCTGCATCTGCGTACTGTCTACTCTAGTAAATTGACAGAGTGATGCTCAACAAGAAAACCTTAAGAAAGAATATTTCTAAGCGGAGAAAGATATTTTTAAAGCTCGGCCTACGCCCTTTCACGCAGACAGGTGACTGAATTATACAGGGTGTTACAATAAGGTACGGCCAAACTTTCAGGAAACATTCCTCACACACAAAGAAAGAAAATATGTTATGTGGACATGTGTCCGGAAACGCTTACTTTCCATGTTAGAGCTCATTGTATTACTTCTCTTCAAATCACATTAATCATGGAATGGAAACACACAGCAACAGAACGTACCAGCGTGACTTCAAACACTTTGTTACAGGAAATGTTCAAAATGTCCTCCGTTAGCGAGGATACATGCATCCACCCTCCGTCGCATGTAATCCCTGATGCGCTGAAGCAGCCCTGGAGAATGGCGTATTGTATCACAGCCGTCCACAATACGAGCACGAAGAGTCTCTACATTTGGTACCGGAGTTGCGTAGACAAGAGCTTTCAAATGCCCCCATAAATGAAAGTCAAGAGGGTTGAGGTCAGGAGAGCGTAGAGGCCATGGAATTGGTCCGCATCTACCAATCCATCGGTCACCGAATCTGTTGTTGAGAAGCGTACGAACACTTCGACTGAAATGTGCGGGAGCTCCATCGTGCATGAACCACATGTTGTGTCGTACTTATAAAGGCACATGTTCTAGCAGCACAGGTAGAGTATCCCGTATGAAATCATGATAACGTGCTCCATTGAGCGTAGGTGGAAGAACATACTGACGAAACTAAAATGAGCTCTAACATGGAAATTAAGCGTTTCCGGACACATGTCCACATAACATCTTTTCTTTATTTGTGTGTGAGGAATGTTTCCTGAAAGTTTGGCCCTACCTTTTTGTATCACCCTGTAGAATGCACACATTGCATATGAACACCACAAAGTGCCTTCGCCATGCTGTCTCTCAGGGGCATAACTACGAGTTCAGAAAGTAAAGCAAGACATATTTTTCTGAAAGAAAGTTGGTTGAATTAAGGATTCCTATACAACTAATTATTCCCTACTATTTTGGTTATTAAATGCTGTTTTTCAACATAGTCTTCGTTCAAAGCGACAGCTTTACGCCACCTTACTGAGAGGTTTAACGTCGCAGTCTGGGTAACTTGAGGAAGAGGTGTATATATTGACGTTATGTAATTCCACCGAGTGAGTATTATTTGTCTCGATCCGGTCAAGCAATTACGTGGTCCCCGGCGTATTTAAACACAGCTACACATAGGGATAAATCATTTCCTATTCCGGTATTAATCATAGTTTCAGTACATACACAACACCAATATCTCCACTAAAGTTTTTTAGTTTACTGGAGCCTAACAGTTCGTAACACAGCGATAATTTGTTAATGCGACAAAGAGTACTTAAGCAGCCGCGTTCCTAGGACAATCAATGTCGTCGCACAGATAATTATTTACTGAGTATACAATATTGAATGGATTGAAAGAAGTTATTAACGCAGTAATAACACTGAATGCTGATTTATTGCACTATTTTCACATCCTAACATTGCCATAAGATTCAAATGGGTTCAAATGACTCTGAGCACAATGCGACCTAACATCTGAGGTCATCAGTCCTTTAGAACTTAGAACTACTTAAACCTAACTAACCTAAGGAAATCACACACATCCATTCCCGAGGCAGGATTCGAACCTGCGTCCGTAGCAGTCGCGCGGTTCCGGACTGAAGCGCCTAGAAGCGCTCGGCCACCACGGCCGGCATTGCCATAAGGAAGTAGCTTTTCCTATCTGGGTGGAACTAGTAACGTATACTTTAGTCCAAGATATTATGTAAGTTCCAGAGTCCATTAACTGATTTTAGGAAAGTTAATTCTTTTCTCATAATTCGGTTTCAAAGTTTAGTCTCTATATCAGTCCATCATTAATAGTTTCTAACTTGGGGGAACTGGTAACAAAACGACTATTCACGTTGGTGTGTAGAATATATGAGTCTGGCGATATACCATCTGACTTTCGGAAAAGCATCATCCACACAATTCCGAAGACGGCATGAGCTGACAAGTGCGAGAATTATCGCACAATCAGCTTAACAGCTCATGCATCGAAGCTGCTTACAAGAATAATATACAGAAGAATGGAAAAGAAAATTGAGAATGCGCTAGGTGACGATCAGTTTGGCTTTAGGAAAAGTAAAGGGACGAGAGAGGCAATTCTGACGTTACGGCTAATAATGGAAGAAAGGCTAAAGAAAAATCAAGACACTTTCATAGGATTTGTCGACCTTCAAAAAGCGTTCGACAATATGAAATGGTGCAAGTGTTCGAGATTCTGAAAAAAGTAGGGGTAAGCTATAGGGAGAGACGGGTCATATACAATATGTACAACAACCAAGAGGGAATAATAAGAGTGGACGATCAAGAACGAAGTGCTCGTATTAAGAAGGGTGTAAGACAAGGCTGTAGCCTTTCGCCCCTACTCTGTACATCGAGGAAGCAATGATGGAAATAAAAGAAAGGTTCAGGAGTGGAATTAAAATACAAGGTGAAAGGATATCAGTGATACGATTCGCTGATGACATTGCTATCCTGAGTGAAAGTAAAGAAGAATTAATTGATCTGCTGAACGGAATGAACAGTCTAATGAGTACACAGTATGGTTTGAGAGTAAATCGGAGAAAGACGAAGGTAATGAGAAGTAGTAAAAATGAGAACAGCGAGAAACTTAACATCGGGATTGATGGTCACGAAGTCAATGAAGTTAAGGAATTCTGCTACCTAGGCAGTAAAATAACCAATGACGGACGGAGCAAGGAGGACATCAAAAGCAGACTCGCTATGGCAAAAAAGGCATTTCTGGCCAAGAGAAGTCTACTAATATCAAACACCGGCCTTAATTTGAGGAAGAAATTTCTGAGGATGTACGTCTGGAGTACAGCATTGTATGGTAGTGAAACATGGACTGTGGGAAAACCGGAACAGAAGAGAATCGAAGCATTTGAGATGTGGTGCTATAGACGAATGTTGAAAATTAGGTGGACTGATAAGGTAAGGAATGAGGAGGTTCTGCGCAGAATCGGAGAGGAAAGGAATATGTGGAAAACACTGATCAGGAGAAGGGACAGGATGATAGGACATCTGCTAAGACATGTGGGAATGACTTCCATGGTACTAGAGGGAGCTGTAGAGGGCAAAACTGTAGAGGAAGACAGAGATTGGAATAAGTCAAGCAAATAATTGAGGACGTAGGTTGCAAGTGCTACTCTGAGATGAAGAGGTTACCACAGGAAAGGAATTAGTGGCGGGCCGCATCAAACCAGTCAGTAGATTGATGACAAAAAAAAAAAAAAAAAAAAGAAAAACTTTGGGTAATGTCCAGTCTTTTATTGAAAATATTCAATTTAAGACTATTTCGAATCTTTCACTATCTGGATTCTACGTGATATCCTATCTGAAGTTACTGATTTACTTCTTACAAGTTCAGTGCGTCGTAGTAGATCGCAAATCTTTAGCGTTCCGAAAAACAATCTCGTTGCGCCCACGTATACGAGCACACGCTGAGGTACGACTTGCTCCGGCAAACTCTCGTAACACACTAAGAATGCATGGCTCTTTCTTAGGTATTACACAAGATTCTCATGAGTACTCATAAGGAGTATTCTTTGAGATCGTTCGTCCTACTCCGTGATTTCTAATTACGGTACTTTGCGATCTACTATGATTTTGTGACAGTTGTCGGACAGTTGCTCCGAGGAAATATTGTGGAATTTGCACAACGTGATCCGGCGGCAAACCCGTGAAGACTATTTACTATGACTTTATTTTGAAACTCATGGGATTCTATCAGTTTTCTTTTTTTCTTTTTCAAAACACAAAACAACTTGGTACCGAATTTCTTTTCTATCTACGTGCAACTATTCAAGCAACATTATTCAAAAAGGGACTTTGTTCTTTTTTCTATTTTTTTCATTTATGAAATTTGGAACTTGATTTTTGGGGGCTTTTGAGCTTTGGGGTACTATTTTACATTCTTCATTTTTCGTCGAAAGGAAGCGGCGTTACAGACGTTCGATATGACCTCATGGTACCACTCTATTGATCGACGTCGGAGCCAATCTCCCCATCATCCGCGTACTGCTTCCCGCAGAGTACACCCTTCATTGGGCCAAACAGATGGAAGTCCGAGCGTGCGAAATCCAGGCTGTAGCTTGAATGAGGGAGAACGGCCCAGTTGATCGTCGTGAGCTCCTCTAGGGTACGCTGACTTGTGTGATGTTTCGCGGTTTCATGGGGAAGAAGTAGTTCGTTTGCATTTTTGTGGCGAAGAACACGCTGAAGTCGTTTGTTCAGTTTGCTGCGGACAGCACAATACACTTCAGATTTGATGGTTGCACCGTAAGGGATGACATCAAACAGAATAACGCTTTCATAGCCCCAGAAAACTGTCGCCATGACTTTGCCAGCTGAAGCTGCGGCTTTGAACTTTTTCTTCGGAGGAGAGACGGCGTGGTGCTACTCCATGGATTGCCATTTTGTTTTGGTTAGAAGTGATGAACGCCTGTGAGGTAGCGTGCAAGTAATTCCACACAGATGGTACTCCGTTGCTCTTTATCGTCTTCTGTTAGGCGGCGAGGAACCCAGGTGCCGCACATCTTTGAGTAACCCCAACTGCTGGACGAGTGTGTCAGCACTACCAACAGGGACCTCCAGTTTTGCAGCGAGGTGTTCCATTGTGCAAAGTGGATCACCTCCAATGAGAGTCTCCACTCGTTTCAACACTGCAGGAGTCACAGCTGTGTGTAACAGGCTGGCACATGGGAGATCGGACAGCTTTGCGTGACTTTGTTGCGATGATGACAGACGCCCCGCCCAACGACTCACCGTGCTTTTGTTCAATGCTAGGTCTCCGCAGGCATCCTGCAGGCGCTATGGTCTGATTTTCAGCCAAAAGAAACTCAATGACAGCTCTTTGTTGGAGTCTTTATCCGTTATAGACACCATGTTGGAGGCTACGTGTAGCACCGCCACTCATTGGAGCTTCATGAAACTATATGGACTAAAGCGGTAATATTCCGAAATGTCTCACGAAAAATTCCGCGTTCCTTCAACCGAATTTAACCTAGAAAAAAATTTGTTACATTACTTATTGAACGCCCCTCGCAGCTCACATCATGCGGAACAACTTTTGTTACATAAAAATGGTTCGTTGACGCTTCCTGCCGATGGTAGGCGTCATTTTATTGAATTCTTCGGCCTTTGGACGACGACATTTCAGCGAACTAGAGGGATCTGCTGACCAGGGATGCTGCATCTGCACCGTGCATACCCCAGTAAATTGATAGTGGTGTTAAACAAGAAAACCGTAAGATAAAGTTTGTCTAAGTGGGGAAAGGTATTTTAGACGCGCGGCCTCCCGACTTTCACGCATAGCAGACGACTGGACGATAGGCAACACTCACTGCACACGAGCACCACAGAGTGCCTTCGCCCTGCCCTCTCTCACAAGGGCACCCCCCTCAGACTTAGTTATAAGTTGGCACAGTGGATAGGCCTTGAAAAACCTGACACAGATCAATGGAGAAAACAGGAAGAAGTTGTGTGGAACTATGAAAAAAATAAGCAAAATATACAAACTGAGTGGCCCACGCACAAGATAGGCAACATCAAGGAGAAGGTGAGCTCAGGAGCGCCGCGGTCCCGTGGTTAGCGTGAGCAGCTGCGGGACGAGAGGTCCTTGGTTCGACTCTTCCCTCGAGGGAAAACTTTAATTTTACGCACGGAAAAATTTGAAAACTTTAAAAACAAATGTTTTGACGGAGCACAGGGGAAAATTGTGCGACTGTGAAACTGTTGCATTCATTTGTTGCAGTTTATGTCACAAACTCTTATGTTTTCATCACTTTTAGGGGAGTGATTATCACATCCACAAGAAAACCTAAATCGGGCAATGTAGAAGAATCTTTTCACCCATTCGCCAAGTGTACAAGTTAGGTGGGTCGACAACATATTCCTGTCATTTCACGCGCATGCCGTCAGCAGTGTCGTATAGGATATATCAGACGTGTTTTCCTGTGGAGGAATCGGTTCACCTATGACTTTGCGGGCAAATGTTTTCGGTTCCCATTGGAGAGGCACGTCCTTTCGTCTACTAATCGCACGGTTTTGCAGTGCAGTCGCAAAACACAGACACTAAACTTATTACAGTGAACAGAGGCGTCAATGAACGCACGGACAAATGATAATTTTGCGAAAATAAAGAAAGTAAACTTTTCGCTGGATGGAAGACTTGAACCAAGGACCTCTCGTCCCGCAGCTGCTCACGCTAACCACGGGACCACAGCAGTCGTGAGCTTAAATTATCCTTGACGTTGCTTATCTTGCGCATGGACTACTCAGTTTGTATATTTTGCTTATTTTTTTCATAGTTCCACACAACTTCTTCCTGTTTCCTCGACTGATCTGTGTTCAGTTTTTCAAGGCCTATTCACTGTGCCAACTTATAACTAAATCTGAGGGGGGTGCGATGGGGAGGTTCCCTTGTCAGTGGCATAAACGGCACCTAGTGTCACTGGGAAGCGTCAGCCAACATTTTGTCTCTAACAGAAGTTGTTACCCATAACATGATCTATCACCCCTAAAGATTTGATGCTAAGCCTTTGAAACACTTCGTACACAGTCAGAAACTATTTAGGCTGATGAAAATGGAAAACATTATATGAACAACACCTTCAATAAACTGATACTCCAGTGTTTTACTGTTTGTGAAATACGTTGATTAAAATTTCATCCTTAATGGAAATTATTTTCACTACAGACAAAAGCCACTCCTACAGATGAAGAAAGGTATGAATACAGGGTGGACTAAATAAAACTAGCACAGAAAATATTTCACGCACCTGAAGACAGGCAACCCGACTTACAACATCCGTCTGGGATGCAGATGGTGTAAGTCGTGCTGTCTATCACAAGGAGTATTCAACAGTTGTGGATCGTTTGTAAGTAGGCATTTCAGAAAGTAAGTTACAGGTGTCGTCCCATACTGTCAGATGAGAGTACACGTTCCAGGTTGCTCCTGCAGACAGAGTTCTGCTGCGGTACAGATGACAGGGACATAACAATGTGCGACTGAAATGCCGTAGCAATGGAAACTTAGAAGGATGTTGAAGTACGCGGGACAGTACGATTCTTGTGGGCGAAATACCTAAGTTGAATACAGATTCACCTTAAATTTGTGATAATACATGGACCAAATGTAATGTCTCGCCCAGTCATGGTGAAATGGTGCCAACAATTTGACCAAGGCCTCACAGGTGTGGGTGATACTGAGCAGTAAGTGCAGATCTTGCATTGTGCGAATTGCATCTTTTGAAAGAACATCTGGGAAGAAGGAGATTTTCCAACGATGGGGATGTACACGCAGCTCTCGAACGGCTCCGTCATTAAGTATCAGATTTATATCATCGAGGAACTGAACTATTGGTAGAACGTTCCGTCTGTTTTTTTACACAGTCTTTGTGACTATGCTGAAAAACAGTGCATGTATGTGCGCCGCTTTCAATTAAAGTGCTGCAGTCAATAACAGTTATTTGGTGTGCCATGATAAAGCGTAATTTACCTTTTGAAGTCCCCTTCGACTTCGCCAACCATCTATATGATGACTTTTCGGCGCGTCTAACATTACTGGTGGTTTTCAGGTTGAGATCGGCACACAACGTCCCCAGAGTAAGTGTACGTGTATTTGATCGACTCAATGTTTTTACAGTACACATTCATTCAACATATCCCTCCCCTGTTCCCGAAGCCTTTTTTTTAAGTTTGTGGTAAGTTCCTATGGACCAAACTGCTGAGGTCATCGGTCCGTAGGCTTACACACACTACTTAATCTAACTTATTAAATTAACCTAACTTACGCTGAGGACAACACACATACCCATGCCCGAGGGAGGACTCGAATCTCCGACGGGGAGAGCCGCGTGAACCGTGGCAAGGCGTCCTAGACCACGCGACTACGCGACCCGAAGTAATTACATCGTAGTTGTAGCTTTTTTTAGTTCCGTCTAAAAGAAATCAGGTGATAGATGTTCACTGTTGTCTGACATCTTCAGTATTGTCAAAAAGATCAGTTCCTGGTTTCTTCCTGAAGAATCCAGGTCGGTTTGGTAAGGGGGACCGGGTGAATGGCCAACGAGAAACGCAAGTCCTAGAATTTGGCAGCCACAACTTTATTTATTTATTTATTTATTTATTTATTTATTGATTTATTTAACCTGGCAAGATTAGGGCCATCAGGCCCTCTCTTACATCTAACCAGGCATTCTACTTATTTTACATTCATATGTTTTAGTAGGCATGTTAAACTACATCTAGTACAAAAAGTGAAATAAACAATTTGAAAGGTACACCTGGAAAAATACATACATATAGAGTTTATAATCTTAGATCACAAGTACTGTTATAATTAGACATTATTGAACAGACAGATTTGAGATAGGAGTGCTGGCAGCAGGGAGTATGAGGGAGACTCATGGTGAAGGGAGGAGAAGAATAGAGAGACATGATGAAACATAATTAAGGAAATATAAAGGAAAAGAATATTGCGTGGCTAATAGAGATAGATGAAGAGGAAGGCATCTCAGGAGCAACATAGGAGACGCTAGCTTTGCTATTTGACAGATGAGGGGATTGTCCTTGTACATTAATTTTGTGGAGAGCTTTATGAGGATGATAGTAGGAAATGCTTCAACTTCTTCTTAAAAGCAGCAGGAGATTGAATTTTGCGCAAGGTAAGGGGCAGTTTGTTCCAGAGGCGGACAGCGGCAATTGAGAAGGAGTTTGCAAAAGTTTTTGTTTTGTGAGTGGGCACAGTTAGGATACCAAATAAGAGTGACCTCGTGTTTCGATTGTGATGACATGACAGGTTTTTAATCTCTGAAACAAGGTACTGGGGTGTTTGCGCCTCGAGGAGTCGGTGGAGTAGACATAGAGTGTGGTAGTCGCGCAATTTGTCCGACCGCAGCCACCCTAGCTGGGAGTATGAAGCACTAACATGATCGTATCGGCGAATGTTGCAGGTGTAACGCACACAGGCATTCATGGTTAGCTCTAGCCGTCTTTTGTTTTCACTGCTCATGCCTTGTTGAATCACATCACAATAGTGGAGGTTCGGTAGAACGAGTGCTTGCACGAGCTGGCGTTTCAAGTCCTGTGGAAATATGTTCCGAAACTTTTTGAGAGCATAGAGACAAGCAGACGTCTTTCGGCACACTGCGACTGTATTCTCCGCCCAGTTGAGATGCTCATCCAAAGTTACACCCAAGTTCTTCACTGTTTTCTGATATGGTATTGGAGTACCGTCGAGCAGAATAGGAGGTAGCCGTTCGCGGAAATCTGAACTTATTAATTTCTGATGGGCTATTAAGATTACTTGCGTCTTTTTTGCATTTAGTTTAAGCCCCAGGTTTTTCGCCCATGTCACTACTGAAGACAGATCATCGTTCATCTGAGCGATTGCAGTGTTTACATCTTCAGGTCTGACGCTTAGGTAGAGCTGGAGGTCGTCGGCATAGAAATGATATTTACAGGAGGACAGAACCGATGAAATATCGTTGACGTATAAAGAAAACAAAAGTGGTCCTAAGACTGATCCTTGTGGCACTCCCGAGGAAACATGTTTCCAGGAAGATTTTTCATTTACGCAGACAACACATTGCTGTCTGTCTTTTAAGTAGCTTTCAAACCATCTCATTGCACTTTCAGAGAAATTAAGCTGTTGCATTTTTCTGAGCATTATGTCAAAGTTAACAGTGTCAAAAGCTTTGCTGAAGTCCAGTAGCGTCAATATTGTTGCCTTTCGATTGTCGATGGCATATTTCAGGTCATCAGTTACTTTAATTAGAGCAGTGTTTGTGCTGTGATGTTTACGGAAACCGGATTGAAATTTGTCATATAGGCTGAATTCATGCAAGTGTTCAGTGATTTGGTCATGAACAATATATTCAAGTGCTTTGGAAACAGCAGGCAGTATGCTAATTGGTCGGTAATCACTAGGCAGTTGCGGGTTTTCGATCTTAGGGATGGGTCGAATTAGGCTTCTTTTCCATGCAGTGGGATATATTCCGTTCACGAGGGAAAAATTAAATATGTCAGTTAAGACAGGCACTAAGATATCGGCAACATTCTTAATCATGGTTATACCGATACTGTCGTTGCCTATTGCATCAGAAGAGATTCTCATTATTGCTTTTCTTGCCGTATTTGTTGTTACATGTTTTAGATGGAAGGTATCGTTGTTAGTTATCCTGTTTAGGGATTCTTGTGGACAGTAATTATCAGCTGTGCTGGTATTCAGAGGTGCAGAGAAGAATTCATTTAATTCGTTAGCTGACACATGAAAAGTGGTTTCCGATTTTGCCTTTCCGACCCCCAAGCTACGGAGATTCTTCCATAGAGTCTTGGGCGTCAGATCGCTGCATACAAGGGAGCGAGCGTGCCTGATTTTAGCATTGCGAATGCATTGTTTCACTCTGTTCCGTAGCTTTCTATATTCTTCGAAACGCTCGGGTTTCGGATCTGCCTTGAAACGCCTGTGGGCAGCATCCCTATTAGTCATCATTTGACGTAATTCAGCTGTCAGCCATGGAGCAGGAGATTTTCTTACACGGATTGTGCGCACAGGTGCATGTTTGTCATAGAGGGCAGTGAGTTTATCACCAAGTTCATTAATTTTGCCGTCGATTGTGGGTTTTCTGGTTATTTGATGCCATGAGATTTCTGAGCAATCGGCTGTTAGAGCGTCAAGGTCAATACGTTTCATGTTCCTACAAGTTATGTAACGCGATTTGATCCTTGGGGGCTGCACAGAGTAGGCCAGGAATATTACATCATGTGCTGAGAGGCCAGGGGCCGATGTTTGACCAACATCTCTTACTTTGTCAGTCTGTTTCGTTGCGATTACGTCTATAAGAGTATGACTGTGCGCCGTATGGTGTGTAGGTTGTAATGGAAGAATGTTCATGCTATTGCAACTAAACAGTCTTCTTAGGTTTATTGCGGAGGGAGTGTCTCTTAGCAGGTCTATGTTCAAGTCACCCATTACGATGACATGTTCGTATTGACACTGAAGTGAATGTAATTCCGACTGGAAGGAACTCATTGAGCTTATTTTTGGCGGCTTGTACACGACGCCAGTCAAGAATTTCCGACTTTGTATATTTATTTCAATGAACATGAATTCAGCCTCTTTTTCTTCAGCAGGATTTGACGTACATAAGACTTTCGCTTTGAGATCTGTTCGTATATACGCGCCGACGCCGCCACCTCGCTTTTTTGATCTGTCTGCCCTAAGAAATGTGTACCCTGGGAGATGAATAGATGCAGAGGATATGTGTGGTTTCAACCACGTTTCGGATAAGAGGATTACGTGGTAGTTTAGTTGGTTGAAGAGGAGGCTAAGTTCTTCGTAATGTGCAGGTAAAGACTGGATGTTGCAGTGAGCTGCTAAAAGCTCTGACGCGTTCCGCTGGGCAGCCTGAAGTAGGGTGGCAGACTGGTTCGTCCCTTTGTTAGGCACTACCTGCCGCGAGGGGCACTGGCCGCTGCTTCCGCCAAGTGACATAACACAGGGGTGTCCGAGATTTTGCGCGCCCTGTGTGTGACACCGCGAGTGCCGAAAGAAAGGCGACTGCTAGAGATTTCCTGAGGTTGCGGGAGTATAGAAAATGGATTTGTGGTATTCGGTGCAAGGAGAATATGACCAAAACAGTGGCGGCTGTGTGTCACTGTGTATCCTCTGTCGTACGAGGAGAAATCTAATTAGCGTATTTGAAACAGCTTAGGGTGGAAATAAGGGAAAAGGCAGTGATTTAAGAGGCCGATGCTGCCAGCAGAGAGAAGTAAGCTTAATAATTAATAGATTATCGTAGGAAGCTAGAATTAAATTGAAATTTACTAAAGTGATGCTGGTAGTGATTATCGTAGGAAGCTACAATTAGATTGAAATTTGCTAAAGTGATACTGATAGTGATTTTTGTTATGAACAATTTAAACTGAAGAGATGGGTGATTAATGAACTAAAGGAGAGACTAATAATTGCAATAGAACTAATTCAGAACGGAAGAGAATAAACTGAGAAAATGAAAAAAGTATTAGCAGTAACTAAAATTAAGTAATGGTTAGAGCTACAGACACAAAAAAATAGTGAAAAGTTAATACAGTTACAAAAACAATTAGTTGAAGGTACAAATATGGGTATAATTAAAAAATTAATAAAATTACAAGACTATATCTGAGTATAGGGCTGTTACAATTTGCAAATGGTGTTAAGTTTGCACTTTTGGCTCGAGTAGCTTCACTTAATACTATTCAGTTCTGTCATGTTTGTGACTGTCTTCTTTCCAGCTGCCGTCTTAATGATTACTCTGCCATCCTGAGTCCACACATTCTGAAGACCGAAATGGGATATGGCACTGTTTAAAAGCTTTAGCCGTTCGTGTGTCAGATCTTCCCTTATTGTAGGCCCTGTCCTTGCTAACTTCTTCTTCTGGGTAAAGATCTCTGCCCTTTTTCGGTACGAGATAAATTTAATTATTATTGGACGAGGTTTGGTGGCACCTGGTAGTTTTCGTCCCACCCGATGGCTCCTGTCAATGTCTGCCTTGGTCACTTCTACGCCTAATTTTTCACGCGCAACCTGTGTAAGCAGGTTGTCCGTGTCTTCTTCTTTATTTTCTACTACTCCAAACAGTCGTAGACTATTTCGCCTTTGGTACTGTTCTAGTTCGTCAGTTGCGGCGGATAGTTTCACTTCCAACTCTCGTGCCTTTTTCTCGTATTCAGACACAGACTTTTTTAGTGCTGTAATTTCGGCAGTATTGGCCTCAACAGTTTCACGCATTTTGGCCAATACTGCTGCCGTTACAGTGTCTGATATAGTGCCTGCTATCAGATCGAGATTGTTTTTATCGCGAAGCGCAGCGTTTACCTCAGAGCGGACCAGCTCCGCTATGCCGGGAGCCGCGGCCGCACCTTCCGCCAAGAGCGGGCCCGCCGCACCTGCTGCTTCCCCGCTGCTGGACGCGCTGTTGTTCACTCTTCTGTTTACCATTTTCTCGAAGATATTGGCGGAGCACAGAAAAAAAAATAGCACTACTGCACAGAACACTGTTGTTTACACGATTTCCACTTGTACTAGACAACACCACCTGCGAGAACACCTTCGAATTCGACTAAATTTCGCGAGCCGAACTTAACACGTGTTACACTGCAGCCGCCATGACACTAAAATTAAACGCTTGTGAACGTACAAAAGCATATCTTTGGTAAATTTTCCAGGGCGATTCATCGTTGTTGCTTCCTTTGGTTGAGGAGGCTCGCAAGATTCTCTTCGATTACACTATCACCTTAGCGTAATGGAAGGCGCCATAACACCTAAGGATTAAGCAACTATTATTGCGGAGAACCTGCATCCCTACGTACTTGATGTCTTCCTCGACGGCTACAGCACCTTCCAGCAGGATAACTGTCTTTGTCACTGCACCAGAATCGTGCTACAGTGGTATTAGGTGATTAATATTGTTGTTTTGGTCACCAGATTCGTCTGGGATACATTGGACGCCAGCCTCACGGTCACAACCACCCACCTCTAATATATCGGAATTGTGTGATCGTGTATTGACATGTGGCACCTCATCTAAAATCCATGCCACCTAGAGTAGGTGCTTTGCGATGCAAAGGACGACCAACATGCGTTTAAGCAAGTGCTCATAATGTTTTAGCTCGTTAGTCTATGCATCAACCGAGTGGCTGGCAGCTATTATAAACTGTGCTTTGTCATACAATGATGGAATCCAGAAGAAGACATCTACCTACACAAACAGCTTTACAATCAGCTTGCTTCTGTAATTCATGCGGTATATTCTTTGCATTCGAAAAATATAAAGACAGAGTAGGCAAAATAAAACTGGCCAGGAAACTACACGGTCCAATCAAATAAGTGTGACCACCATGTATATTCGACGTCAATGATCAATAACCATTCACAGACGCAGCACTAGCAGTGGAGGGCACATAAAACGTGCCGGGGGACGGGAGGACACGGAAAACAGTGCAGTTAATGTACTGCGGTAATGGAGCGATTTATCTTACGTCGAAGACGGCATTATCATTGGCTTTCGGGCCAATGGTTCGAAATGACTAAGTTAGTAAACTGTTCACGTAAGGCTCTGTTTAAAGTACACCGTGCATGGCAAACTGGTTGTATCCAAAACCGGGTCCGAAGCAACTCTGGTGCACCACTGGCCATAGATGACGACGGTGAACGATGGCTGCAGAGATGTGTATGGGCGAACAACGTGCAACTGTTGCGCGACTGAGAGCCCAGATGAACCAAGGGGCTACCAACAGTATCTCGTCAACGACCATTCAGCGAATGTTGCCGCGTAAGAACTTCTGTAACTGCAGAATGATTCATACAGCCATGGTGACTGCCGTGTATGGGCGACGAAGGCTGGAATTTGCACGCCAGTATAGCAACTGGACGTTCACTGAGTGGTGACAGTCGGCCTTTTTAGAGGAATCACGTTAAATGCTTTTCTGGTCCACCGGAGAGATGGCCATTGTCGTGTACGGCGAGAAACTTCTGAAAGCAAACACCCTGCAACAATAGTTGCCAGGCCAGAGGAAATTCTCTGGGTGATCTAACCACTCTAGAAGGCACAACGGGTGGGCACAAGTACGCATCTATCCTTGGGGAACTTCTACATCTCTACATGCAGTTTATTTATCCTCGCCGCCTGGGATTAGCCGAGCGGTCTCAGGGCTGCAGTCATGGACTGTGCGGCTGGTCCTCCCTCGGGCATTGGTGTGTGTGTGTGTGTTTGTCCTTAGGATAATTTAGGTTAAGTAGTGTGTAAGCTTAGGGGCTGATGACCTTAGCAGTTAAATCCCATAAGATTTCCACACATTATCCCCCTCACGTTGGCATTTACCAGCAAGACAATGCAACATGCCACAAAGCTCGAAGATTACGAGCGTGATTTGAGGAGCACCAGGATGAACTCATCGTAATTTCCTGGCCACCAAGATCTCCAGATTTAAATCTGTGCGATCACCTCCATCGTCTTGTTCGCTCCATGGATCTACAACAGAGAAAATTGGAGTCGGCATCGCTACATATCCCTGTCGGTGTCTTCCAGAACCTCATTGACGCTCTTCCTGTGGTCTTGCAGCGTACCGTGTTGTTAAAGGTGGTAAGTCGGGCTTTCGAGGGTTACATTAATATGACTGGACAGTGTATTTCATGCACTTCAATATAGACAATCCAACTTGCATCTTCCACCCCAGTTGCAGATGGAGTAAGTTTGGATACCTAAGATGAGATGCGTGAAATATTTTCAAAAATGGCTCAAATGGCTCTGAGCACTATGGGACTTAACATCTAAGGTCATCAGTCCCCTAGAACTTAGAACCACTCAAATCTAACTAACCTAAGGACATCACGAACATCCATGCTCGAGGCAGGATTCGAACCTGCGACCATAGCGGTCGCGCGGTTCCAGACTGTAGCGCCTAGAACCGCTCGGCCACTCCGGCCGGCGAAATATTTTCCAGGCCAGTTTTACTTTGGCCGCTCTGTTGCACTACGAGGCCTATTTTGTTTTCACGTTCCGATTCATTGTAAAAGTGAGATCACAGTGAAAATCAGAAATATTTTATTTCTCTAGATAGTAGCCTCTCGGGCATTTGTTGTAATATGCTGCCAACTTCCTAATACCCACATCATAGAAGGCAGCCGCCTGTTATTCTCACCTATTCCCTACGCTGATTTGCAGCTCTCTGTCTTTGACAAAATGTTGTCGTCATAGTCAGCAGATCAAGTGAGCAAAGAGATGAAAATCGAAGGAACCCAAGTCCGTACTGTATGGCAGGTGATCAAACATTTTCCATCGAAAACGTCTTTGTTCCACCTGCAGTATGCGGCCGAGAATTGTCACGAAGAAGGAAACGTGTGATAGTTATGTCGCTGCGTGATATCAAGCGAAACCCTTCAGCGGTACTTAAGACTTGACCGGAGACACTGTTTTCCAGGCATCCTGTACACTCAGAACTGAAAAGTGAGAATAAGACATGACGGGAGACACTGTTTTCCAAGCATCCTTTACACTCGGAACTGAAAAGTGAGAAGTGACACGATAGACAGGCATATTAGAGACACTGCGCGAAATATATGTACAAAGCTTCACTGGATTTTCATTGTCGTTTTAATTTCACGACCCATCAGAGGTTGAAGAAAATAGCTCTCGTAGATCTACATACAGTGAGAGTGCGGTACCACGGGATGTGTCTGAAAATATCTGTCATACTTCCAACTGAGCTGACGCGACAAGGGTCATGCGATACCTCCTAATATCGTGTCGGATCTACTTTTGCTCGACGAATTACAGGAACTCGACGTGACAAGGACTCAACAAGTCGTTATACATCCCCTGCAGAAATACTGAGCCACGCTGCCTCTACAGCCGTCCACAGTAACGAAAGTTTTGCCAGTGCCGAAGTTTGTGCACAAACGGATCTCTCGATTATCTCCATAAATGTGGGATGCGATTCATGCAGGGGGACTTGGGTGGTCGAATAATTCGCTTGAACTGTCCAGAACGTTCTTGAAATGAATCGCGAACAACTGTGGGCTAGTGACATGGCACATTTCCATCGTTGTTTGGAAACCTGAAGTAAATGAATGGCTGCAGTTGGTCTCCAAGTAGCTGAACAGAACCATTTCCAGTCAGTGATTGGTTCAGTTGGATCAGAGGACCCAATCCTTTCCATGTAGCCTAAAGAAAGCCCACTCCATTATGGAGTCACCAAACAACTTGCACAGTGCCTTGTTGACAGCTTGGGTCCATGGCTTCGTGGAGTCTGCGCCACACTCTTTAATGATATTCTCTTAAAATTGAATCGAGCCCCACGTTGGGCGCCATTTTAATGATTTTACTCTTAAAATTGAATCGAGCTTCACGCTGGGTGCCATTTTAACGAAATTCCTGGAATGAATGATTTGAAATTTCGTAAAAATAAAAAAAGGAAATAATAATTTTATTTCTTGCTTAAAAGTTAATTTGCCTTAGTGCGAACTTTGTTGTAGAACCACTCTCTTCATTACGTGTGGAAATAAAAAAAACAAATTTTACTTTCTTAAGGATTACGTACATTTAAAGGAAATTATTACGTGCACTCATATTAATTGGATAGTACTATCTGGATAAGAACTGAGTCTCTTAAATCATTCGGCCTTGGCATACACTTTCCAGAATGCAGTGGGTTTTTCTTTTTGTGAAATATTTTTACTGACTTTTATCCCGGCACTAGCCATAGAACACAAGAATATTTTAATTAACAGAAAATGTCTTAATTATTGCCAAGCCGACATTTATCACTGATCAAACCTACTACATTACGCATGTGATTTATAGATGACGTGGGCATGCTCATTTACATAAATAATTCACACTTTTAATGAATACTAATATATTTAGCCCAAACAACAAGTCAACTCACATTAATTCGTACGCTTTGATTAAAGGCGGCAAAGTCCCGACAGATACAAAAGAAGTACATCTTAACTCTGCTGGATAACCACGATGCATACACAACCTTTAGTGCCCACAATGCGGGTTAATGAATCAGGCGCGTCTAATGGGCGCGAGCGTAGCTGCACATCGCGTCTGCTAGAGCGATCAAGGATTAACACTTCCTCACTTCTTCCTCACTTCAGCTGCTCTGTCCACAACTGACCCTTCCTCACTCTAGCGGCTCTGTCCACACAACTAGCTGCTCTGTCCATACAACGACTCTTCCACACACTGACTGCTCTGTCTACACAACTAGCTGCTCTGTCCACAACTGACCCTTCCTCACTCTAGCTGCTCTGTCTACACAACTAGCTGCTCTGTCCATACAACGACAGAGAGTCTCCACATGCCAAAGATAAACAACGGCACGACTATTACGATTATTAACATTTCTTTGTAAATCGATTTCCAGCAAATATCGCTGATACCGCAAATACTGACACTTTTACATTCACATAATAAATATAGAAATTTCCTATCCTAATACAGAGAAATGTTACAAAAAAAATATAATAAAAATAACAAACATATTTCATACCACATTCAGTAATATTAATATATATAAACTTGCCCAGATCGGCGTATATGTTACAAATAAATTGTGAAAATGCCAGGGAACGTTACATTGCCCCCTGGCAGCATTTGGCAAAGAGGTTTTACACTTTGACACAATGGTGCCAGTAACGTTCTTTACACCTCTGTATGTTTTATGGAATGGCTCTTGTAATTAGCCCCAGGATTATATAAGTACATGGCTCCCCCATTTGGGCGTAGGCAATCAGGAAACCTGGGCAAAACTGTGCCGGAGCCCAGCCATCCCAGTTGGTTTATAGTCCATATTAACAGTTTTTCATTTGAAGTATTTTTGCAGTTTGTCACAAACGGGTTTACACAATTACACAATATCATTATTTTTCTTGTGATACACTACAAGGTCACTTGTCCTAGGATATATCAATTACGGACGTACATAGTACATGTTCAATGTTTATCAAAATGAAGTCATTAATATGTTATTCAGTTTATGTAAACATTTCAAAAGCCAATAATGTATTTGATGAGCGGTGGGGTGCGGCGCTCGGCGCGGCGCGCTGACTTCGTGTAGGTCACCGCCCCATCGTTGACAGCTACGGCGCGTACGGGCGTGGCTGTCTGGTCTGCTACGGGCTGCTGTGGCCGCTGCATAGCTGCTATAGCCGAACGCGTTGGATACCAGCTCGCCCGTGCGACGTCTTCTTGCGGTGCTCCAGGAAACATGCAACAAGTTCACAAACAGTATACTATCCGTATTTCCTGCTGTGGGAAAGAACGCACACAATTAGTGGTAGTTCTTACTCAGTAGGCCTTCACTAGCCTGGTTCGCACAAGGTTTCATTGTCACAGTACACTTTTATGGGCACACAATATTTTCCACCGTCATGACTTGTCATTAGTCACACGCTCTTTCCTAGCGTCCCTTTACATACAAAAAGTTAAAATTTGACACTAGGTTTATCCACCGTCCGTTATCGGTTCACTGTTCGTGTTGTGCTAGTTCTTTATCAGTGACTGTCACTGTCTGTTTCTGCCGCACAATACTACACTTTTGTTAAAGTTTATTTATTTCTATTTACAATGTCCGCTGCTGAATTTGTTTGCAACAGCACATTCGTAACCTTTTACCAGAGTGTAAGATTTACGTACATACAATCAACGTCCTACGTAACCACAGTGAAGTCTCTGTAGGCGAAAATTTACTTGGACCGTATCTGGCTAGCTCTTTCTTATTGATTGAATCTGCACATGCTTCAATTGAAGCTTCTTTGTGAGTTTCTTTACACTACATAAATTTACAACAAGGTTGCCTCCCGTGGTGCTCTCGGGTCACTACTGGGTGCATTATTTTGTGATAACACTAGTGAGATAATAAAGTTCTCAGGGCCTTATATTACTAATATTGTTCCGGGTTCAGATCTGTCAATCTGACAGCTACACATAGATACACATAATATAAAGGATTGTGCCAAGAAATATCTCAAATTAAACACAAATTAAAAGAGTACATAACACAAATATCCACACACATGAAAAAAGTCAATCATATTCTTATAACTATACACTCCTACACTAGTACACCTTATTAATGTTCATTGTTTACAAAGGAACGGTGTCCGCATAGAACTATTAGTCTTTTACTGTAGGAATGCTTTTACATCCTTACGCGGATACAGTCCCCGTACTCTCCCTGAGTGGGGATCTGCTAAGAGATAGCTACACTCATGTGGCACACTTACTACTCTAAAAGGTCCATTATACACCAATTGCCACTTGCTATTCTGTTTCAAAGATGCCGAGGACTTAGGATGATTGCGTAAGAGCACCAAGTCCCCAACATTAAATGTTTGGTTATTCGTTACATGTCGATTATATTTTTCCGTCCTTTTCTGGGCGCACCTGGTAAGGTTGCATCCCGCTTTTCTTATCTTCTCTTCCTTAGGCTCAGGAATGACTGGGACCTTAGGCAAGGGTGCCAGCCACTCGTTCAGAGCTCGATTATTATTCATTAATATCTCATTTGGTGGATACCCCGTAGAAGCATGCGGGGTTGCGTTGTGAATTTCGACAAACTTATGTATCATATCTGGCCACCTTGTGTGCTTATATGCAATGTATAACCTGCAAAATTTATTTAACTCTCCAAATACTCTCTCTACTAAACTTGCTTGTGGGTGAAAGCGGGAAATTAGTATACGCTTTATATCTTGTTCATATAAATAGTTTTTCCAGGTATGGCCTGTAAAATATGAAGCATTATCCGATATTATCGCTTCAGGCTTACCTACTTGTATAAAATATTCTTTGCCTAACCATTTCACTATTCCACGAGCAGTGGCTGATTTAAGGCAGTATATTTTTAAATATTTTGAAAAGAGGTCATACACCGCTAAAATGTACTTCAATCCACCCCTGGCTCGTGGGTAGGGTCCTGCTATGTCTATAGATACTAATTGAAGTGGTCGATGAGGCACAATAGGATGCAGTTCAAACCTTGTGGACTTATTTTGAAACTTAGCCTTTTGGCACAGAGGACAAGTCCTGATAATGGTGCGAGTCTGCTGGCTTATCCCTTTAAAATAACAGAATTTGGATAAAATCCTTATTGTTTTGCCTATCCCAGCGTGACCCCATGCTAAATGCGTGTGCCACACTACAGCTGGGATAGCCTGTTGTGGTATACACACGACTCCGTGGTCATTTGACACACTTGTTTTATAATACAGAATATTATTTACTATTTTGAAATTCTGAACACTTTTAAGATTGGTTCCTTCTTTAATTTTGCTAATTATATCTCCCCAGATCGGATCAGTTTCCTGCAATATAGACATATTCTTACACATGTGTAAAAAGTCCCTCCTATGTACTTTATCTTGTACCAAGAGTATTCGATATTCCTCCGATTGTTCTAAAATATTTGACATTGAGGATTGCCCTAGTGGAAGCCTCGACAAAGCGTCTGCCACAACATTATCTTGTCCCTTTAGGTACATGATTTTAATTTTATATTCCTGTAATGCTAACCTCCATCTTAGCAAGCGGGTATGGTATAATTTGCAAGTCATTAAATAGCTCAGAGCCTGGTGGTCACTGAATACTTTGACTTCCTTACCATAGATATAGTAGTTAAATTTCTTTACCGCCCAGACCACTGCAAGAGCCTCTAATTCGGTAGCAGAATATGCTCTCTCGCAGCTGCTTAGTGTGCGGCTGGCAAACTCGATTATTTTTACTGTTGTGGGGTCGTTGCTCCTTTCCCACTGAAATAAACAAGCACCCAGACCGTATGAACACGAATCTGTCGCTATACAAAAATCTTTTGTCATGTCTGGGTGTCGCAATATGTTTGCATTCACCAAGGCGTTTTTTATAGCGTCAAATGCGCGTTGACATTCGTCTGTCCACACCCAGTGCGCATTTTTACGCAACAGGCTCAATAACGACTCGTTATTCATTAATTGGTTCGGGACTAATCGTCTAAAAAAGGATGCTAGACCTATAAATGCCTTGAGCTGTTTCTTAGTTCTAGGACTAGGAAACCCACGAATTGCATCAAGTTTTTTGTTGTCAGGTTTGATGCCTTGTGGTGTTATTATGTGACCTAGGAATTGAATCTGATTACGTCCAAACTTGGATTTATCAAGATTCGCTGTTACCCCTGCTTGCTTAAACCTTTCTAAGACTTTACTCAGTAGTTCTACGTGCTCCTCCCAGGTGGCAGTGGCAATCACTAGATCGTCTACATATACTGTCACCCTTTGCAGCAACTCCGGACCCAAAACCGCGTCAAGGGCTGTTATGAAAACTCCTGCACTTACATTTAGGCCGAAAGGTAGTACCCTAAATTGGTAGCTTCTTCCCCCAAATATAAATGCAGTATATTGTCTCGACTCGGGTGTAAGTAGAATTTGCCAGAAAGAACTTCTCATATCAATAGATGTCAAATATTGCACTCCATGGAATTTTCGAAGTTGCTCATCAAGGTTTTCCGGATGAGTCCTGACAGGTACAATGATTTCATTTATGTCTCTTGCATCCAGTACTAACCGTACCTGTCCGTCAGCTTTTGCTACCGCCACCAATGGACTACTATAAGGGGACAAAGACGGTTCTATTATTCCCCACTCGATCAGTTTTCTTATTTCCTTAGCTACTATTTCCTTCTTGGACCAAGGAATGGAGTATGAGGCTCGACAGTAAGTTTTGTGAGGCTTTACCTCGATCTTGTATTGATATCCCTTAACAACTCCTGGTCGTTCAGAAAATACATCTGCATAATTAGATAATAACTGTACTATTTCCTTCTGTTGAATTGAATTTAAATTTTCGGACTGTGATACTTTGTTCACTAATATATCCATATTCGCCTTTGATTGATCACCTTGTACGTCAGGATAATAGAGATTCTGCCCTGGACAATAATTGTCTAATTGTAGTATCGATTGATTCCTACATTTTATATTTATGGCGTTACAATTAGGTACAGGTACCTCTTCAGATCTAAGCATGGAAAATTCTATTCTCCTACCAGCATTCATCAAACTTAATTTTCCCCGAGAAAGGTCTATTATTGCGTCCCTCTCTCTCAAAAAATCTACCCCCAAAATGCAGGCTACCTTTAAACCCTTTACTACCAGGAATGAGCTCGTTATGGCTTCTTCCCCTATATACATCTCTACCCGCACTTGGAGCTTAATTATTTGTCGCTGTGCACTTATGGCTCCAGTGACTCTACAATTATTCACGGGAAAAGTCAGCATACGCCTTTCCTTCCCCAGTACCTTGAATAAGTCCATACTCATAACACTAACAGTAGCACCTGTATCTATGACCACTT